>NC_062979.1:952032-1266877 GCF_023078275.1 Leguminivora glycinivorella
CAAACAGATAACCGGACGGACATGACGAAACTATAAGTCCGTTTTCACATTATCCGATCCGATATCGGATGTCGGAAGGATTTCTATGGAAAAAATCCAAAATGGCGCCTGTAATGTTATGGGATATCGGTCCTACATCCGATATCGGATCGGATAATGTGAAAACGCACTAAGGTTCCGGTTTTCATTGGTAACATATAATATAAACCATTAAAAAATATAAAAATACCATTAAAGCTGAAATTGCCATTATGGCTCAAAATTTTAAAAATCAATGCAATATAAATTTAATTTAAAATTATTATTAAAAGGTAAAATAATGTTAATTAATCGCGTTCGACCTGTATGTGACTTTAAAATTATTAGCCAGAAAACATATCAATGAAGCTTAAGTAGGAAAATACCTACAGGTATTTTTCTAGAATAATTAAATGTAAAAAATTTTGAGTAGGTAAAATAGTTATTTGTTATACAAGGGGGCAAAGTTGTATTTTAACGCCGAGTGTGGAATTGAAAAACGAGCAAGTGAAAGGATTCTATAGTTGAACCACGAGCGAAGCGAGTGGTTCGAGAATAGAATCCTGAACTTGCGAGTTTTTTAACACACGAGAAGTAAAATACATTTGCACCCGAGTGTAACACAAAACTTTTCCCCTCACTATAGCGAGGAAACTACAACGCAAAAAATGCTTTTATCACTGCTTCCAGTAGTTCCACAGGTGGTAAATCATCTTTATTACTAGATTTACCTGCTTTTATCAATTTTAGAGCAGTTAATTTGACTTTATTCAAGGTCAAATTACTTTACCCACTAGTGGATAAAATGCGTTTTTACCCGCTGGTATTAAAGGACAAAACACGTGTTTCCGAGCTAGTGAGGGGAAAAAGAAATTAAAATCCTGTAGTTGATAAAACATAATTCATAGACGTTTTATATCGATTCTACGTCCACTAGAAACGTACAGTTTAAAAATAAAGTTAAATAGTACTCGTAAGTTGCCGAGCGGCTGAGCTTGACCGTCATCGTCATAGACTCATAGTTTGTTACCCTAGGTCAGTGCTCGCGGAGCCGAGCGCGGCCGAAGTCGCCCGAACATGCCCGAACGCATAGCGTTACTGTGTGGATGTCATTTTCATGCTGGTTGAAGTGTTTTACAGATCAATGTCAATACTAAGAATAGTGTGAAATTCTTTAATTAATTTAAAGAAAAATAGATCATAAGTTCTTTATGAACGTGCTCTGGCGCAATCCATGGGAAACTAATCCCATATGATAATAACCTAACCACAAAATTAAAATTTTGAAAAAAAACCCCGACCGCGACATAGTAGACCGATTTTCATGAAACATGGCTAAGAACACTCCCGACTAAGTTAGCTTTCAGACAAAAAAAAACTAAATCTTTAAATCGGTTCATCCGTTCGGGAGCTACGATGCCGATTAGCAGCTACGATGCAGATGAACCGATTTAGATTTAGTTTTTTTTGTCTGAAAGCTGAGTTAGTCGGGAGTGTTCTTAGCGATGTTTCATGAAAATCGGTTCACTATGTCGCAGTCGGGGGTTTTTTCAAAATTTAAATTTTGTGGTTAGGTTATTTTCGGATAGCGGTTCTTGTGTGGAGTGCAGAGAGCGGAGACTTAAAAGACGCCGTTTTAGCTCCCAAACCCCGACTGCCAAAAGTTCAGTGACTTACTTCTGCATTAGTTGCCATTATGCATTTTATTTCCGGCACTAGTTCCTTCCTTCAAAGGGCCACGTAGTAAAAAACTTCGTACGATACTTCACATACGGTACGAAAAGGATATTCGTACCTAATGTATTTTATGTAATGCCCCTTTACACACATACCAGAACTTCGCCGTACGATACGGTCTGCCATTTAAAGTAAAATGAAGTGCTATGCAAGTGTCTAGCCTCTTGGCGCCCAATGTACTTTCTGAAGTACATTTGGTTTCAATGGAATTTTATCTTTCATGTAAAGAAATAAAACATAATTTCTTTTGTCTCTAAAATTTTTCGAACAAATGAAATTGAATTCAATCTCAAGTACAATAAGAATCAAAATTCCCGAGCAAAAATTTTGTACGGTGGGCGCTACGAGGCTAGGCATGTCACTGTCATTCATATGTGAGAGAGAGAAGAAACACATCATCTTCTCGCTCTCACGTATGAACTATAGGGTGGCGCCATCTGTCATAACATAACCTTTGAGTGTGCCTCTTCATTGACAGCTTCAGTTCGCACCAGACGATTATAAAGCAGATTTACATTTCCCTTTCCGTTATCTGACGTCACCGTTCACAATTTAATGGGTGCAAATACTGCAAATGTGCCGCCGATCGTGAATGACCATGTTGGCTATGCACCGTGGGGTTAAAGTCCTCAGCTTGCAGTTCAAAGCCATTGCAGTCTTATCGTTTTTGACGCATTAGAATACGTCACTCGGAAAGCGTCATGGAAATAGTAGGGTTACCACAGTATAATAAAGAGTACTATCGTACAGTATGGCTACTCCCGCTCCCCGATGAAAGTGTCGCCCACCCCCTCTCGGCTACCTCACAGTTACCGCCTGTCAAAAACGCGAACAGTCGACCTGTCAAATCTCACTCACACAAGCGTGGTACGCATTCGCCCACAGGAGGTTACACTGTGTGTGTAGGAACGCGCCTCTTTCATTATTTGATGGTCATTGTCCGAGGTGTGGTGTTACAAAGAAGAAAAATTACATATTTACATAATTGAATCCCGAATTTAGCGAGGGATTTTAATATTTAATATAGAGAATATTAGGTAGCCCAGCTGGAAATAATTTTGCTACCAGTGCACGGAGGCTAGGCCTAAGTGACCGACCACACCAGAGCGTCTCGTGTCTCGGGGCGCGCAACGGACGTCCGCGCCACGCCACCTGAGTGTAATTCAAAAAAGGTCTCTCCTCAGTACATTTTGTATAGGAAGGACGTAAGACGCGCCCCAGGTGGCGTGGCTCTGATGTGGCCGGTACCTAACGTGGCAGGCAATCGCTTGCAGAAAAAGGAGCGCTATTGTCTGTCTAGATCACTCTTACCATATTAGTGCGATAGAGACAGATACCTGTCTCCCAAGGGCTATGATCGATCAAGCGTTTTCTGCAATCGATGCAGAAGCAACAAAGAGGAAGTTCGGAACGAGTGGCGATAAATTAAAATAAATATAATTATATTAATTCTTCTTCTAACTTAAGAGCTGTTACGAATTTCCTCTTCGCACGTGTACCGTAAGACGTTTTTCAGTACATAATGGCCCTTTGAAGTTTCAACCTGACAAGAATTGGCCTACTTTGCGAACTAGTGTGGGAAAAAACACCTTAAGTAACTGAAAGACTTAGATTCATGCCTTAGTAACACAGTGATCATTGCTCGAACTAAATTGACTACAAATGCATTTAAGTTTGCCACATTGTGGTCTACATAGGTAATTCAAATCTAACATAAATACTTCGCACTGAAAAAGGAGCCACTTATATTAATGACGACTTGAGGAGGCACACTCAAAGGATATGACAGATGGCGCCACCTTATTCGTTCATTGCACAGATAAAGAATAAATAAAGATAAGGATTATGTGAAAGCAAGAAAATGATTTTTTTTTCTCTCTCACACATATGAATGCCAGTGACATGTCTAGACACTTGCGCAGGCGCCGCCTGGCGGAATAAAATGTCAGTGTGCCTCCTCATTGTGTCGCTTAACTTTCAAATTCTGCTTTAAGGTTGAATATATAAAAAATACACTAGAGGTATAATCTGAAAGATAATCAATCTTATAGCACAATGGATTTAGCAAAGTTTGAAGTTAAGCGACACAATTTTTCTTGTAAGATCATAACTTCGCTAAAACTTTCATTTCCAAAATTATTTGTACCTACATGTTAAACGAAGTTATGTCCTTTCGGTGACAAAAAGTGCGTGCGCGCAGGAATGGCCGCGACAAAGAAAGGCTGGACCTTGGCAGTGAAATGTCAAACCGGCTACCCGGCGCGTAGGGCGGGGAATGAACGATATCGATATAGTCGATATTTGAATAGGCGGGAATGTTCGATAAAGTTTGGCAGTAAAATGTCAAACCGGCTACCTGGCGATAGAGGCCGGACGTATCTAGATGTAGATGTGCAACATGTAGATATTTGGAGTATTTTGATTAGGCAGTTAATTAGGAAATATAATCTAGTTTAGTTTAATTTAATTAATTCGAAGTTTTATCGGCACAATTTTTCATTTCAGTATATAAAACATCACAAAAAAAATGTCGCCATTATACACAGACCAACCTTATAAACCTGGCTCAGAACTAAGCATATATTGTACTATATGGTTAGTTGGATACTAGGCGACATTACGTACCTATCGTAATTTTGTGAAACATATTTTTCCAGTTCGCAAAAGATATACATCAATTTTACAAAAAAAAAGCATTTTTCACACAGTCCAAACATAAAATTTAAAAGTGGAAAATGTCTGCCTTGGTTGAGACTTGAACTCACGGCCTCTGGAGTTTGTCTCACCCAAGGCAGACATTTGCCACTTTTAAATAATTTATTCTAAGCCTAGTGGCATCGATTGCAGACGTTTCTGCTAATCAGAAGTTAAAAATTCAAACATTTTTACACATTTTCTATATATCGATAGTATCGATACTTGGTCATCAGTGTGGTCACATCCCTAAATCGGAAACAAAAACCTGTCTGCCGGCCTCGGTGACCTCAGGTAGGGCCCTAATCGCTACACGCACTAACAAAGGAGCTAGGTGGCTTAACCCTTTCGACGCTGACTTTAAGGTGAAGGAGGTTCAGAGTTACGTAAAATTGGAAATGTTCATGGCTCTACAAAATCCATACTAATATTATAAATGGGAAAGTGTGTGTGTCTGTTTGTTTGTCCGTCTTTCACGGCAAAACGGAGCGACGAATTGACATGATTTTAAGTGGAGATAGTTAGAGGGATGGAAAGTGACATAGGCTACTTTTTGTCTCTTTTTAACCCCCCACTTATCTAAAATGGGGGGTGGAAGTTTGTATGGAGTATTCTTCAGTTTTCGAATTTAACGAGGGTTGAAGCCGCGGGCAAAAGCTAGTAAATACAGTAAATATTCTGATAATTTTTATACTTTTTAGCGATGGGTCCTATAATAGCAGTCGCCGGTGACATTTGTCAAATAAAAAAGTAAAATTACGTTATAGCACGTGGCGGATACACGCGTCAGCTGACGTTAAATTCAGGGGGAGACAAAAAACGAGTCGTGTCTGTTAGACAGCGCTGTAAATAAGTTCAGAATTATACAAATTTACAGAATTTGCGATATGAACTGAGCCTGTATCATGAGCTTTCATGATTCAAAATCGACGATATTCATTTATCCATTGTGTAAACCTTATACTGGAGATAAGTTAAACCCGACATAGAATTTATAAGTGTTATCATTAATTAAAGAGATGTTTTTGAGTTACTCTTAATTTTCAATCTCAGCAGCAATGTACTCTTTTTCTGGCGCGCACGACAGAGCCAAACGTAGCCAAACAGCGTCTAGCGTCAACGCTTATCATTTCGGCTAGACAGGCCCTCTCCCTAGGTTCCCTTCCCTTTAAGTCTATAAGTTCCTTCCCTATAAGTTCTTAAACTAATTAAAAATCCCACAATAACCAAACGTAGGGCATAGCTGTAGTGTAATAAACTGCAATTTATCACGAAGTCCCATCGTTTATTCAACATAATTTATACATTTAAATTCTACTTAAATTTCAAGGGACAAATTAATATTATACAAACCTCCTTTCACCAAACCTTCCAATAAGAAAAAGAAGTCACAAAACTTGTAAGTGCGAAAGAGACAGCAATACGAAAAGTGAAAAGGCACCTGCCGTAGAATTTAACATGCTAGCGCTAATTGACCGGGTCCGGGAACCAAACCTGGGGCGTTAAGTAGAAAGGTCACGGTTTATTCAAATGTGGTCAATGTTACGTGGGACCCTTTGGGGAAGTTAAACCAAGATTAAACTAAACAACTTTAAATTGAAAGTTGTAACGTGATTTTTTCCATATTCTTATTTTTAAAGACTCTAGTGCCCATCAAAAATTTCCAAAAACGGTGTTATTGATTATGGCGTAAAGAGTGTGGTACTTATTCAAAACTGGTGACAATTAGCCAAAAAAACTAAACGTTCCGACACAGACTATTTCATTGTTACTCAGTTTATCAAAATTCGTTACGATTGATTAATTAAGTTTTGAAGGAGAAAACAGTCGAGAGCTGAACCCCGATTTTAAAGATCTCTAATCTTTTAACGGAGTTGTTATTAATGGACATTTTTTTTTTTTTTTGATAAATCTAGTTAATAACACTCCTATTAAACTAGAATTCCCAAATTGAAATGGGGGCTCCTTTCCATTTTAACGTTTTCGCTCCTGCAGCATGCGCGGATCCAGGGGGGGGGGGGGGGGTCATGGGGGTCATAACCCCCCCCTGGAGCCTAGGTTGGCCATACAAATAGACCACGTGACCCCCCCTCTGGGGCCTGGGCCTTTACCACGTGACCCCCCCCTGGGCACGAAGCTGGATCCGCGCTTGTCCTGCAGCGTCTTAATATGATAACGAGTGCGATGATAAATTACAAAACCCGTTACCTAGTTCATTAGAGTCCATTGCAATATACTTCACTTCCTTTTTTTATTCTTGATGACTTAAATACGGGTATTACTGTAATCACCGGATGAATTCACGTAAACAATAATTATTAAAATGTCACCAAGTCATTTATTTACTAACACATAAATAAGTATCCACGATATAAGTATGTAGTATATAATGCATACACTGAGAGAAATTTGCATTGTGAATTTAACAAGTTCGACTTGTTGCGGTTTATCCGTTTGAATCAGCCAAACGTATGTTTAAAACAATATGTGTCAGGTTGTTTTTATAAAATCGACTTGTTGATTCAAATATATTGCTGATTCAAATGACAAGTAGCTTGTTGTTTGAACCAAAGAGCACGTAGGCGCTATTTTAACCAAAAAACTTGTTGAACGAACATGAAAACTGGTTGTATTTTCTCTCAGTGTAATGCTCCCTTTGGTCGTGTGGAAAAGTGCGTAAAAAAGGAAATTCGAAACGAGTGGCGATAAATTAAAGCACGACCGAAGACCTTTGTTTTAAATAGACTTAATAGACACGAGTTACAAATTTCCTTTTCGCATAAGTTTCATACGACGTTTTTCAGCACAGATGGCCTTATGAGTACAGACTCTGAAGTTTTGACCTGACAAGAAATTAATCACTTAAAAAAATCATATAGGGGGTTACCTACCTCTCTGCTTTGACTCTTAAGTACCTCCTCCTACTGGAAAGGGTAGCTTAGTGAATTCTACACGGCCAAGTCGCGGGTAGCGACTAGTGGAAGAATGACCCTTGCTTTTGCTCTGTTTGGGATCACTCCGGTCGCTGGCTGAACCTGTTTAGGTAAAGTGTATCATCGACCGCCCGTGCCCTTGTCAAATTTATATTTAGGGATATTTACGGGTGTGTTTAACCTTTCAAACGTTAAAAATCGTGGGTTGTATTGGCCAGATTGGCCTGCTGGCGATAATAAGCTTTTCTGTCAGTGGTGACATCTCAGAGACAACTCACGAGTCACGATATCAATTTGGAAAATGTAAAAGATTTTGGAAAGAAAAATTTATCGAAAATATTAACTTAGTAGTGTTAGTACATTACGATACAACTCGTGCTGTCGATTTAACGTTTCGAACTCTCTTTTCCGCACTTGTATCGTAAAGTACAATTTTTAGACATCGTTTTGTATTTCAATGCAAAATAATATCAAGATCATGAATTTTTGACGCTTTAGTGCGCTTTCATATTATCCGATCCGATATCTGATGACCGATATCCCATAATTATATTTAAACCGCCATCTTTGATTTTTGCCTTTGAAATCCTTCCTACATCCGATATCGGATAGGATAATGTGAAAACGCATTTAGAATATGATACTCGTTAGCGTTAACGTCATGGAAAATGACATTCATTGCATGGAGACAGTGAACAGCGCTAAAACCAAAAATCACATAGAATTGGTATGACTGCAAATTTTAGTTAGGTAGGTATAGGTATTTAGGGCTTACATCGCCCTGCGCTAATACAATAATGCGTTTAGGATATTGTTGAGACTGCCGCGTTTCTGCAGCGCGTCGACCATGTTTGCAGAGGCGCGCAGAGATGGCTTCGATGCTGTGTGGCGCAAGAAAACTGCCTCACTGCTTGACAGAGTGCGCGGCAGTAGCAACAGCATTCTAAACATGATAGCAAATAAGCTGGATTGTCCTCTGTTATAGGCAATGAGTCAGAGGACGAAGTCACTGTTAATTATTAATTATTAAATGTTATTTGAATTAGTTACTAACATAGATAGTAAGCGATTTTACTAACACATTTCTTGGACCATTTGTTATCTGAATTGAATAAATAAATTTAATTTAATTTAAGTGCAAATGCATCAAATGCAAATGACACACGTATTAATTAAAATGGCGGTCCGAGTCCCAATTTAGGCGAAATCCAGTCGTTGACCTGAAGTTGTCCGATAATGGACCTGATTCTTTTTAAATGGAGATGTTAAAGTTTTAAGTCAATCGAAGTCGTGTTTTAAGTATATCTTGTCAAGTAAATTTATATAAATAAATCTAGCTGATTTCAATCGTCAATTCAAAAAGTCGGATTTTGCAGTTGGCGTGTTTATCAATCAGGCCTGGAGACTTAGGGCCCCTCATCATCATCATCATCATATCAGCCTTTTATCGCCCACTGCTCAGCATAGGCCTCTCTTCTAGTACGCCACTTTTCCCGGTCCTGAGCTAGCCTAGTCTCATCCAGTTGTGACCCGCTATTTTCCGGATGTCATCGACCCAACGAGCCAGAGGATGCCAGGCATTCCTTACATTTGTAAGCGGCCACCACTTCGTTAACATTTTAGTCCACCTGCCATCACTCTGCCTAGCAACATGTCCCGCCCAGCTCCACTTTAGTTTGGTAATAACGAAACCCAAGTCTTGCACCTTGGTGCGACGACGGATCTCGGTATTCCTCACTCGATCTTGCATATTGATAGATACCGAGCATGGCGCGCTCCATGGCTCTCTGTGCTACTCGTACCATATGCACAGCCCCCTAGGCCACAGAGAACCTCCTATAGAGTGGCAGTCTTGTATATTTGGTTCGCGATACGAGTCACCAGTGTTTGGGGTGCGAGGAGCGGGCGGGGAATGTGTTAAGCGCGCTGTGATTGGCCGTTTCAAGGACGGCGGGCAGTCGCGCCAGATGAAAAGGGACAGAAGTATGACTGTCCCTCTACTGACGCGTAAGTGGCCAATGTAAGTTGACCTATGCCGGCTCTGAATAAATTATAAATATGACTTATTTGTGGAATGTAATGCCGTCTGTTTTTAAATTTGAGCTTCTTGTTACCTTTCCACACCATTTCACACTACAGGTGGACATCTTTAAGGCATCAAAATACCCTTTTCCAATTTTTTTGTGCGAAAAACACGCGCTGCTTTCGGGTCTGTTACTTGGTCGATACTGATCGGGCACGGCGAGCGCCCGCGCTTATATCAGTGCAAATACTAGGAAAGCTGGCGACCGCGAGTCGTCTTGTAATAGATGTCTATAGGGGTTGGTCTGTGCCCTATACCCCAATTGCTAATTCGAGTCCAAAAAAACTACGACAGATACGTCAATGTCACAGCTGTCAATGTCACTTATGTCACTGTCAAAATACTTTTCAGGTTTCGACAACCTTCTACATCATCATCATCTTCTAGTAAAAGCCATGAAAAAAAAAAATCCAAGAATACTTGATGATAAAATTGTGAAGAAAATTCGTTTTAGTTTTTTTGTTTTAATTCTCATACGTCAAATTAGTTCCACCGGTCGCCACTAATGATAAATGTTGGTAATTCGCATTATATTACGTGTATATGTGACAATCAACATCACCATTCACGTTGCTAATAATAATAAAACTTAAACCAGACTGTATGCACTAAAGCTGCCCTATCTCAGTCAGGTGCAATTTTCGCCAATGTTTATTAAATTAGTCATTGGAGTCTAACAACCCATTACCAATATTAGAATGTTATTACTGAAGGGTAGCACCTGAACTGGCTCTCAGAATGGCGCGTGGCGAAGTCAAGGGCTCACGAAAGGTATTTCCTTAGCGTATTGAACGAGTGCCCAATGTATCTCTGAGACTCCTCAGGAGATTTGGAACCATAAATTGAAGAACATTACTCAAACTTACTTACATACTCTCTTTAAGGTAAAACAATAGATCATTACATGTGCCATTTTTTATCTAAAAGGTTCATAAGTGTCGGTTGTCAATAAAGCGCTACTTGCATATTAACGTCTGTCTATCATATATCAGAGATGTAGTCTGTATATCTGCGTATCATACATAATAATAAATTCAAATACAGTTTGACAGACCATGGCCGCTTCCAATACACTATTTCGCTGATTAGCTAATTGTAAAATATATGTATAAAAAATTGGTCACAATATCTATATCATCAATAGTTTGTTCTATACCGCAAAATATAGCACCAAATGTTATTGATACCTGAAGTGATACAAGCGCAATACCAACTTTACAACTAAAAATCACGGAAAAAAAGAAAAAAATCGAGCGTCCTAGTATTTATGTAAATAATAAAAGACTATTAAATATATAAATCAAAGGATTGAAATAAATAATAAATAATTTATCTTGGCGTGTGTTTTTATAAAAAAGGATTATACTATTTTACAAACATTTTATTGCAGTGGCAACATCGTAGTAGTTTTTTTGGACTCGAATTAGCAATTGGAGTATAGGCACTTGAAAATCCAGAGACCCCCTAAAGTTATTGAGGCTCCTTTCTCCATCTAATCAACTCTTTTCTTGCTGCTCGACGCAACCTAAACGCACTGCACATCTATTACATAGTACAGATTCCAAAGTGCAGGGGGGGTTACCATTAGCCGTTCAGTTTAGGTTGAGAGAGAGGGACGGCCGTATGTAAATGCTATAGCTGTGTCCTTTTCTCTCGAACTAAACTGAACATCTCTAGTTCTTCAGTAACTCCCCAGACGACCCTAAGAACCGCCTCACACTAGCGTTTTCCGGGCGCAGGGCGTCAGTGTCGTCAACTGTACGCCTGCTGCTTCAACAGTAGTAGACTCTGTAGCCTCTTTGCCTCTGCTTATTCACAAGGTGCGAGTGAGACATCACCATATGTCTATCTCACTCACTCACCGGAGTGCAGACTTGAATTAGAGTGATTATTGTGATATTTTCCTACGTCGCTCGGTAATAAGTAACACTGGAGCGCGTCGTATGCAGTAATAACTGATGATACAGGAACCTAGGCTACTGATTAACATAGCTACTTTATCTAGTGCACATATAGCAAATAACTTCGAACGCTAAATACTTTTAAATCCTCTTAAGCCCCGCTGTCCTTTTAAAACGATGTTTTCCTTCGCCGAAAAGCGACTGGAAAATATCAAACGACATCTCGCACATAAGTTCCGAAAAACTCATTGGTACGAGCCGGGGTTCGAACCCGCGACCTCCGGATTGAAAGTCGCACGCTCTTACCGCTAGGCCAAAAGCGCTTCAACGAGTACATACATAGATACATACATATAATCACGCCTGTATCCCATAAAGGGGTAAGCAGAGCACAAATGAACTACTAATTTTCAGTGCCACTCTTGGCAAAAAGGGGTTTAAAGAAATCCAAATTGTGACATTGCAGTGACAGGTTGCCACTTGCCAGCCTCTCGCCTACGCCACAATTTAACCCCTATCCCACAGTCGACTTCTACGACACCTACGAGAAAGGGGGTGGTGAAATTCTTAACCCGTCACCACACGGGATAACAACGAGTACATAATTTGATAATATGTAAATAAGAGTTTTAAATGATTCACCTGGTGCCGTATCCGGATGGCATTTCTGCGACGCCAAACGAAAACGAAAAGGTAGTCTGGCTCTGTCGCGTCAATACGTAAGAGCGATAGAGATAGATATCTATGAGCGTTTCGTTTCGTGAGCGTTTGTGCCATTCGGCTATGCACCCAGTCGTCAATAGGTAAATATTACTTGACATTGCGTCTGCCATAGTAGGTTTAAACCTAACAATTCTCTGTTACACGGGTCCCAGGTCCCAGGTAATTAGTACTCCAATCTCCTAGACCCCCGATAGACTATAATTGGTGCGGAATGCCTCCCGCTCCCGCCATTGTGCGATTCCCACAGGCCGCCATCTTGATCGCCACGCTGCGAGCGTTCGAATTTCAAATTAGATTCGGTTTTGCGGGGTTTTGACGTTAGAGTCTGTTCTGTTCGGAAAGAGAAGAGTTGTGGAATGTAATAGTACACTACGATACAAGTGCGGAAAAGAGGAAATGCGAAAGGAGTGGCGATAAATTAAAACGCGACCGAAGGAAGTGTTTTAAATCGGCATCAGTTACGAATGAGGAGGCACACTGACATTTTATCCCGCCAGGCGGCGCCTGTGCAAGTGTCTAGGCATGTCACTGTCATTCATATGTGAGAGAGAGAAAAATATCTTCTTCTCGCTCTCACGTATAAAATTCTTTAGCTGTGTTTACCTTTGAGAATTGAGTGTACCTCCTTATTCCCTCTTCGCACGTGTATCATACGACGTTTTACAGCACATAATATGACCATTTCAATTCTTGATATACTCGTAGTTGCATAATGATCTCATTACCAAACTGGTGCGGTAATATAGTAGTCATATTTTTTGTCAAAATTCGTTATCATGGACTAACTATAAAATAAATCAATAATATGTCTAGTCTAGTACTTAGGTATAATATACCTAATTGTAATAAGTCTCAAAAAAATTTCCCATACGTATACAAAAATTGAAACAAAAAAGCTGAAAAATTCAAACTTCGTATATAAAAATCTGACGTCACCCTCGGTACCCAAAAAGAAAGGGGCGTTTCCTGATGATGCTAATGATTGCACAACCGGCGCTGTGATGTGCATGCATTCTGTAGAATACCCTTCGAAAATATATATTACATACTAGCTGTTGCCCGCGGCTTCGCTCGCGTTAAATTCGTAAATTGCGGAATGTTCCATACAAACTTCCACCCCTCATTTTAGGGAAGTGGGAGGTCAGGAAGAGACAAAAAGTAGCCTATGTCACTCCATCCCTTCAACTATCTCCACTAAAAAAAATCACGTCAATTCGTCGCTTCGTTTTGTCGTGAAAGACGGACAAACAAACAGACACACACACTTTCCCATTTATAATATTAGTATGGATTGGTCTTTAATCGGTATACTCATGTGACATGATCTGATCTGATCCAAAGTTTGATTTGGGTTCTTCGCAATAATATTATTTTTTCCTCTCATTAGCTCGGAAACACGTTTTACACTACTACTACATTTTATCCACTAGTGGATAAAGTAATTTGACCTTGAATAGAGGCAAATTTTCTGCTTTAAAATTGATAAAAGTGGATTAATATAGTGATGAAGATGTTTTACCACCTTTGGAACTACTGGAAGCAGTGATAAACGCGTTTTTTGCGGTGTACTTTCCTTGCTATTATAGTGAGGGGAAAAGTTTTGTGTTACACACGAGTGCAAATGTATTTTACTTCTCGTGTATTGAAAAACTCGCAAGCTCAGGAACGAACTTCACGAACCACTCGCTTCGCTCGTGGTTCAACTATAGGATCCTTTCGCTTGCTCATTTTTCAATTCCACACTCGGCGTTAAAATACAAATACTCTTGTATAACAAATAACTATTAATAGAAGATCAAAGTTTTTTGCCATTACATTTTTCTCCTATGCCTGAAACGGATACGCTTTTCACTTGGTGAATATATGAAAAACAGTCGATCTTAAAGATATCAAAGTTAGAAAGCTACTTTGCTACCTATACGTTTTGGACGAAGATAGATATTGTATGTTTGTGTTTTGACGAATCGTGATAGGGATTATCATCAGTTTATCACTATATTATACCCTCACACTCCGAATACACAGATATTTGTTCCTGAGTCATGGATGTTTTCTATGTATATAAGTATGTATTTATCTATATAAGTATGTATATCGTCGCCTAGCACCCATAGTACAAGCTTTGCTTAGTTTGGGGCTAGTTTGATCTGTGTAAGGTGTCCCCCAATATTTATTTATTTATTTATTTCAATTTACATGAAACTGCCAGAAAATTTCCTTGCAAATGCCTTACAGAATTTTAATTCCAATTTTACCTAATCAATATCAAACCAACAGATTTCCCAAGCTGAATGCAACTGCACAAATGAACATAACTGGTTTCTGAACAGATTCCATGCACGGAGCGATCATGAGATAATTTGGAGTAATTAAAAACTTGATATGATCCGAGAACACCTATAAAACTTTTTTAGTCGTTAATTACTGAGGTATATAGCCAGCTTGTCTACGTAAACTATGGCTGTTTTTACTTACTAATTTAATTCTAGATATTGTTAATCAAATACGTGTAAATGCTCCGAAGATGATTTATTGAGTGACAACTAGAATACAATGTCATGAACATCATGTCATATTTAAAATTATATTTAGAACATTGCATTCCTTATTCAAACATACACTGTAGATGGCGCTGCTGGATATTAAAAAACAACACCCCCACTATATCTAAGCATAGCCATCAGCATCATCAGCATTAAGCGAAACAGGTTTAAAACCAACTAAACATACCTACTACTACTACTTAGGCACAAGTCCTAACTTCTCAAGGAATCTAAAGTGCTTGACAAACCCTAGACCCTTAGTCAGCAAATCGGCTGGCATCTCAGCTGTCGATAAGTATTTTGTTTCTACTAAACCTTTAGCAACTATATCTCTACTAAAGTGATAACGAATGTCAATGTGTTTCGACCTATTGTGAAACACTGGGTTGGCCAATAACTTCAGAGCACCTTGATTATCATTGTATATTCTAATCAATGAAATTTTATTTGTAATTTCATGGTATAATGACCGTAAGTACATAGCTTCTTTAATACATTCAGAAATACTAATGAATTCCGATTCACAACTGCTCAAGGACACGCTAGTCTGTTTCTTACTACACCATGAGATTACACTTCCCGACAAAGTGAAACAATATCCTGAATAGGACCTCCTATCAAGAACATTACTGCCCCAGTCTGCATCAACAAACCCGGTAAGCTTTGAATCAGAATCACTACTATACCTGAGGCAATAGTGTTTTGTTTTCTTAAGATAACGCAAAACACGTTTAGCATGAGCCCAATGTTCTTTATCATGGCATTTATTAAACTGGCTCAGATAACCTACACTAAAAGAAATGTCGGGTCGCGTCAAAACTGCTAAGTACATGAGACTACCAATGAGTTGTTGGTAAGGTAATTCAGTATCACAGCACTCACCCTTATCTAAGTTCAACCTTTCCTCCATAGGAGTCTGAACAGTCTTACAGTCTGTCATATTGAACTTATGCAACAACTTGTCGACATAATCTTCTTGATCTAAAGTTATAACATTGTTTTCTTTATCAACACTAACATTCATGCCTAAACACTGTTTCACTTGACCAAGATCTTTTAATTTAAATTGTGAAGACAGTACCTGTTTCAAGCATTTTGTTTCTTCAGCGTTGTTTGAAAAAACAAAGAAATCATCGACATATAGAGCTACTACAGTCAAACCGTTATCGTTTTTCACATATAAACAAGGTTCTAATTTAGACCTAGTATAACCATGCTCGGTTAAACAATCATCTACCCTCCTGTACCACGCTCTTGAGGATTGTTTGAGCCCATATATGGCTCGCTTCAACTTAAGTACCTGCCCTTTACCTACAGGCGAAGGAAAACCTTCTGGTTTCTCCATATAAATATCCTCCTCAAGGTAGCCGTTCAGGAAAGCAGTGGTCACATCTAAATGACAAATATCTAAGTTCAACTGCACAGAGAGAGCAAATAAAAGTCTTAAAGTTGTATGCCTTACCACTGGCGCGAATGTTTCCTTATAGTCCACTCCATACTTCTGAGTATAGCCCTTGGCTACTAACCTGGCTCTGAACCGCACATTGCCCTCACTATCATACTTCTTTTTAAGCACCCACTTGCACTTTACCACACTAGAGTCTTTTGGAATACTGACAAGCTCCCAGGCCTGGTTTTCTTCAAAGCTATTCAACTCTTCTGCCATAGCTTGTCTCCATTGCTCTTTCTCTGGTCCGCGTAAAGCCTCAGATAGTGACAGACCACTGGCATCGTCCCTCGGGCTAGCATCTGAACAAAGATTTGAAATTCCATACCTTTCAGGAGCTTTTCTTTGTTCTGCTGTTCTCAGGACTGGCCCGGTTCTCTCAGGAGCAGGAACATTATCCGGAACTGAAACACTTTCCGCTGTGGTATCTGGATCCTCATACTCACTAGGATTGATCGAATCATATGATGTATCAGTTAAAGTTCTGGAATTATCTGGACTCTCATCCCCCACTGAACTTTGACATCCTACCTCAGCTTTCTGTATCTGTGGTTGAACTTCAATTTGACAATATGTCACTTTATTTTCAATAATTTTAACATCCCTTGCTGTAAAAAAGGTTCTCTTTTCTGGATCAAATAGTCTATATCCTTTGACCCCTTCTGGGTAACCCATTAGGATAGCTTCTTTAGACTTCTTCTGCCACTTCAACCTTTTCTCTTTGGGAATGTGGACCATGACAGTACTGCCGAAAATCCTTAGATGGCTCAGGTCTGGCTGTGTCCCTGTCCACATTTCAAAAGGAGTTTTGTTGTTCAAACCTGAAGCTATTGTCCGGTTCCTTAAGTAAACTGCAATCATTAGGAAATGGCAGTCTGCACTGTTTGCCTAATAACACAATAGGTTATGGGTATATTTTATTGATCAATACGGGGGGTTTAGTCAAGTATTAGATTGCAGTTTACAGTGTATTGTGTTATTTATTTATATTGTGAAGTGATCTGTGACTAATCTCCGGAGATGTCGTCACCAAACTATGTGGCGAATGTGCCCAAGTTACGTGGCCGAGAAAATTATTGTGAGTGGGTTTTCGCAGCAGAGAATTTTCTTATCCTAGAAGGCACGCAGAAGTTTGTTACGCGTAAGCCAGAAGCTACGGGTACAGAAGTTGCAGATGACGAAAAAGCCCGTGCGAAATTGATTTTGACTATCGACCCTTCCTTGTATGTCCATGTAAAAGGTGTCAAAACTACGTTTGAATTGTGGACAAAACTCAAAAGCTTATTTGACGACTCTGGTTTCGCCAGAAGAATTACGTTGTTACGAAATTTAATTTCCATAAGGCTCGAAAATTCAAATTCGATGACAGAATACGTAACAAAAATGGTAGAAAATGGTCAGAAATTAAGTGGCACAGGTTTTGCCATTAGTGATGAGTGGATCGGCTCGCTATTATTAGCAGGTTTGCCTGAGAAATATTCCCCGATGATTATGGCAATAGAGCATTCCGGCATTTCCATCACGACAGACGCCATCAAAACAAAGCTTTTAGACATGGAAGAGAAAAATTCAAATTTGACAGGGAATGGGAACGAGACTGAGAATGCATTCGCGAGTACGTCAAGTTACCAACATAACAAGAAAAACAAAACGAAATTTGTCTGTGGTAAACAGGATGGCGGCGAAATGACAACAAAAGTCAGAAATGTCAAAGTCAATTGTTTCAGATGCAAAGAATCGGGTCATTATAGAAATCAATGCCCGAATTACGAAAAGAATTCAGTTAAAAATAAAACTGGTATACGGAAACAGTCTCATGCATTCAGTGCTGTGTTTTTAAGTGCCGATTTTAAGAAAGACGAGTACTATATTGATAGTGGCGCTAGTACCCATTTAACACCAAACGAATGTTGGGTTATGAATGCATCGTACGAGCCGGCAACTAGTGAAATTATAGTTGCAAATAAGGCATGTTTGCCTGTGTTGTGTACCGGAAACGTACAGATTGCGACTGTGACTCCAGATAGTGAATTCGACATAACAGTTGAAGATGTTCTATGTGTACCGAGTTTAACTACAAACCTTTTATCGGTCAGCCAACTGATAAAGAAAGGGAACAGAGTGGACTTCACTAAAAAGGATTGTAAGATTTACAATAGAAGTGGACAGCATGTTGCTACGGCCGCTCTGACAAATGGCGTTTACAAATTGAATATGCCAGAAGATACGACCAACGTTGCTATGGCAGTGTCTGCCGAGACTTGGCACCGACGTCTCGCACATGTTAATGGCTCCTACATGGCGAAAATGAAGGATGCAGTGCAAGGCTACAGTATTGGCGGCAAGATAGACATCAGTAATTGCAAGTAAGAAGTTCAACGAGTTCCTGAAGCTAAATGGGATACTGCATCAAAGGACAAATCCTTATACTCCTGAACAAGATGGATTATGTGAACGGCAGAATCGCGTGGTCTGTGAGAAAGCTAGATGCTTATTATTTGATGCTGAGCTACCCACAGAGTTCTGGGCCCATAACCTATTGTTAATCAAATACGTGTAAATGCTCCGAAGATGATTTATTGAGTGACAACTAGAATACAATGTCATGAACATCATGTCATATTTAAAATTATATTTAGAACATTGCATTCCTTATTCAAACATACACTGTAGATGGCGCTGCTGGATATTAAAAAACAACACTAGAGGATGCTGAAAATTGAAGCCACTAGCATTGTCTTTTGACATAAATTGAATTGTCCATTTTAAATTTTGACATCACAACCCTAGTCAAAAGAAATCTTATATGCAATCTACCTACGAATATTTTGTGGCTATGTAAGAAAATTTGGATAAAATATAGTTTTTGAAAGGATCAAATGCTCACTTGTTAGACGGATCAAAATCGAAAACCAATTCAAAAACTACCATCCAAACTTGAATACTTCCTAAAGTGGAATAAGAAAGAAATTGCAAAAACCAAAAACAAAAAAATTAGACCATAAGTTATAAGACTTATAAGTACCGTCAACCAATTTTTAGGCCGCAATTTCCAAGGCCAATTTAGAACCTTGTCTCATTGGCACCATGCTTTATTTTCCATAGGTGTCACTTTGACGTTTAATGTGAAAGGGTGGCCTAGGATTCTAATAGGCTGACCGTACTTTACTATTGCTGGTCGGGGCGGTAAAAGGGTAGCTAAAACTTGTAACGAAAAGCCACCAAACCAGACTCCAACAATATTTGTACCGAAGAATTCCTTTACACTTGTCAAAAAGCAAATAGTCCATACAAAGACTTCGGAAAGTAAAAAGTAGAGGAAGAAAACAAAAGGTCTAAGCGAGAGGTGAATACCAATGCTACTTTCAAACTCACAAGAAAAAGGTCATATAAGCTATGTAACTTATATGGAGTTACCACATTCTTGATTGACTAGTACGCTCAAGCGAGTACGCCATAAAATAAATCATTATGTATTCCAAACACGGCATACTCGATAATAATAGACAGGCAGGGTTGACTAAAGTTACATCACGCTCTTCCAGCAGATATTAAAATGCCACAGAATGCATGCAAGTTAACATTAATTAAATAATTCGAAAAAAAAAACTCGTGAGAGCTTTAGAAAAAGTGACACCCCTAGCGATCCAGTTGAGCAAACGACGCGCGCCGCTGCGCAAGCGCTGCTGCCCTCCCGCGAGGGGGAACGAGATAGCGGCATTTGTTACACGCGTGTGAGAGAGATGGTCGTGTTGATTGCACTAGTGCGAGCGAGACAGGTATGCTGCAGTCGGCGGATGTGAGGGTCCCCGATCGTTGACTCCTCTCAAGGCCACGCTCGGAGGGAAGTTTCTGTAAGAAGGCCAAGGGTGCGTTGCGTCAGACGGTGGGCAGACAATACCTATATTACAAGGACAACGCTCATTGTCAAGTTTATGAAAACTATATTTATGTTTTGTTAAGATTTCAACTCGTTGCACTTAATTTCATAAATGCATGGCTCATTTAAAAACTAATGTCGATTTCGATCTTCGATTTCGAAACACGTTTTTTTTATACTACTTCGGTGGCAAACAAGCATACGGTCCGCTTTATGGAAAGCGGTCACCATCACCTATAGATGCCTGCAACTCAAGGAGTGTCACGTGCGCGTTGCCAACCCATTAGAAACTTGTACTTACCACAGCAAAAAGGAATGTACAAGGTCCAAGGAGGAATAATTATGTGGTGGAAAAACTATAGTTATTTGTTTTACAAGGGGGCAAAGTTGTTGTTTAACCGCACGTGCCAATACGTGGTGAACAATTTTGTGTTTCACTCGGTGGCAAAGTTTGTTTAACCTTCGTGCCTTGATACCCTCGCAGCGCTCAAGATTCCACTTTTTGAACCACTCGCTACGCTCGCGGTTCAATATTGGAATCTTTCGCTTGCTCGGGTATCAAAATTGGCACGTGCGGTTAAACAACAACTTTGCCCCCTTGTAAAACAAATAACTATTTCATTCTCAAGTTATTTTAACATTTGGTTATAGACACGTCTCGTGATCTCAATATCTAATGTTCTGTTTTGTTTTTTTTTTATTATTTCTAATAATTCCCGGATAATATTAAATCGTAGTCTGTATGCATACGCACATTAACAAAATAAACGTTAGTATGCAAACTGGACATAATATGAATTATCAAAACACGTAATATATAATCTATCCACCTACCTAGTAGAATAAAAATAATTTCCCAACTCTACCTCAACACTTTTCACCGCCACTTTCTCCAAACAATAGAGTCGTTATCACTGACCTACCCTAACTAGATAACCGTCAGTTCAACGCACTTTATCACTGACGGCACCCTAAGAACAAACACGCAGATAAGGTCTTTCGGTACCTAACATTTCAGGGTACATAGCTCATTATATGCTAGGTCGAAACTTCGGAGGGCCATCTGTACTGAAAAACGTCATACGATAACTCGTGACGATTTTGAAGCTCGCGCTCACGAAGCGCTCACGAAACGAAACGCTAGTAGATATCTATCTCTATCGCTCTTGCGTATTGGCGCGACAGAGCCAGACTACCTTTCGCGGCGTTTCGTTTTCGTTTGGCGTCGCAGAAATGCCATTCGGCTACGGCAGGGAAATTAGATGGCAGCTTTTACCCGCGGCTTCGCTCGCGTTGAATTCTAAAATTACGGAAAGTTCCATACAAACCTCCACCCCCATTTTAGGAAAGTGGGAGATTAGAAATGGACAAAAAGTAGCCTATGCCACTGTCCGTCCCTTCAACTATCCCTCTTAATCACGTTAATTCGTCGCTCCGTTTTGCCGTGAATGACGGACAAACAAACAGACACACACTCCCATTTATAATACATATTAGTAAGCATGGTAGTATGGATAAAAATATTACATAACTTTATTACTACAAGACCCATCGTCGGCACAGTCTGGAGGAAGTTTGTATGCCGAATTCGTACCCTGAAACAACATGACAGAGTCAGGCTAAAACGCTTAAAACGCTAGGTAACGACTAGTTTTCGTTACTTAAGTTCAAAGAATAGTAATTACATTACGATACAAGTGTGGAAAAAAGGAAGGAAGACAACGAATTTCCTTTTTTCACGTGTATCGTACGACGTTTTTCAGTACAGGTGGCCCTCCGAAGTTTCGACCTGGCATATAATGAACCACTTCTCGCACTAGTGCGTAAAAAAGACACTATCTGTACTGAAAAGTAAATTTTCAAACTATTTCTGAATGAAATAGTTTGAAATTTTACTTTCTTACTCTACTTTCTTGGATGGCGACTTAGTTCTTATGACTTTTAAAAAATGAACTATCAGCAACTAATTTATAAGCGTTCACTGTCATACAAAAACACGCTGTTAGCAGTGAATGCGTCAATACAAACCTACAATGACGAAGCAGCACTGCAACATCAATGACAAATGATATTATTTCAACTCCTTGTCTATTTAGCTTTGACGCCTACAAGCCTACATATCCTTTAAAAACATTCATTTGAAACGGAGTAAATTATTATAACATTATAAACATCATTCATACAGGACAATGGTCACGCGATCTATTTGTGGAAAATACTGTCCTGCGGAATACCTTTGTGATTGTGCATGCCCTATGAAGGTAAAACTTTATACTCGTACAACAATGACTCTGGAAACGCTGTTGCTAATCAAAAAGAGCTACTGTAAGAACTTTAGCAGTTGAATCATCAGTCTATGATAGTACAATCGTGCAAATCTCGTCTCGTATAAACGTCGTGTTAATTCGGTTAGTACGTTTTCAGTTTTCACATTATCAGATCCGATATCGAATGTCGGACCGATATCCCATACATTACAGGGGCCATCTTGGATTTTTTTCCATTGAAATCCTTCCGACATCCGATATCGGATCGGATAATGTGAAAACGCACTTAGGGTATTTTTTTTGTGTGATGAAAACAGATATTAGTTTCTGAGTTATCGATGTTTTCTATGTGTTTACATATGTATAAGGATTTGTACGTTTTCTCGTGAGACTCAATCTGTGTAAGAATGTCCTAGGAATAAGACAAACTACAAAAAAAGAACTAAAATAATAAACACAAACACATGAACTTATTACATAAACAAGAACGTATACTTATTACATATATTATATTACCTAAGCCCTAAGTATGTATATTGAGATTTAACGAATTTAGAACTATTTTTTTCACATCACGCAAAAAAAACTCTTTAGTCTTTACCAATAAACAGATGCTACAGCTAATTACATGGCCTCATTTTTTACACAATTGGGGTAAACTAGACAAAATAGTAACATAGGGTGCATCTGTTTTACGAGGAGTTCAAAACAGCTGTTTTTAATTGACGCGAGTAGGTCAAGTTATTTATAACTGACACCCCACTGGAGGGACTGGGGGTCAAGTTTGACCTTAATGCTTTGAGACTTGCGCTTTAATACTTATAATTTGTGTGTAAGTCTTCACTGAGGATTATCTTATATCTAAGGTTTGATTAACAAGTATTATGCATCGAGAAAACATGTGATGTATTGATTCATTGTCAATTGAATTACCCTGAATGTGTATAATAATACGTTATTAGCTAGATATTGTTTGAAATGTCAAAATAAATCGTTATACTATTAAAACATAATACCTACCTATTTAAAGTATTGCTATGAAACTAAATGTTTCTACAAAACTAGCTCGTGCCTGCAACGTTGCATGATAATCTGAATTGATTTGTGATTTCGTAGATTTGTCTATCCAGAGGCTCTATCAACTATCTACATATCAATTCAGCTTAACCCATCGTCTGTTTCTGTCAAAAAATTGTCATACAATAATTAAATTTTATACAAATATAGCTCAACGCCATATGTTAGGATCCTTATCAGACGAAGGGTTAAGTGTTAAGTAAGTGGTGATCGACAGATGAGAGAGTTTTTTTCATAGTATAATCTAATTAATAATATATTTTTCAGTAGAGATCAATACCTACTCCCTAAAGATTGGAAAAATACTGTCATTAACCTGATCTACCTACACCAACTTTAGCTATAAAAAGTAATTTGACATCAACAAATAACTGAATCACAAATCCCATACCAGGAGAATCTCCTCGATGTAAATATAATAGCTCTTATTACAAAGGGATTAAGGGTAATTATAGGGATGAAAACCCGTGGGCGCGCCTACGTATTGTACGTATGATTCATTATGAGAAATGATTTTTGTCGAGTCAGTCAGCTTTCTATTCAGTGTTGCTAGGTGGCCTGATATCGATATGTATGTTGCTGTCTCGCTCATAATACTTGTTTTAAAATGAGACGAATTGTTAGTGAATGGTTGAGTCTACCTATGGGAGGATGAGATGAGTCAAATACCTAGTTATTGCATTACGCCAAGTACTTATAAACATGGAAGATATAAATTGTAAAACAATAGATATTTCATTGATGGATCTTGTACAGTTTGATTGATGTTCGAGTAAGTTTTATTTAGAAAGTCGAATAAGTAAAAGGTAGATACTAATTGTTACTTATATTTATACCTTATAAGAAAGTGAGTCTTTTAAAGATATTATTTATAAGTTGTCTTCTAAGTGAAATTTCTGTAATTTCTTAAACAATAAAGTACCAGAAAGTTGCATTTACTACCCTTCCTATAATAGTAACTACTTGTACATAATTACTCTAATAATACTACGGTTCATCAATACACTATGCTTCTTTTAAGTTAATCGGATACTATTAGTATTTTTTTTTCTTGTATTTTTTTAAATCTTTATAGGTATTAATACACTGGAGTACTTTTTGATAATCAAAAAAAGCCACGAAACGCACGTGCTTTTCAACAATTACGAACAAAGAACCACCCTAATTGAAGAGGCGTCTTCGTATTAAATTAGCAGCGTTGAACTTGAAAACGCGGGCCCATGAACACCACATCTCAGTCACAAACTAAAATGTGTTCTAACAGTAGGGGAATACGTTAGGAATAGCCAGGGATGGGTCGATTCAAGATGGAGTCGTGCGCGCAGCTTTTTAGTTCCTTTTTCTTGAAACGCTCGGACCAGTTCAGTAACTGGCTAGGGGTAGAAGTGAGCGCGCGTTCGAAGCTTCAACTATGCCAGTTTTGTTGTAGGGTATTTTTTGTTATCAAGTGATAGTCTGGGCGCAGTGAGCCGTGCTGCATTTTGGAATGTAATGGTAGTGCGAAAAAGCGGTTAGACTTGTCTGTGTGAGTTCTAGTTTCTTTTTTGAGATAGCTTCTGTTTTCTTATAAGAAAATTGGTAGACCGGTTGAATACGAAGTACGTGAGTGTTTTAGCGAGTAGATTTCTGTGTGATTTATAGATTTCTTTATTGTTTTCAGGCAATTGCCACATATTTTCTCCGAGATTATCGGTTTTCCGTATAAGTGGAAGAAGGATTTTCATGTAAGTATTTTTTCATTAATTTTAAATACTTACCTGTGGTTCGAACCCCGGAATTGCCACATATTTTCTCCGAGATTATCGGTTTTCCGTATAAGTGGAAGAAGGATTTTCTTTCATGTAAGTATTTTTTCATTAATTACCTGTGGTTCGAACCCCGGTAAGGGAATTTATTTGTGTGATGAGCACAGATATTTGTTCCTGATATTTTCATATCAGGAACAAATATATCCACCACCACCATCATGTCATGGATATTTTCTATGTAGGTATATAAGTATTTGTCTATTATATAAATGTATCGTTTTCTGAGTACCCACAATACAAGCCTTCTTCAGCTTACAATGGGGCTCAGTCAATCTGTGTAAGAATGTCCTTATTTACTGCAGTTTCTAACGGACCTGTCTACCAACCTGACAACGACAAAGTTTTTAAATAAGCAAGCAGACCTTAGATAGGTAGAATAATTTTGCCACCAACTTGGTAATAAGAAATTGGCAACGCCTAAATATGACACTAGTACAGTACTATATAGTACTCGTAAACCAACACTTATACAGTGCGTGAGCTTTCAAAAAGGCCGATTTTAGAGCTAGATACGGGAATATGCCAAGTCAGTGTCCATTTTACGAATACGTCCGACTTCACCCGACAACCGACGAAGGTCCTTTTAAAATATCGCGGGCTGTAAGTAGTAATAGTTGGTAATAGTAACCCTATTTATAATTACTTCACACATTTATCTAAATTGAGTTAAACGCTGGAAATACCCGCATGGTACCTACTGAGAACTACGGGTAAGGGCTGATTTGCCACCGGCAAATACATCCGGTTGTTAAATGTAAAACTTGACAAAGCAAACTTGCAAAACGAAATACAATATCAGTTGTAACTTGTATTATTAAATAGGTATTTAAAAAGTTATCAGTATTTACATGTTATAAAAATCTTTCACTTACGTCAGAAGGTTTAATTAAATATATGGTTACATTTGTGAACTCTCGTATACGTAATTATAAACTTAAAACTACCTAAACTACAATTTTGATGGATTATTTAAGATACAAGTGCGAAAAAGAGGAATCTCGAAACGAGGGTGTTTTAAATCTACACAAGTTAATAATTATTACCTTTCCGCACGTGTATCCTACGATGTTTTTCAGTACATATGGCTCGTCTGAGGTTTCGACCTGACAAAAAATGAATCATTTTGCGCACTAGTGCAGATAAAAAGAAAAAAGAACCATCTGTACTGAAAAAGTACGGGCGCTTCACGTTCTCCATACAGTGAAAGTTGTTTTCCAGGACAAAAATCATTATTTTCCGTAAAAAATCATAGTAGACCCATAGATATTGTTTTGATGCTTCCCTCGTAAAAAGTATTCGGCGAAAGGGTACACTGAGACTATAAGGGCGGAAACACACTGCGCTCGCGCACTGAACGCAGGCATCTTGGGCGGTCCTAAGGAAGTTCCGACACGCGTGACGCGTAGCGAGCCGTATGCTGATGTACGATGTACATTGTACAGTCAACCAATTGGAACCCTAGGCCACTGTAGAACTATGTCACAGTGACGATATAAATCAGATTGTAAGAAATCTCTTACTGCTTGTCATTTTGACATGGTTGTAGAGTGGCCTAGGGTTGCATTGGTTCCAATTGGTTGACCGTACGTACCTACAGTACAGTCATCATCAACCTTGCGTTATCCCGGCATTTGCCACGGCTCATGGAGCCCAGGGTTCGCTTTGACAACTAATTTACCTACATTGATCTTCATTGATTGGTCTAGGCACAGTATAATAAAGAGTACTATCGTACAGTATGGCCACTCCCGCTCCCCGCTGAAAGTGCCGCCCACCCCCTCTCGGTTACCTCACAGTTACCGCTTGTCAAAAACGCGAACATTCGACCTGTCATATCTCACTCATACAAGCATGGTACACGTTCACCTACACGAGCTTAGAATGTGTGCTAGGAACGCGCCTCTTTCATTTATTTGATCGCCAGTGTCCGGCGAGATGTGGTCTAGGTATTTAATATAGGTAGATGCGGACAAAGTGTCAAAAATATCAATAACGACTTTGTTGCTTAGCTTATGCGTTAGGGGCCCATTTCTCGAAGCTACAAGTTACAATTTACAAGTGGTAGTCAATGTCTAATATGACAAGTTGGAAAGAGAATTCCAATGCTTAATGGTTTAATTCCATCATATTTTAACGTTCGTATTTGTCGTGCTAGTTCGGTCAACATTAAGTACTTCTTTTACTGAGCCTGACAGAAATAGCATGACACGTTCGGGACATTCCGTCAAAATACGGAAGAAAACATTCCGCACTCTACCAGGAGTTGTTGACGTTTTAGAATACGTTACTCTCATACAAAGCTTTTTTCTTACCTGGTCAAATGGCATATTCTAGTTTTCAAAAGGAGCAGAAATAGGTACGGCAACTTCGTTCAGCGCAGCAGACCGAATCTTGATGTTTTCCTGGCGGAGATTAAAAATAAATATTTTAGCACAATTACTAAGTTCAGTGAAATTCGTTCAATAATATCTGCACTACTAGCGATTTAAATTCTACTAACAGAATCGAAAACGAGTGGTCATTACCACTAGTTTTAAAATAGCTAGCCGTCCTTTTTCAAAAATAGCATTACGTCGTTTTCCACAGACTTTCGAACGGCGAATTCGTGCGTTAGTTCGAAATTCAAAAATCGATCCCCTATTGGCCGCTGTACACATATGGCCAACGGTTCCACCAACCCTTTGTGAAACCCCTTGGCCAAGATAAGAGCCGCTGTTTACACATTGGCGAACCAATCACTTTGCATTGGCTCTTCATGAAAGATGGACGTGGAATGGAAAATGCTAGGAAATTCTAGGTCTTTTACGCTGTCAGCAAAATTTGATTAAAAAATAATAACCCCGTAGTAAAATTAAATTATTTGATATATTAACAATTTTTTGAATATTCTAAGAACATTTATCTTTTTTAGGAAATACATTAAACATTTGCAAGGTTATTTTATTTCCTAAAATCTACACTATTATTGGCATAGATAAACTTATTATTTTCATAAATATTTCACTACTGTCCTCTCTGACGGCTGACGACCAACTGAATGAAGCGCCAACGTGTAAACGCAGTTTTTGATGTGTGGACAAAAAACCGACACCAATCGGTTGGCCGGCAAGCGCAAGCGCCAACTGCCAACTTACGACCAAGTAGCCCTCTACACGCTTGGCCAAGGGGGTTGGTGAAACCGTTGGCCATATGTGTACAGGGGCCATAAGCTATTCCTACCCAGTTGTATCCTGTTACAAGTTTTTTCCAGTAGTCAATAAAAGAATGCTTGTACCATGACATGCATTTTTAAGAACAATTAGAGTCAAAAACACCCTCACTCTTTTGAATAACAGCGGTATTTACATTTTTTAAACCGGTCTTCAGAAAGCTTGCCTACTACCTACACCAACATCCTACCGTATAATACACGTATGAAGAAAAACGTCGTATAATACACGTACGAAGAGGAAATTCGTAACTTGTGTAGATTTAGACATAGACATAGAAAATCTTTATTCAACATCACATGCAAAAGTTACAAACAATGAAGAAGTGTTACATTAGGATTTGATAATAGTAAATTACGATACAAGTGCGTAAAAAAGGAAGTTCGAAACGAGTGGCGATAAATTAAAACACGACCGAAGGGAGTGTTTTAAATCGACACGAGTTACGAATTTCCTTTTCGCCCGTGTATCGTAGGTACGACGTTTTTCAGTACAGGGTGGCTAGCCGAATGGCACAAACGCTCACGAAACGCTCACGAAACGAAGCGCTAGTAGATATCTATCTCTATCGCGCTTGCGTATTGGCGCGACAGAGCCAGCGGCGTATCGCTTTCGTTTGGCGTCGGAGAAATGCCATTCGGCTACGGGGCCAGGATGGCCCTCCGAAGTTTCGACCTGGCATATAATGAACTACTTCTCGCACTAGTGCGTAAAAAACACCATCTGTACTGAAAAGTAAAAAAAACTTATATCTAGACTAAACATCTAAAAAATGAGTTATAATATTATACGTGAGATTTAAATATGTATGAGATATTTAAAAAACTTCCTTCGGTCGTGTTTTAACCTTCTGGTGTCGTAGCCGAATGGCATTTCTGCGACGAGAAACGAAAACGAAACGCCGCGAAAGGTAGTCTGGCTCGTCGCGCCAATACGCAAGAGCGATAGAGATAGATAGCGTTTCGTGAGCGTTTGTGCCATTCGGCTACGTACTCTGGTCCTAATACTAGGGCAAAATACATACATACCTACCAGCAGCGGCTGGTCCGTACAAGCCGATTTCCACCAGCTTGCCTAAAATTGATTACTAGTAAAGTACCTAATGTTAAGCTATAGGTTTCTTTTTGCTCAGTGTTGCCTAGCAGAAATTTTCACCAGCCGCCACTGATACCTACGATGAAATTTGAATCTACGTTAAATGGAATTGAATTGCTTTTGTTTTGATTCGTTCGATTTTCAAACAAAAGAAATTCAGTCCTGTTTTCTAGTACATTGATTCAAAGTTTGGCAATTTTTTGTATGGTGGGCCGCTAGAGGTTAATTTATCGAATCTCGTTCCGAACTTCCTCTTCTCCGCCCTTGTATCGTTATGTAAAAGGTACCTACGTACTATTTTGTGTACCACGTTATGTACTAAATCGTTAAATCAGTCTCGTTTATTTAACCGGTAGCAGTGCGTTTATCAGGTTAAGCACAGAGTAGTAACCGCGGGGAAGGGAAAGCCAACAAATCTAGTTCCAACTAGGTAACCTAGCAATTTAGGTGCTTTCTACTAATGGTTCCTAGAACCCGCATGCACGCGCCGTGGTAACACCGTTAGGCCCTTTTAAAAAGGTGCCAACTTTATGTAGGTACCTACTTAGCACATTTTTCTACTTTAGAAATAATTCGAGACATTCAGTCACATGCTCCGGTCGCTCCGGTTCGTAATGTGACTAAGGTTTGATTTGACAAATCTTGTCACCGTGAATTGATAATTTATAACAATGTTGGTTTGTAATATATTTGTATCGTTTAAAAAATTTGATTTCTGTCTAAAATCGTGAATTAGGTACTTCGATCCCAAACGTAGAGGAATAAGTAATCAGTAAATGCAAGTTATTTGTAGTGACATCTAGCGTCAATTATCAGTACCACTAATCGACACTAGGTGCCAACAGTGTCGCGTCTGCCAAAAGCGTAATATTAAAACAGTTTACAACTTATATTACAAGCAGAAGGAATTGAAAACAGAGTACTGATTAATTACTATTTGTAATATTAGCTAAAAATTGTTGAGCATTAGACTTTTTGTTCGCCGCGACATCTATTGACGAGTAACAGTACTGATAATTTACGCTAGTTGACGCGTGATTGACGCGTGGATGACACTAGATGTCACTACAAATAACTTGCATTTAGGTACTGATGTATGGAGTTGTTATAACTTTCTCTCTTTCCTTACTTATTCCTCTATGATCCCAAAAGCCAAAAAATGTGGCACCATTACGTCAGAGATCATCAACGTTATAAAAATTTAATGTTTTCGTTAAATTTTGTGGTCACTTAATAGGAAAGTGCATTAAACATTTGAACTAATTTTATTAATCTGCATATTTTGATTTTTCAGATCTTGAAAACACGAAGAAATATTTCAACAAAGATAGAAAGTCGCCAAAAGTTTCTGGGTTTTACCTGTCTTCAACTGATGCAGAACTAAGAACAAAAGATCGTCAGATGTCTCTGGGCTTGATAACTTCACCGTCGTTGGCGCTGGCCATTCGCTACTAAGAGAAGGTTCCCCAATGGATCCTATATTTTTTTCTTTGCTGGATTTGGGTAACTAATATTGGTCTTAAAGATCAAGACCAAAAGCAAAAGCTCGCCAAAAGTTCCTGGGTATTTCCTTGAAACTTATTGGTGTATAAGATCAAAATCAACAGAAGAGAAGATAAACATTAAATACTTAAATGTCATATACATACAAATAAAAATTCACTAAGAGAAGTGTTCCGAGCTGGAATCGAACCAGCGTAACTCCGTTAACCGGACGGATGCCTGTAAAACCGCTCGGCAATCGGATCACGAAAGCAAGGGTCGAAATTTTCAAGTATATGACACAATTACAGAAGGCTTATGGAGGCCTTGGTCACTTTTTCTTTGTATATGACATTTATTTAATGTTTATAGTGTAATAGTAGTGAGACCACTTAAAAAATACAAATTAAAATATTTTCAATGAAAATAATTTGATTTGATCTAAGAAGAGAAGATGTCCCAAAAGTTTGGATTTTAGCTGGCTTCAACTGCAGAACTAAGAAGAGAAGAGAAAGTGTCTGGGCTTGGTAACTCCACCACCGTTGGCGCTGTCCATTCGCCAACGGCGGCAGAGTTCCCGCTCCCAGGCGCTCGTTCTACGAGATCCTACAAGATGAACTGGAAACACGGACAGGGGATGCTTGACCTTTTACCACATCTCGGACACTGGCGAACAAATATATGAAAGAGGCGCGTTCCTAGCACACATTCTAAGCTCGTGTAGGTGAACGCGTACCATGCTTGTATGAGTGAGATATGACAGGTCGACTGTTCGCGTTTTTGACAGGCGGTAACTGTAAGGGAACCGAGAGGGGGTGGGCGGCACTTTCAGCGGGAATCGGGAGTGGCCATACTGCTATTGTACAGTATGGCCACTCCTACTCTTTATTATACTGTGCTTTTACTGTGTTGTTTGTGATAAGAGTTTTGAATGATTCATGGTTATTTTCATTAGACTTATAATGACCGGGATATAGACCGCGATTACCACCGTCTACGCAACTTCGAAATCCAGCCGCCTCCTTCAGTTTCGCGTGATCATGATACATGCAACTGCGTCGCAATATAGGGAGCTCGACAAAAATCAAAAAGGTAATCACGGTTTATATCCCGGTCATTATAAGTCTAGTGTTGTTTGTGTACTTGTGCTAGACAGATTTAACTTTAGGTCATTGGCCCAGACCAGGAGATCGGGACAGATCGACTGCAATTTGCATGGACATTATGCAGTTCATATTTAAATTGCAGTCAGGATGCAGTAATTTTGTACCGGCCCTTAGAATTAATTACACGGTTAATCTAATGACTATTCTGGAACACAAACTTAACTTTTTTTTTATTTTCTCTAATGCAAATTTTTCAGGGTCTAAGTACCTATCAGTATGAGTAGGTTTTCTATACACAGTGCGACCTAAGCTATTATCAGGATTCCTCAAAATGAGAACATCAAAGAAGGGAAGAGAACAGTCTTTTTCCAACTCCATAGTAAATTGTATTTTACTATGGATAGAATTTAAATGGTCTAAGAAAGTTGAAACATTACTTTTAGGAAGTATAGTAAAAGTGTCATCTACGTATCTTTTAAATATCTTCGGCTGGACGGCAGCCAATGAGAGTGCTCTGTCCTCAAAGTCTTCCATGAAGATGTCGGCGACTACTGGAGACACCGGAGACCCCATTGCCACGCCGTCTACTTGAAGGTAGAATTCACCGTTCCATAGCAAGTAGCCCGATGTTTTGTGTAGATTAATTGGTTAATTATTTTTTAACATAGTAATGGTAAATTTTTTGAATATTGTATAACTAGCTTTATTAATAGTGTGTGAACCTGCCTTAGAAATCTATATTATTTGTGGTCATGGTTCGTTAATATTTTTTCTTCTATGTGGGTAGTTTTGCACATTGTAATTTTTCCTCAGTCACCCGTTGACCACGAACGCTGTAAAGAGTTCGAAACGTCGGGATGTATTTTAAATTCATTATACGCGATTTAATCCGTTTCCATAGTTTTATTTCATGAGTAACTATCGCGGTAACCGAAGACAATATTAGCCTATGTCACTCGCCATCCCTTCAACTATCTCGACACACACACTTTCCCATTAATATTAGTATGGATAAGTACATAGACACGTATGTATTCCCATAAGGGGTGGGCAGAGCACATGTAACTTGGCAATTAAAGGATTAAACAAACGAAATTGCGATATTGGAGTGACAGGTTGCCAGCACACCACAATGGAACCCATACCGTACAGTCGAACCTAATTTTGTTTAAAAAAACAGGGAGTCGCCTTGAAATGATACTCAAGCAATACTAACAAATGTTTAATTCAACAACATCTAACCAAATAAAAAAAGGTTGAAAAAGATACACCTAAAGCGTGGCTACACGCTTTGCAAAAAAATGAGCTTGAGCCCACTGAAACGCACAGTTAGTGCGTTTTCAGATTACCCTATCCGTGTGATACTATACAGCACGACCACGGATGATTTTATTAATTCTGATGCGGTACAAATTCAGGAAAAAAAATGTACTTTTTTGTACTGACGTTTAAAAAAAATGTACCCTTATGATTTTGGAGTTTCGACATAGGGCCCGTGGTCGTGCTAGGTAGGTACTCCCTGGCACGACCACACTATATTTAATGAGATTTTAAATTTCTGTTGCAGTACAAATTCACGAAAAAAAAATGTACTTTTTTGTACTTACCTTTTAAAAAAAATACCCTCATGGTTTCGGAGTTTTGACATGGAGTGTGGTCGTGCTAGATAGGTGGTACTTCCTGGCACGACCACACTATATTTAATGATTTTTTTAATTTCTGTAGTGGTACAAATTCACGAAAAAAAATGTACTTTTCTGTACTTACCTTTTTATAAAAAGTACCCTCATGGTTTCGGAGTTTCGACATGGGTTGTGGTCGTGCTAGATAGGTACTCCCTGGCACGACCGCACTAAGTTTTTGAAGTAATTTACATAGTACAATTTCAAAACACTTGTTTAGTATTCATTTGACCATCAAATTAAACATAAATATAGTGTGGTCGTGCCAGGAAGTACCACCTATCTAGCACGACCACACCCCATGTCAAAATTCCGAAACCATGAGGGTATTTTTTTTAAAAGGTAAGTACAAAAAAGTACATTTTTTTTCGTAAATTTGTACTGCAACAGAAATTTAAAATCTCATTAAATATAGTGTGGTCGTGCCAGGGAGTACCTACCTAGCACGACCCCGGGCCCTATGTCGAAACTCCAAAATCATAAGGGTACATTTTTTTAAACGTCAGTACAAAAAAGTACATTTTTTTTCGTGAATTTGTACCGCATCAGAATTAATAAAATCATCCGTGGTCGTGCTGTATAGTATCACACCCCTATCCGATATCGGACCGAGATGCGCCCTTTTATAAGCTTTTATTCAACTTGCCTTGTTAGTATGTTTGTTTGGGTCAAAACGTAGAAGCTTTTGACCCACTTCCCAGTTTCCGATTGAGCTGAAATTTCATATGTAAATCACGTGACAATGCAATATTATGGTATCATCGAGCTGATCTGATGATGGAGCAGAAATGTCGTCATAGGAACTCTGTTACGAAACGTCGAATCCCGAGTAAGGGGTTTTTAGAAAAATCTCGGAGAGCAGTAGATGACTGCTGAAAGAAAGGTACAGTCGGCGATAAAAAAAAGTGCCAATTTTTTTTTTTGCAAAAAAAACTTATTTGACATCCTTCCTATTGTTATCTGCACGGGAAGCATGGTCGCGCGATAGACGATAAAATATCAGGCCGTCCCTATCGCACTTACAAATAGTGCGATAGGGACGGCCTGCTATTTTATCGTCTATCGCGCGACCATGCTTCCCGTGCTGGTCGGATAATATGAAAACGCTCTTAGGCTCTCTAGTAATACTATAGTTGGATAAAACATGAAAAAATAAGATCATAATTAAGGGCCGGCACAAACGGACTGCCATTCGACTGCATAGTACGCTGTGCAGTCGCCGTGCAGTCCGCGTACGGTTCCCTTATAAATAGCGGTATGTCTGTACCGGCACAAATAGTAGGTACTTTAGTAAGTAGCAGAGACTTTTTTGCAACTAGTAAAAAATTAAATCAAACTTACAGTGACCTCAATTAGAAACTTTACAGAGCTTTAATCAGTTATTTTTAAGTCAAAATCTACTTATTATATAAATAGATATTTAGTAGTATACACTAAGGCTATATATTAAATACAAAATTATGGGGGTCTTACTCAGAAAACTTAGAAAAATATTTTATATTCTACGAAGTTATGTTTATTCTATATGTTTTAAATAAACTTACTGAAAAACCGGTGATCAATGGTAAGTATTTATAGTGGAATAACTTTTTAAAAGAGTAAAATCCTTAAAAATATAAATTTGACTCAACCAGTTTGAGTTAGCACACTATGCAAAAGTACCTGTTTATTTACAACATACATGAGTATATAATATACACTCGTAATAACAAAAACAAAACTTTAATTTATATAACAAAAAAAAAGAGTGCGAATCTTTTATGACTGCATGTAAACTTGTGCCTCTTAACACAAGACAACACAACACAAGAAAAAGATGCGTCGGCGCAGATGCGTAAGATTAATTATAAGTTACGAAATAAATATTTTTCAGTACAGATGGTGTTTTTTTTACGCACTAGTGCGAGAAGTGGTTCATTATATGGCAGGTCGAAACTTCGGAGGCTCATCTGTACCTACTGAAACTAAAACGTCGTACGATACACGTGCGAAAAGGAAATTCGTAACTCGTGTCGATTTAAAACACTCCCTTCGGTCGTGTTTTAATTTATCGCCACTCGTTTCGAACTTCCTTTTTTACGCACTTGTATCGTAATGTACTAATATCTGGGCGACCGAGCTTCGCTCGGTTCTGTTTCGTATCCTTGACATGTGTCGCCATCTAGTTCAAAAATGAATAGTACCTACATCGAGCGAAAGAATTCTCAGCCTTAACAACACAACTACTCCACACGAGATGGCGCGCATTTCGCCACAAAAACTCAAATAGTGTATTTTTCTATTCGTTTTAGCCTTGACCTGTGTCGCCATCTAGTGTTTGCAATAAATAGTACTTACATCGACCGAAAGAATTCTGTCTTAACAGTACAACTACTGCACACGAGATGGCGCGCAAAGAAAAACACATGAAAACTCGAAAATTCGCGTTTTCCGGGACCTAAGGATAAGTTAGACCGATTTTTCACCCCCAAAAACCCCCACATAACAAATTTCAGCGAAATCGTTAGAGCGGTTTCCGAGATCTTCAGTGTAAATAAATATATAAATAAATAAATAAATAAATAAATAAATAAATAAATATACAAGAATTGCTCGTTTAAAAGTATAAGATTTCATTTTGAAACTTCAATAATAAATTACTTATAATTTGTTTTTTCCACGAAAAAGTGCCTCAATACATACACAACATAACCTTTTTTAAAACCTTCTCTGGGGGCAGTTTAAATTCATAGTACAAACTATAAGAAAACAGTTTAAATAACTATTTATAACTCTCAATCTATTAGATTTCTGAATAAGACCATGAATATTCAGCATAAAGTCCTAACTTAAAACTACAAGTCAATGTGTGATCTGTGTGAAGGTAGAAAACATGCATTCATCTGATATCAAACTTCTTTTTGTAAGTTAGGAATATTAGCTATTTAAGTATTTACAATTATAGTCTGATAAAACAAGCGCTGGTGGCCTAGCGGTAAGAGCGTGCGACTTTCGATCCGGAGGTCGCGGGTTCGTACCCCGGCTCGAACCAATGAGTTTTTCGGAACATATGTGCGAAATGTCATTTGATATTTGCCAGTCGCTTTTCGGTGAAGGAAAACATCGTGAGGAAACGCCTAGTTACCCTTCGGGTTGGAAGGTCAGATGGCAGTCGCTTTCGTAAAACTAGTGCGCCAAATCTTGGAATTAGTTGTCAGAGCGGACCCCAGGCTCCATGAGCCGTGGCAAATGCCGGGATAACGCAAGGAGGATGATGAGTCTGATAAAACAACCGGCGTGTTTTCAAATGACAAAAAAAAATAGAGCTACTGCCGTAATAAAATACGCTTGCATTTTTTTACGTTTTAGTAGTTGCAAACTGTGTGTGGTTGACATAAAGGTCTATTTCAAGAATAGTTTGAAATGCCGTAGTTTGACCCTATAACTTACACCAAATTACATTCATCCATGTCTTACCTACCTACCTATAAATTTGTGATCAGTCAATATTGATCGGTAAAAGAAATCCGTTTAATGAGAAAATATACCTTACAGTATCGTAAGCGAATAATCTTATAGTTCATTCAGTACTTGAGGAAATATACTATAGTAGTACATTACGATACAAGTGCGGAAAAAAGGAAGTTCGAAACGAGTGGCGATCAATTAAAACAGGACCGAAGGGAGTGTTTTAAATGGACACGAGTTACAATTTTCCTTTTCGCGTGTGTATCATACGTTTTTCAGTACCTTCCTAAGTTTCGAACTGACAAGAAAATAACCACTAGTGCGGGCAAAAAGCACTATCTGTAAGGTACTGCGGGGCAAATGTAACTGATCAATTTTTTTCCATTTTTACACTATCAAGTTGAGTTCTACATGTGCACACGTGCCATATTTAACCAGTGGACACTCTAATTAATAATGCAAACATTGTAAAACGTACAAAAAAATGGACCAGTTACATTGGCCCCCCAGTCGACATTTTCGCGCTGTACCTTAATGAATACCTAATATTGTTAAGGTATGGGTATGTTCATTTAAATGTTACCACGAACTTGTTACCGGTTCTGGCAAATATTTGACCCCAATTTGAAACAGAATTCGGAAATTTGTCAAAATTAACGTGTCTTATAAATTACAAATTAAATTAAATTTTGTCTTAAAACTATAAATGAAAATGCCCATAAATATTTCCAAGTAATTTTATTAAATCTAAAATTACATATGCATTTAGATTACAACTCAAACAGTATAAATTTTCTAGTTATCCTATTTAACACATTTCATATACATTTATATCGAAATTTAGAATATATATAGCTTATTCTCTTAGTTCAGATCTATTTCGTATAAAATATAAGTTTTAATATTAGGACTTACTTAAAAAAGTATTATAAAATCAAACTATAATTTTATATGAAATAGATCTGGTCGCGTAGCCAACATTCCAATCGCTAACGGAGTCCATAACGTTGTCTCTGGCTCACTTATATGAAAGAGTGAGAGATACAAAAATCTCGCTATCCGTAAGCGATTGTCACCTTGGTTACGCCGGCTGAGGATATTTTACAATGAGCCTATAGGAATATATCAAACCAGGACAAAAGTTGGAAAAGGGTCAAGGGTTTTTGTCCAACATTGTAACTACTTGGATTAACATATTACATTTACATCTCCATCGTTAATTTGATGGTACAACCAAATAACAATCATAGGCCACTGTAGAACCTTGTCACAGTAAACATCTAAGTCACTTCTATGCTAAATAAAGCAAGTTATCAATATGATAGGGTTCTAGTGATCTAGGATTGGAATTAGCTGATCGTTCATTTTATTTCCACTGTTACTAGTAACGTATACTATGTACAATTTAGCTCATATAATCTAACGGAACTTAATATTACTGTGTTAAATAGTAGATCGTAAAAAAATGTATTAGAGATTGTTAAAAAACACGCTTATTGGCAGAACCAGCCAATATACAGTAAGCAAAGGGTTTATCACATCCACCCTTCCATCAGATTATTCTTGTTACTAGTTTTTTTTTTGTCACGAAATAAGACAGTAACTGTTTGTTACTTAACACATTAGTTTTTTTACATTATTTTTCATGTGACAGCGGACATGGAAGAGAACAATCTCTCACCACAGGATGCCGAAGACCGGGCAAAGTGGAGAAGGCTGAGCAGGAAAGCGGACCTTGGCGCGAGGCCGGGAAAACGCTAGGTTGAAGAAGAAGATTTCAAGCGGAAATAAAAACATTTTTAATATTTCTTAAAATTTTAAACTATTTTTAACCCCTGACGAAAAACGACGGGGTATTACAAGTTTGACGTGTCTGCCTGTCTGTGTTTGCCTGTCTGTGGCATCGTAGCTTTCGAACGAATGAACCGATTTAGATTTCCGTTATTTTTCGACAGCTGAATTAATAGGGAACGTTCTTATCTATGTTTCATAAAAATCGGTCCACTGAGTCGGGATTCTTTTTAAATATAATTTTACATTAAAATTGCCTGACGAAAGACAAGATGAAATAACCCCTTTTCAGGTTATCTCCATTAGTTTTGCTCCTCACTGACCTATTATAGCTTACTATATTATTTAGTCTGGGCCTCAAATATATCACAATCCTAGACAGCCAAGCATAGACTATAATAGTAATAACACGAATAATATAATTCGCAATATTGACAGCTGAAGTATGGCAATGAAACAATACGAATACAATCTGGGCGAATTCAAGTCGAGAGTGAATAGGCTATTACTGAACCAGTGAGCTACAACCTCGGCCTTGTCGTCACTTTCCATCAGGTGCGACTAAGGTCAATCACTGGCCAGTTTATAATTAAAATAAAAAAAAATAAAAAAAATGAAATGTATTAGCAGGCCTACGTCACTCGCTCGCGGTCGCGCGTTAAGTACCTACACGCTAGCCGTTCATTCGAATGAACAAGTAGCCGAGGGGCGCCACGCGTCCTCCTGTGTAGTCGCGTGGCATACCTACCATTCTTCAGAGTTTTTTCCATTTTTTTTTTTTCATTTTCATCTTCATCTGTCAAATTTGCAAATACAATATTTTTTTCGCGTCATAGTATATTTGTGTCACTTAACTTTAATCTTTGTTTGAATCGGGTAAATCCATTGTCCTTTAAGGATGATTATCTTTCAGATTATATTTTATTATTTCGTATAATCAACCTTAATGTGGAATGGATTTACCAGAGTTTGAAGTTAAGCGACATATTTTGTCTAAAAAAGGAAAATTGTCGTCTTAGTCAGACCAACTGTCTGATCTTGAGATCAACAGTCAAAGCCGTATTCAAGTTTTAATAACAAGATCTAGTTTAATTATGACTCTGATCTAGCAGTGCCAAAAATGACATTTCTTCAACCAAGAATGCTACCGCCAATCAAGAGGTAAACTTTAGAATATCGATCAGTCGATTTCGTTGAATAGGTATTTGGACTGTACTGGTAGGTTAAAATACGAGACATATTAGCAAATCGTATTGACAGTTCTTAAAAAGAACCTGATTTGACTAGTAGGAAACTAGCATATTGTCACCAGATTCAAAATTATTCGGATTTAATATACCTGTTATTAAAATTTGAATACTCATTAATATTCAGTCACTTTAGTCCAATCCACAAAAAAAATCGTAAAAATTCACTGCTTCGGCAGGACTAGAACCTGCGACCACGGCTTAAAACAACTGTCCTATTATTGAAGAGTATCTTTTCAATAAGGTTTATTTCTCTACGGAAAGCATTAAAAACAATCGTTTTGAAAAGACACTTACAGTAAAAAATGTTTACACCATTTCGATAGAATGGACTATTTTAGAAATATAAAATATATAATATAACCCTTTAATTTAGCAACGATATAAATTAATTCTAACAAAAATGATATACGTGTCATCTCTATGCTATGCTATCATTTATAATATATAGCAAATGACAATCCATTTCAGTTCCTTCAAAGCTTAGCACCAACCCTGACACGAAAACAAACATAAATATAGGTTTTGTTATAATACTCGACTAAATAAAATTTATTACTAAAAAAGATAAAATTCAGGCTCAATATTTATAGTATATAGTAATAATTGGGTATATAGTATTAGTTGTCTACCCCACTTTTTTGTAACATGGGTATTTTTTACGCGATTATTACTTAGAATCGCGAGGTCTTTCGATCCTGATAGGAGAAAAAAAATGTCCTAAGATTTCCATACATTTTTTCGAACCTTCCATTCCGAAATACAAAATGTATAAAAAAATGGTAACGGAATGGGAAAAAAACTTTTTTTCTCCTATTAGAATTGAAAGAGTGAACTGAAAGAGCGATTCTGAGTGGAAACTACATAAAAACTAACGACCCAGTTTCCGTTCTAAATACCGTCTATATTGTGAAAATTACTGATCATTTGACCAATTGGTCATTGATAACATTTATTTGGTCGAGTATTATAAGGGAAATGATAGCGGCGCGTATCATTTAATGAATAATTTATTTACATTTACAGCTGACTTGGCGAAGATAAGGAGACCGAACGAATCTTGTATATCGGCTATCACATATTGCACCTGCAATGAAAGAAACAATTTAGTTATCCATACTAATATTATATATGGGAAAGTGTGTGTGTCTGTTTGTTTGTCCGTCTTTCACGGCAAAACGGAGCGACGAATTGACGTGACTTTTTAAGTGGAGATAGTTGAAGGGATGGCGAGTGTCATAGGCTACTTTTTGTCTCTTTCGACACTTCGTTAGCGCGATGTAGGATTCGCGCCGTTTGGTACAGCAACATCTAGCGAGATATCTGGACAACTCATTAACAAACGAGCAAGACCGGCAGGCCAGTACTTATAGATTCTATGTCGAAACATCGTTAGCGCGATGTAGGATTCGAGCCGTTTGGTACAGCGACATCTAGCGAGATATTTGGACAACTCATTAACAAACGAGGACGACAGGCAGGCCAGAACTTATAGATTCTACGTCGACACATCGTTAGCGCGATGTAGGATTCGAGCCGTTTGGTACAGCGACATCTAGCGAGATATTTGGACAACTCATTAACAAACGAGGACGACAGGCAGGCCAGAACTTATAGATTCTACGTCGACACATCGTTAGCGCGATGTAGGATTCGAGCCGTTTGGTACAGCGACATCTAGCGAGATATCTGGACAACTCATTAACAAACTAGAACGACCGGCAGGCCAGTACTTATAGATTCTACGTCGACACATCGTTAGCGCGATGTAGGATTGGCGCCGTTTGGTACAGCGGCATCTAGCGAGATATTTGGAACAACTTATAAACAAACGAAGACGACAGGCAGGCCAGTACTTATAGATTCTACGTCGACACATCGTTAGCGCGATGTAGGATTCGCGCCGCCCAGGACAGCGCCATCTAGGGAGAGACCAATGTCATTACCTAGCTGGCACGGCAGGCGGGCGAGTGTAAGTCACGGTCGGCTCCGGCGAAGCTGATGTTGAGCAGCATGGCCTCGAAGGGGTCGCTGCGCATGCGCCGCTGGTTCTCGTGCGCCGCGGAACCCGCGTCCACTACTACACGGGGCTCTTCTACTCCGTCCTGACAAGATAACAAATATAGTGAGAATTATGGTGATCAGAACATACGGTTTGGTTAAAGTACGACGTTAAAACGACCCTTATACAGATAAGTCGGGCCCTGGAGGGAAACTACCCTAATCCTTAAAGCTGACTCATTCAAACACTTTCTAAATCAATTCAATAATCCTTAAACTTCTCGAGAATCGATATATTTATAGAATCTACGTTGACACATTGATAGCGCGATGTAGAAATCACCCCAGGCGGTACAGCGCCATCTATCTGGATATTTGGTAAACTTTAATACGTGCCTCAGGTCTATGGCTCCACAGTCGCACGCGGCTCAATACCTCTAGTAACGAGCAGACAAGCGGCGGGGTGTAGCTATCTACACGCAATTCACGATAGACTCGTACTCACAGTACCTCATATCTACGTCGTAGAATCGTCTCGGCACACCTCGGACACTGGCGATCAAATATATGAAAGAGGCGCGTTCCTAGCACACATTCTAAGCTCGTGTAGGTGAACGGGTACCATGCTTGGGCATCACTTTCAGCGGGGAGCGGGAGTGGCCATACTGTACGATAGTACTCTTTATTATACTGTGGTCTCGAGCAGTACAGCGCTATCTAGTGTATACCTCAGGTCTTGGGCTCCACAGCCGCACGCAAGGCTCAATCCCGCTAGTAGCGAGGAGACAAGCAGCGGGGTGTAACTACACACAATTCACGATAGACTCGTACCCTCACATTAGTACCTTATACACCGTGTTTCCGGTATCACTCAAAATCTGAGACACCCCAACTGATTTTTATTTTTTTAAACGTATCTACAATGTTAATTTTTTAATCTGATGATTATTATTTTTTTAAATTGAATTTTTAATTTTCTGTGCAGCTCTACTCGGCTTTTAACTCTACACTCAATAAAATAATTGCTAGCTACCATCATAAACCTTCAAACTGTTTAATTGTGTATGTTACTGCAACGACATAAGGTTTACCAATAGACAGCTATGTCACTGTAAAACACTTTAACCTGTGTCACTGTAAACTTCAAATTGGAAAGGTGACGCAGTAAGCAAATTTAAACCTAACATTCAAAATGACAAGGTTGTAATTAGGTACGAGTTCAATTTGTTATGACTTATGATAAACTTTAAAATTAAACTGACACACAACGTCTATCTCGTAGCGGAAAAAATAATCGTCCAAGTAACCAGCCAGTATTAATACCCTTAAATACTGAAAAAGGTATACAACCTCTAACAATATGATATGCACAATGTTGTATTACGAATTTGTAGAATGGGCACGTAAACAATAACTAATAATACAAATTAAAACAAAAAATATTACCCCCATCAAGATATAGCTCAATCGATTCTACTCTCGATTCTGAACAAACAGTTTTCAGGTTTTTAGTGTTAAGTGAAACACGGTGTATATACAACTTTTACACGGGATACTTATGGAATCTACGTCAACACATCGTTAGCGCGATGTAGGAATTGTCTCGGGCAGTACAGCGCCATCTAGTGTATACCTCAGGTCTTGGGCTCCACAGCCGCACGCAAGGCTCAATCCCGCTAGTGGCGAGCAGACAAGCGGCGGGGTGAAGCTGCACGCAGTTGACGATGGATTCGTCGCCGCGGAGACAACGCACGATGTTGCCGGTGCGTCGACACCAGATGAACATGCTGCCGTCGTCCGACCTGTTAGATAGAAATACAATTTAAAACAAGACAAACTGGAAACCTATATAAATAACTGTACAGAACAGAATAGCATCCTTGGGCTGTAGAAATCGCTTTTACACAGAGATGAATATCCCTTCAAGATATTAGAACTATAATACGACTCGTCACTATTCAGAGATGAGATAAAATAAAACTACTAGATACACAGTCGTAATCTATGTCGACACATCGTTAACTAGCGCGATGTAAGAATCTCGCCGCGCGGTCCAGTTCAGCGCCATCTAATTGAGTCAACTCACCCAGTGGCTAGATGTAATTCGCGTCTGATCCTAAAAATCTGGCTTCCTTAATGTCAGTGGTGGGGCATACTAATTTTTTTTTTTATAATGGGTGTGGTTGGAATTTGGAGCAATGCTCCATTATATCCAATAGCGAACGAAGGGACATCCCGGGGATACGGGACATCCCGGGGATAGGGGCATACTAAGTAACCTACTGGAGATACTTATGTAATCTACGTCAACACATCGTTAGCGCGATGTAGATATCGCGCCGCTCGATACAGCGCCATCTAGCGGGCGATTGAGTCAACTCAATGCTGAAGTTACAAAATTCTCACCCGGCGGCTATATAGTTAGCATCAGGGCCTAAAAAGCTGGCTTCCTTGATGTCAGTGGTGGTGTTGCAGTGGCCCAGGAACCGCTGCGTGTAGTCGATGGCCGCGGGCCGCAGTTGGCGCTCCAACACGCTGGTGGGTTGGTTCTCTTCAGCTTCGCCCGGCGCTGAGGAAGAGGCTACAATATTAAATTATCTCTCGATTTCAGTTCGTTAACATTAATAATGTAAAATATATTTAAAAAAAAAACATGAACGATTCACATTGAGTCTAAAGGGGTGAATAGAGACGACTACTAAAGTACACCTCGGATAGTGGCGATCAATATACAGGTGTAACAAAAATGGTGGTGATCCGTTTAAGGGCGTATTCAGTATCGTATTCTCATCAGGAAAAAGTAGGATAAAAAATTTTTTCGCAAAAAATTTTTTTATCTTTGTATGGAGATTCGACCATGCGGACACCGCAACAAAAAAGGCCCAGGGCTAAACCTCGGAAAAGGTGGCTTGACTGTGTGGAAGAGGACCTGAGGAGAATAAGGAAATATACCAACTGGAGGAGGGTTGCCAGAGATCGCGACAACTGGAGGAAGATAGTGGAGGAGGCCAAGACCCACAAAGGGTTGTAGCGCCATCGGAAGTAAGTAAGTAAGTAATGGAGATTCGACCGATTCGCGCGGCCCGGCTCATACAAAAGTGAAAATTTTTTTAGCGAAAAAAAAAATTTCTTCTACTTTTTCCTGATAAGAATACGATACTGAGTACGCCCTTAAACGGATCACCACCATTTTTGTTACACTCTGTATATATGAAAGAGGCGCGTTCCTAGCACACAATCTAAGCTCGTGTAGGTGAGATGAACGCGTACCATGCTTGTATGAGTGACATATGACAGGTCGACTGTTCGCGTTTTCGACAGGCGTAACCGAGAGCGGGTGGGCGGCACTTTCAACGGGGAGCGGAAGTGGCCATACTGTAAGATCTCTTTATTATCTTCTTCTTTACATCCTGTTACCCTCTGCTGGGGTGTAGGGCTCGAATCATATTTCTCCATTTACTCCGGTATTGGTCCAGGTGACTCTTTATTATACTGTGACTAAACTGTGAATACTTGCCAATTTTTTTTTAAATATATACAACAGAAATTATATCATTCGATTACGATTGACAGTGATATTGTTTAGATATAATTTGTATACACAAATATTTGGTAAATTTCAGGTATACCACATTTGTGAGTGTGTTTAGTAAAACGTCCCACTTTGTCGGTTACCATTAAGGCGAGATTTACTTGTATCTATATATATGAATAAACTGACAAAGCGGCTTTATAGCAATCGACAAAGAGGGACGTTTTCCGTGCACACTCACATTTTAAGTTTCGTCAGTCCAAAATCTTCTAAAGGGCGTCACCTATTTGCGTATATGTTTTATTTATCTCTGATAGTTGACAGAGTTGAGATTATGATACAGATTGAGGGTATACTTTTTTCGGTGTCCAGTGGCCCGTTTCTCGAAAGGTACAAGCCTTGTATTACAAGTGTGTTTCCATGGAAACCCATACGATTTGACAGTTCGCGCACTTGTAATACAAGGCTTGTACTTTTCGAGAAACGGGCCCCAGGACGTCCCTATCGAACTTACAAATAGTGCGATAGGGACGGCCTTGTTTTATCATTTATCGCGCGACCATAGTTGCATGCCCGAACAACATTGATTTTCTTTGCCAGTTTACCTAATAACAAGGTAGCTGTGCCCGAGTAAGAGTATAGAGATTGAGGTTCTACCTTCGTCAGCCTGCGTTTCGACGGTGTCCAGTGCAACATTAATGTCCTTCTGCAGAAGAAACACGGCGTGACTTGACGCGTGCCTGGGGAATTTGTCCTGCACATACAAATATTATTATTAAACCTTTATCCGTAATTGTTAAACCTTTATTAACAACTTTTACCAGAAAATTCACCCTTCATCTTCATTCACTGAAATATTCAAATTTTATCATGTTAAATAACTTTTGCAAAAAAAAAATAGTTATTTGTTTTACAAGGGGGCAAAGTAGTTGTTTAACCGCACGTGCCAATATTGATACCCGAGCAAGCGAAAGATTCCAATATTGAACCGCGAGCGTAGCGAGTGGTTCAAAAAGTGGAATCTTGAGCGTTGCGAGGGTATCAAGGCACGAAGGTTAAACAAACTTTGCCACCGAGTGAAACACAAAATTTTTCACCACACCAACACGAACAAAATACTGACTATAAAACATCAAAATAAATCAAATTCATCAATTTATTCAATATTTTTGATTCAAAATCATCATTTATAGGGTAAAATCTAGCAGACATATTAAGACATCGGGTTAAAATTTGCATGAAATTACTTTGCCCCCTTGTGGATAAAATGCAATTTTGCTATCTGTTTTCGAATAGCAAAGAATGCCTTTACCAGTTGGTGTGGTGAAAAAAACTTTTTTATACAAGCTTTTCACTGACAAGTCTAAAAATTTTGATTACAATCGGAAATCTTGAAAACTTAGCTTAGAATATTTGATCCCAAAAACCACGGCTATTTAGATAAAATAAGGCCCTTAAAATAATGAGTCGCATAGTTTTTCGTTATTGTATTGATTGCTTTAAAAACCAGAAATCTAAATGTGACCTACAAAAGTTACGATTACATTTCACTATATAGTCAACGGTCGCGGCCCGCAGTCTGCGTCGGAATACCATGCGACGCGAGCTCAATTTAAGTGCTCCTCGTTAGGGAGCGAAACATGTCGAGTGTTTTTCTTCTTTTTACACCCGATTTATATGTTTAATATGTCAGTATCTCACTGTAGCTTTGATATAAATATATTTCGCTAATAGATACACCAACTTTATAACTATATGGATATTTTACCTTAAAATAAAGTAAGCATTCATGCGCCTCGCGCGCCCTCTTCAGGTCCATCAGACCTTTAGCTAGTCTGAAGTGAGATTTCACGTGTCCGGAGTCCAGTTTGATTGCTCGATAGCAATCCTTAATGGCTGCGTATGTGTCCCCAGACCTGAAAATTTTATAACAGTCAGTAACTGTTTGCGATTAGCCGGGTCCGCACTAGCCGCACGCCTCGCGAGCAAAACGTCCGTGCTCATGCGCACACGTTTGCCTCGCCCGAGCAAATTTGCTCAGCAAGATGGCGGCCCTCGGTCAGTGTGGACCCGGCTATTGGCAACTGTCAAAGGATTGAATCACGTTAACGTTTTGCCACTCCGTCGCACTTGTAAATTCGCAAGCAAGTGTAACAAGGAGACGATACATAGAATTATTAATAGTATTTTCAACTGGGATGAGTTCTGTGACACTTAAAAACTTCCGAAGTTGAAAAATACTATAAAAATACGTAAAGTTATTCTATAATTTATGAAATGTGATAGTGATGCACTCTGACGACCGAACATTAGTTACTTCCTATTATTTATAAAAAAAAAAACAAGTCACTCCTATTACACGAGTAAAAAATAAATAAAAAATAAATAATATTTATTGCCACAACTAAGAACACTGTACAACTTAATACTTAGTATACATTTACAGTACATACCACCCCCTTCTCATAAGCGCCGCGGCGCGATTCGAGTATAAGATCGCGTGGTTAGGACACGCTCCTAGTGCCGCGTTGTATAGTTCCACCGCCGCTGCGTAGTTACCAGCGTTTACCAGCTCGTTCGCCTGCGAACAATATAGAGTCACTGTAAAATCAAAGCACGTCAAAAAGAAAAAAACTGAATTCTTGTTTTTTTTAACTCAGTCGGTACACTCAGGTCTACAAGTCTCATGTTGTGATTTTTTTTCCAAGTTGACGTTAAAAACAGATACAACCGTTTATTCCACAATAAACATGTATTTTCACACTCTAGACCTAGAACTATGATATCTATTTTGTAAAAAATAAGGTAAGTTGGTATGGCATCCTCGGTGGACGAATCCGACGCAAACCCGTCCAACGTCCGGTTTTTAAATAAGGACTTACCCGTGCCTTTAAAGCCCGTACAGACAGGCAGTGGCTGCTGAGGTCTAAGTCTCTCCTTAAGCACAGTATAATAAAGATAACTATCGTACAGTATGGCCACTCTCACTCCCCGCTGAAAATGCCGCCCACCCCCTCTCGGTTACCTCACAGTTACCGCCTGTCAAAAACGCGAACAGTCTACTATATCTCACTCATACAAGCATAGTACGCGTTCACCTACACGAGCTTAGACTGTGTGCTAGGAACGCGCCTCTTTCATATATTCGAACGCCAGTGTCCGAGGTGTGCCTTAAGCATCTGTTCATCGGCAAGCTCGTGCAGTTTTGCATGGGTGCAGTAATTTCAACACACTATTTAGTAGTAATACTACATACTTACCCGTTCTTTTAAAGCTCGTACCGACTCGGGTAATGGCTGCTGAGGTTCTGGCTCGGGGCTCGGCTCGCGCGCCTCTCCAGCTCTGTAGGCGTGGTTGTGTTGGATGATGAACGACTCCACGAGGACCGGCCGGCGGCCGTGGTTTATGTCGAATAGGTAGATCTGTAAAAAGGCAAATTCATTAAAACAAGTTGGTCGTCACGTCCGCCCTAAAGACGTCTGTAGTGTATAGATGCTTAAGTATATTATTATTCATGTAACTCTCTATATATTCCGTAGGTTAAGGCTCATATTGCAGTATTAAATCATACTTCAAAGAGACAAGTTGTTTCCATCAACCAACCTCCTTACATGGCGATCCTGCCGACGCAGTCCGTTGCGCGCCGCCATGACTATCGCGCGCGAAAGTGTTAACGTCAAATAGAATATTATCATAGTTGCAAGGACGTACTACATCATTTTACACATAACGGCGAGATGGGATCTTCGCAAACAAAAGAAGAGGTCGTTATAGCCCAGAATGCTGCCGGGGGCTCCAGCAACAACGCTGAGGTGGTCAAGAGTATAAATACCACAAATTGTCTGCTCGTCGTGGTGGTATGCATTTTTGGTATCATTTGCTTGGGTGCTGCATACTACATGTACCGGAAATGCCACAAACGGTGGATCCGCGAGGAGATACGTGGACACGCATTGAGAAGGTAAATTTTTCGCCGAACGCCCAAATCAGAAAACGAAGTTTAATTCAGATTTCAACATTTAGAAACAAACATTATTTTCATAAAACAATACAGCCAGAATATAGTGCAGTGAAAAGTGTTGTGTTGTGCGCGATATGATCGTCTGTACCGAATGTACTCGTATGTACATACCGCACCGGACTGTGAGTAACATGAGACTTAATTGATTTATAATTAGTGTTGTTTAGGTATTGTTAAGGCGAATGATATTATAATTGTAATAATGTTTTAGTATGGCAGAAGAGTTATTAGCTTTAATTGAACAATTAACTGCTATAAGAAAATATTTGATTAAAATCGGTCCTAAGAGAAGGGAAGGACCAGTTGTTAAAAATAAATTAATTGAGGCACAAACTGTACTTTCTGATTATACTAGTTTTTTGGATAGCTTAGAAGAAATAAAAGATAGCATAACGCAAGATGATCTTATAACTATAAAAGAATTGTGTAGTCAATTTGACAAATTGTATGCGGAGATTATAGAATTGTGTAACGAAAATAACGGGTCCAATAATTCAATCGAAATGGAGAAGTTTAACTTAAAAACGGCTTTGAGTCTATTACCAGTTATGAAAGATGATATTAATGAGATACAAAATTTAATTGACGGTATTGAATATTATCAATCGCTTTTGGATAGTGAGTCGAAAACAAAATTGGTAACCTTCGTCTTGAAAAGTAGACTATCGCCTTCAGCTAAACTTAAGTTGCTACCGCAGTATAGTAGTGTTGAAGCGTTACTCTCGGACATGAAAAATGAACTTTTACCGAAAAAATCTGTGCCAAGTTTGCAAAAACAACTTTTGAATTTGAAACAAAATGAACTTTCTATTGATGATTATGGTAAACAATTAGCGGAAATGTTTGTCGATCTTACTTTGTGTCAGGCAGGCGACAATGTCGATAACTATAAGGTGCTACGACCCTTAAATGAACGCCAGGCTATTCAGAGCTTTGCGGATGGGCTGCGCAATCGCAGGCTTAGTACTATCATCGCTGCCAGAAATTTCACTACACTAAAAGATGCGGTTCAAGCTGCTATTGATTACGATCGCTCCACACCAAGTGCGAGTACGTCTGGTGAAGGACTGTTGACCATTGCCTGTCACCATAATTATAATCCAAGGTATTTCAGAGGCCCATTATCCTCACACGCTAGAGGACACCGTGGTAGGTCACACTCTGCATCGACCCGCGGCCAACCATCGGGCCGGTACGGGACCAGTAGTCGCCAGCGAGGCATGGGACGAGGCTTCCACCCTGCGGCTACTAGAGGACCAACGAGGCCCTACCACCAGAACAGAGGTAGGTCCCAATTTTATTATAACAAAAATATTAGAAACAATGGGATACCTAACCAACAGCAAGTACATGTCATGACGGACAATAACAGGACTCATAGCGAGAATACATTTTTTCGTGACTAAAGAATACATTTTAATAAATAGTAATAAGAAACATAGTTATGTAGAATTATCTATAGGTAATAATAACGATATCTCTACGCAATTTTTAATAGACACGGGCTCTACTATATGCGCTATAAAATATAAGTATATACGTAACCAGAATATTCCAATCCATAACGATAATGTAGTAGTCAGCGGACTAGGTGGCAAAGTCCAACCTATCGGATATGTTTACTTAAACCTTAATTATGGAGAGCATAGCCTTAATCAAAAGTGTTATGTTTTTAATTCCTTGCCATGTACGGCTGGCGGTATCTTAGGACATGACTTTTTTAGAAAGTACACGTCTACTATAGACTACTATAATTACACTCAATTCAATTCAATTCAAAATATCTTTATTCATGTAGGCCTAGTTACAAGCTCTTATGAATAGTTCATTACATATATATTATGATCTTAATCTAACCTAATTATCAGAGCAATTTATTGTTGTAAATTATTGTTCATAATAATATTGAGTCTATAATATACAATTTCATATAAAAATAATCGTTAAACAAAAAATATATAATTAGGTATATGTATATATAAAAATACATGTCTAGAATATTTCTAGGAAAAATCCAATGTCCAAAAAAATACAATATTAATTTCATCAACAATAATAATAATAAAAAACGTAAAAATAAGAAACCATTTCGAATAACAATTAATCCCACGTTGTTTTATCATTCATGTAGTCTTGTGTTGTATAATAAGCTTTGGAAATGAGTACACGCTTTACATGATTCTTAAATTTATTAATTGACAATTCAGTAATATGATTCGGAAGTTTATTATAAAATCGAACACAATTACCCATGAATGATTTTTTAATTTTACAGAGCCGTGTGAAGGGCACCGCGAGCACCACTTTGACTTTAAGGAACCGCTTAGATTATAAAATAATACTACCGCTATTTATAGAGGATGACAACCGTTTGACGGTACCGGCTAGGTCGGAAACTATACGTTATATACGGACGAATATGGCAGAGGAATGTGTGGTGTGTGCGAACGAGATTCAACCCGGATTGTTTATGGCTAGTGCGTTAGTGAAACCTAACAATGGCAAGATACCTATTCGTTTGCTTAATACCACTGATAATGATTTGACTATTAACCATTTAAATCCAACTATTCACAGGGCAAGTGACTACGATGTGTGTATGTTTGGCGAAACGCACAAAAATGCAGAACGGGTTAAAAATATGTTTTCTCATTTGAAAATTAGTCACTTAAATAAAGAGGAACAAATTTCTATTGAAAAATTGTGTGCCAAATACTGTGATATTTTTTATTTACCAGGGGACAAGTTAACTACGACCAATATATACAAGCATAAAATTACTTTGAAAAAGGATGTACAACCTGTGTATGTCAAACCATATAGGCTACCGCACTCGCAACAAGGAGAAATACAAAAACAATTAGATAACATGTTAGAACAGGGTATTATAGAGCCGTGCAGAAGCGAGTGGTCAAGCCCAATATTATTAGTTCCTAAAAAATCGGATAACAATGGAAACAAAAAATGGCGATTAGTAGTAGATTACCGTAAACTTAATAATTGTATAACAGACGATAAATTTCCCCTTCCCAACATCACAGAGATATTAGATTCGTTATCCGGTAGTATTTATTTCACTCATTTGGACTTAAATCAGGGATATTACAACGTTGAATTAGAACCAGACAGTAGAAAATATACAGCTTTCGGTGGAGGTAGGTGGCAAATGACCAGAATGCCCCAAGGTTGTAAAACCAGTCCAAATTCATTCTCTCGGATGATGACAATGGCCATGGCTGGATTAACTTATCAAAAATGCTTTGTTTACTTAGATGATCTCATAATTTTTGGCCGTAATTTAAATGAACACAACAAAAATTTACAGGATGTTTTTGAAAGACTTAGAAGCGTAAATTTAAAATTAAATCCGGAAAAATGCGACTTTTTGCGTAAAGATTTACTATATTTAGGACATGTCGTATCAGGTGACGGAGTGTTGCCAGATCCATCTAAAATAGAAATTATGAAAAATTATCCAGTTCCAAAAAGCACAGACGAGGTGAAACGATTCGTGGCTTTCGCAAATTATTACCGAAAATTCATCCCGAATTTTGCTGAAAAAGCTTATTACTTAAACTTGTTATGTCGCAAAAACGTTAAGTTTCAATGGGATAATAATTGCCAAAAAGCATTCGATAGTCTTAAAGATTGCATGACGTCACCTCCAGTTTTACAGTATCCTGATTTTTCGGAGAAAAATGAATTTCACGTACAAACAGATGCTTCCAAATTTTCAATAGGTGCAATTTTATCAAATTCAAATGGATTACCGGTAGCTTACGCCAGTAGAAGTTTAAATAAAGCGGAAATACAATACCCCACAGTGGAGAAGGAATTACTCGCTGTGGTTTGGGCAGTTAAGCATTTTAGACCGTATTTGTATGGTCGTAAATTTAAAATTTGTACGGATCATAAACCTCTTGTGTACTTATTTAATATGAAGGATCCCTCTAGTAGGTTATTGAAGTTCAGACTAGCAATGGAGGAGTACGATTACGTGGTTGAATATGTGAAAGGGAAGGACAATGTGGCTGCAGACGCGTTGTCCAGGATACGTATTACGTCAGAAGAGTTGAAAGAGATGAATGAACAGGTGATCAACGTGATAACTAGAGCTCAGAGAAGGAGGATGGATGCGGTATCTCCGGTTGATATGGTTTCTACTGACGACAGGTCTGATCAACCAAGAGTTGTAGCAACACATAACAAACCGAAAGATTCCGTTGAACTGAGATTTTTAGATATAAAAAGTATAGACAAGTTAAAAAGAAAGAAACTAATAAATCGCGAAAGTAAAACATTAAGTTACAGTAAAGAAAACAAGACTATTTATATAAAACAAGTATCTCCATCACAACTGACGCGAGCCGCTTTTGTGAGAGAACTTTGTGACTTTTGTAAGGAAATTAATGTAGATGAGATTTATTTTATTAAAAATGAAAACAATGACATATTTGTCAAAAAGTTAGTAAGTGAAATAAAAAATATGGTAAACTGGTCCGGACCACGACTAACTATATTGAATAAAGTGAAACGAATAAACGACAAGGACGATAAAAGAGTCATACTCAATGATTTTCACCTTTTACCCACGAGTGGCCACGCGGGTGCTAGGAGAATGTATAATAACATCAAAAAGTACTATTACTGGCCTGGACTTCAAAGCGATATAAAGCAGTTCATAAGTAAGTGTGAAAAATGCCAGCGCCAAAAATATACGGTTCACATAAAAGAACCTATGGTAGTGACTACAACAGCGCATACCGCGTTTGAAAAAATATTTCTAGACATAGTGGGCCCTCTAGATAAGGATAGTTATAATAATTCATATATTCTTACGATACAATGCGAATTATCTAAATATGTTTGTGCGTATCCCCTTGTCTCTAAAACTTCCACAGCAGTTGCCAAATGTTTTGTAAACAATTTCATTCTACAACATGGCATACCGAACACCATAGCAACCGACAGAGGCACCGAATTTATTTCCGCAACGATGAAAGAGGTATGTAAAATATTAAAGATTAATCAAATTAACTCTACGGCTTATCATCACCAATCAATTGGATCTTTAGAAAATTCCCACAAACACTTAGGTGCGTTTTTACGCATACAGACCGATAATCACCCCGAAGCTTGGAGCGAATGGCTTCCATTTTGGAGTTTCGCTTACAACACATCAGTCCATTCTGAAACAAAGTTCACCCCTTTCGAATTGGTCTACGGTAAACAGTGTAATTTACCATCTAACTTAGTTACATCCATAGACCCACTGTATAACTACGACGATTATCCGAAAGAATTAAAGTATCGATTACAAGTTACACAGCAGGAGGCACGTGACAATTTACTATCAAGTAAATTACAACGTAAACTCAGGTACGACTCCTATATAAACCCAATCATTTATAAACCTAACGATCAAATTTTAATAAAAAATGAAACTGGTAATAAACTCCAAAGCTTATATTCAGGACCATATGTTGTATTAAAAGATATCTCACCCAATGTAAAAATAATGAAAAATGGTAAAATTGATGTAATTCACAAAAACAGGACAAAACTTTTTAAACCATGAAACCCATGATACATTGTTAATATATTATAATATGTACTTACTTACTGTCTGTTAATTTGTTTACTGTGGTTCATACAGAACATACTCGTAAATGTATTAGTAATTAGATATCAGTAATCAGAGCTATGATGTCTGCATTATTGTAAACATACAACTCTAACTAAACATATGCATTCCTATGCACTTAGTTATAGATTAAACATATATACATGATTGTTAAATTAATTACTGATAAGTTCGAAAAAAAAAAACTTGTACTATTTTTTTTTTCTCTTTTCCTCCGTGGGAGATGTAGTGTATAGATGCTTAAGTATATTATTATTCATGTAACTCTCTATATATTCCGTAGGTTAAGGCTCATATTGCAGTATTAAATCATACTTCAAAGAGACAAGTTGTTTCCATCAACCAACCTCCTTACACGTCTGATAGTGTAGTGTAGATTATATCGGGAAGTTTTATTAAAATTAACATTCATTTTCTGGGGGCCGATTTTTGAGTCTCACTGTCACTAAAATACCAGTTGAAAACGGTGAATTGCCTATTATTTTCAGTGACAATTTTCTGAATTCGAACGCCGTGAGACTCAAAAATCGGCCCCCTGGAGTGAGAAGTGATCAAATAGCAACCATTGACGTATTTTGGCGATTTAATAATGTTTGTAACACGTTACGTTAGACCGTACATCAGCAATTCCCGAAAAAAATGTACATTTGGATCACGTCTCCGATTTTGATAAAAATTGGTAAGCTCATAGAGTATACCGAAAATGTATAGAAATCTGGTAACAAAAAAGGAACGTTTCATACAAACAATCTAGAACATTTTGGGAAACTTAGTGGATCTTGCTCTATAAGTTTATCAAAATCGGAGACGTGAAATGAAAATGAAAATGAAATATTTATTTTTCAAGTAGGCATATTACAATGCGCATATGAACGTCAAATAAAGCTACGCCGGCTCTAACCCTACGCCTCAGCCTCGAGAAGATTTCAGTCCCCCCTCAGTTGGGTGGGGGGTATCCACTATGGGACCGGCAAGAAACTCGGCGGGCAACTTCTTTTCAAAACATTACATCTTATAATTAACATGCATTAAATAACAAGATACAATTTAACATGCAAAAGTATTCATCAAAGAATATGAACAGACTAGGTACTCTACGGAAATTAATTTCAATAAATTATATTATTGCTTAATAATACGTCGTTCTTCTTCAGAGAAAACATATCAAATTGTCACAGATCCAAATGTACAAACTTTTTGGGAATTGCTCATATAAGATGAGAAATGTTAAGCTGTCAAGTCGCTAAGAATTTATTCCTCAATCAAACATTCATAATGCATAATTAAAAACTGACAAGTCGCAATTTAAAATTTTCAATGGCCGACAGACACACTGACCGAGCAGCCTAGCACAAAAATTAGACGCTGGTGTGGTGTGCTCACTTTTGCCTCGTCCGAGTCAATTTGCTAGGCAAGATGGCGGCCCTCAGTGAACTGTTCAACATGCCCGCATGAGCATGGAAGTTTTTGCCTCGCGAGGCTGCTCGGTCAGTGTGGGTCCGGCTAATAACGTAATCGTAAAGTTCACATACCTGTTCTGATCCTAGGTTGACGAGTAACTCATTGCCGTCGTGGCTAAAGGCTACGTAGGTCGTCGCTTTCTTGGGGAAGTTGTGCTCGTTCGGCTCAATCGATAGATGACCTGGGCAAAACAAAAGATATTTAAATTTGTATCAATATAATTTGATTTTTAATATAAATAATTCCCATAGAAGTTTACAATGATTTATAAAAAACATTTAGAGGTATTCAATATCAACAACAATATCAAAAAAAAACCGGCCAAAAGCGTGTCGGACCACGCTCAGTGTAGGGTTCCGTAGTTTCCCGTATTTTTTTCAAAAACTGTTCAACCTATCAAGTTCAAAATAATATTCCTAAGGTTTTATAAAGATCTACTTTTGTGATTTTTTTCATATTTTTTAAGCTTATGGTTCAAAAGTTAGAGGGGGGGGGACACATTTTTTAACTTTAGGAGCGATTATTTCCGAAAATATAAGCATTATCAAAAAATGGTTTTAGTAAACCCCTATTCATTTTAAATACCTATCCAACAATGTATCACACGTTAGAGTTGAAATGAAAAAAAAATCACTCCTCACTTTACGTGTAGGGAGGGGTACCCTAATAAAACAATTTTTTCTACTTTTTATTTTTGCACTTTGCCGGCGTGATTGATATACATAGTGGTACCATATTTCAGCTTTCTAGTGCTAACGGTTACTGAGATTATCCGCGGATGGACGGACGGACGAACGGACGGACAGACAGACATGGCGAAACTATAAGGGTTCCTATATACGGAACCCTAAAAACGAATAATTTAATGCTCTTTACGTAGGACAAGCTCTTGTATTTAAGTAAAAACTAAGTACATAGTCATAGCCAATAAAAGAATGCAGTCATTTCTGCGGGTCTCTGTTGGTTTCCATAAACTCTTAAGTCATAATGTAAGGATCATTTGTCCATATTTTCGTTAGTCATAATTTGATTCATCTCAAAAACGAGTAACTTGTCAGGATTGCCAAACAAACCTAACCTAACCAAACCAATCTATAGATGACCTTAATGAAAACCCTGAAAAGTTAACCGTTTCAGAATTGGATACTGATACGCAATAATGTGTTATTCCACATGAATTTTGCAATAAAATGTCAACTTTAATCGCGACGGCTAACGGTTCACGGAGTTTAGCCGCCGCGTGAACTTCTATATGCCTGAAGAGGGGCCTCCGAATTGGCCCGAAACATGTCGCAGCAATAGCGATATAATAACGTGTGCACAACCGTCGATTAGATTCATTCATTATTTGAATATGTCTCACGAAAGTTTAACGTGTATAATGACTAATGATAATCTGGCAATCATTACATTATGACTTGTGATCATTATGTCAAAGAAAGGGATCCGCATTTCTGCCCGTCAAAAAGTTAATTTCGTTGTATTTGAAATGAAATGAAATATTTATTTCCAAGTAGGCATATTACAATGCGCATATGAACGTCAAATAAAGCTAAAGAAGATTTCAATCCCCCCTCAGTTGGAGCGGGCTATCCACTATGGGACCGGCAAGAAACTCGGCCTTTACCAGGCGTACGGTAAATTAGGGGCGGGACTAACCGGGAGCGTAGTATGTGACGGCGGCGCGCGGTATGTTCATGTCGGGGTCCCCGGCGCCGGCGCGCGCGCAGCGCACGTTCGCGCGCTCCCACGCCACGCGAGTGCCAGCTGATTGTACCTGCTGACAAACGTTACTCTAATAAATAGAAAATATGAAGAAAACTTAAAAACGTTCTAATAAAGAAATCCATACTAATATTATAAATGGGAAAGTGTGTGTGTCTGTTTGTTTGTCCGTGATTTTTTTATGTGTAGACAGTTGAAGGAATGGAGTGACACAGGCTACTTTTTATCTCTTTCTAACCCCCCACATCCCTAATATGCGGGGTGGAAATTCGTATAGAGCATTCCGCAATTTTCGAATTTGACGCGAGCGAAGCCGAGGGCAAAAGCTAGTCAAATATAAATTGGACATAAGCTACGACCTGTTTCTCAAAAACATCGTAGAAGGAAAAATAAACGGAAAGAGAGGAAGACCTAGAAGAACCTACTTTAAAAAACAAAAGGAAAGGTTTAGGTTGTGTCGTACCAGAAAGTGAAGGAGTTGGAGATTGCTCCACCGACAAGAGCACAGCTCTTAAGTTTGAAGAAGAAGAAATATAAATAAAGACTAGAAAATGTGCCTCGATCGAACGTGATTAACGATCCATCACGTCAAATAATAACATGGAAGTCATTATACACATAAACTCGCTTTTTGGACACTTTTTGGACAGTGATAGTGTTAAAGGTAAACTTAACCTGTAAAAAAGTGTTCAAATTTATAGAATACTACCAAAAGTTGGCGCTAGTAGTCGTTTTATTTAGCAGTGATTTAGTTACGACGCCAACCGATAGATGTCGCTGTTTGTAACCTTGTAGAACATTGAACTGAACTAACCTGTAGATTGCTACAGTTTGCCTTTAAAGCCGTAATTATTATTTTACATTTTCCTGATTTTAAAGCTACTTAAAAATTGTTCATGTTGTGTAAAACTACCAAAGGGTGGCGTTAGTAGTAGCTTTAGTTACGACGCCAAGCAATAGGTGTCGCTGCCTGTAACTTTATAGAAAACTGAACTAACCTGCAGTTTGCTAAGCTTGATCATACTAGCATCATACAGCCGGACCTACGGCGAGCTGGTAGGGTCGGCGCGGGTTGACCGACACGCACTTGGCTAACTTACCAACCAAGATGATTAAAGACTAGTAACATTATAGAAAACTTGACTAACATTTTGCTAATTTTGCAGCCAATTGATAGCTACATAAAAATTGTTCTACTTTGTAAAAAAACTGCCAAGAGATGGCGCTAGTAGTACAGTCTTTTTCGACAATCATGCTTTAGTTATGCCGCTGATCGATAGATGACGCTGTCTGTCTTGTAACACTGAACTAACCTGCAGTTTGCTAAGCTTGATCATCCTAGTGTCATACAGCCGCACATAGAGGTCGTTGGCGCCGACGGCGAGCTGGTAGGGGCGGCGCGGGTTGACCGACACGCACTTGGCCTCCGCGTAGCGCCCGAGGTGGTTCAGCAAGTTGACGAGCACGTTGGCGGATGTGCAGCGGTGGGAGGTGCGGAGGTCGTGTTGCCTGTGGAAAAAAATATTGTTAATGTTAACCCTGCAACTATCCTGCACCCCATTACTTTAGACTATAGCTAGACTATAACGATGGCATTATTTCTATAGAGGCTATTAAACGAAGGATTAAGAAAGTTATCCACATAAAAAATGAGTTCTTTAATTTCACTCAAGTTCAACTTCCTTGCTTTCTCTGAACAAGTGACCCCAGGATTTTATTCAGCATTCTAAGGATCCATCAAAATAAGACTACTTACACATGTAAAACAATAAAATACTACATAACAATAGAATTACGAAAAGGAAGAAGTTCGAAACGAGATAAATAAATAAATAAATATTATAGGACATTCTCTTACACAGATTGACTGAGTCCCGCGGTAAGCTCAAGAAGGCTTGTGTTGCAGCTACTCAGACAACTTTCTATATAATATACAAATACTTATATGCCCTTACCGGGATTCGAACCCGGGGCCGCGGCGTAACAGGCAGGCTCACTACGCGCTAGGCCAGATAAATTATAACAAGACCAAAGGAAATGTTTTGACACGAGATACGAATTTTCTTTTCCTTTTCAACCTTCCACAGTAGCAGTATGTTGAAACACTATAAATTAAAGCCTTACAATAAGTCCATCTTCCCCCGCAGACCAGGTGAGATGTGGGGTATGCAGAGCAACCGCCCCTTTACACCCTCCCACAATGGCAAGAGCACTCTAATAGAGGGGCTCCACCTCATGACCATGTTGCATGCCACATTATTATAGATTATAGACACTTATGTCAACAAATAGTACCAGCCTAATTTATTTTCGGTTTATATCGATTCCGCCACATTACTAAACAGTAATAGTAGTTTAGTAATCTGGCAATACTGTCAGTGTCACTGTCACCTTACTTTTGAAGAAAATATTGTTGATATTTAAAAACTTTAAAACTTCTCAAAATGCATTGTCCCTATTGTAGTAAGTGGATCATATACTGCGTCTTATAACGTAGAACAAATTAATACTATACATTAAACACTCACAGTATAAGTCCATCTTCACCCGCAGACCAGATGAGATGTGGGTTATGCGGAGCGACCGCCAACCTCTTGACCCTCCCACAATGGCAAGAACACTCCAATAGAGGGGCTCCACCGCAAATACTGCGCGCGCGCACCGTGCCGTCGGCGGCACATGTCGCTATCAGATCTGGAGATAGGAACTGTTGACAAATATAAAATAATGCATTGAGATTAATCCATACTAATATTATAAATGGGAAAGTGTGTGGCAAAACAAAGCAACGGATTGACGTGATTTTTTTTTTTAATTGGCTTCCTAATGATTTGCCAGTGTCATGTCGATTTTTTAATTAAATAAATTTTGTTCGAGGTAATATGATGAAGTACAATTTACACATAGCTATCAATCCATTTTGATAAATTTAATCAATTCACGTGAATTTTTTAGTGGAGATAGTTGAAAGGATGGAGAGTGACATTGGCTACTTTTTGTCTCTTTCTAACCCCCCACTTCCCTAAAATGGGGGGGGGGGGGGCAGTTTGTATGGAGCATAGATACCGCAATTTTTGAATTTAACGCGAGCGGAGTCGCGAGCGAAAGCTACTAAGCCTACATACAACACTCACGACATCCGATGGTATGGGACGGGAAGTTTTCTCACGTTTACACTTGCTAATCACTGGATTCCACGAAACAAGCATTAAGACATTAAGCATTAGCAAGTGTAAACGTGAGAAAACTTCCCGTCCCATACCATCGGATGTCGTGAGTGTTGTATGTAGGCAGAGTGGCAACCCTAGCGTAAAAGTGACTGATGACAATCAAGTGCGGGTAGTTCGAAAAACTCATACAGCTAGAAGATGTTGATACAACTCCCAGCCAGTCTACCTACCCGTGACCACGGACATAATGTCATGTCCGAAACGTCGGGTTAAATATAAACGTAAGTTTTTACGCGATTAAGTCCCGTTTTAATTTAATAATATGAGAAAACTCCTTGGAAAAATAATTGTAAGTTTGACCAGCAACTTAAGAAGAGGTGAAACAGCAGGCAGTGTTTACCTAAAAAGCTATCTCTTCCAAGCAACTTTTAAAGTATAAACTATAACAAAACCGGGTTGAATCATTATTTAGGCATTCAAGTATTGTTTACTACTACCTAACGCAATTTATTTTGCTGACTCAGAAGCAATACTTTAATAAACATTGAGTCAGTGGACAGTAAATGTGTAAGTCATTGTGACTTGACTATGGTACTCAATGAGGAGGCACACTCGAAGGTTATGACAGATGGCGCTACCCTATTAGTCCATTGCAGCAATAATCGTGAGAGCGAGACGATGTTTTTTTCTCTCTCTCAGATTTGAATGACATGTCTATACACTTACACAGGCGCCGCCTGGCGGAATAAAATGTCAGTGTGCCTCCTCATTGTAGCAATCTTTTAACTGTTGCCATAATATGGGTGTTTAATTTAAGAATATAAGCGAAATACCCTTTTCACATATTTTTCAGGGTCAATAAAAATTGTAAATACTATTAAGGTATAGCGGGCAAATCCCATAGGGGGGGGGAAGGGGCAAATGTAACTGATCCATTTTTTCAATATTTTACAAAGTTTGCATTATTAAATAGAGTGTCCACCGGTTATATACAGGATGTAACATTAATGCTGGTGATCCATTTAAGAGCATAACCGGTATCGAATAGCGGTTACGAATACCACTTCCTTTTTGTTAAATAAACACCATGAAAATTAAAGGTACTATAGAAGGTAATGTATAAGCCGTAGGATTTATCTTCGGCAATTATGTTACATAGTGTATGGTGATCAATGGAGACATACAAGCGCGGATCCAGCTTCGTGCCCAGGGGGACACACGTGGTAAAGGCCCAGGCCCCGGGGGGGGGGGAGATATGAGATGAAGAACTCCACATCGTAGTGTTCATTTACAATATAATATCAATAAGATTATAGGAATTTTTATATCTTGGAAAATTAAAGTCTGTCTTGTCATCTAGAGTTTTCTTAACAGTAATAAAATGAGTTTCCTTAACTTTAATAGTGCACTTAACTGATAGGAGTATGAGTAGGCATTAACTGATAGCCCTACAATTATCTTGCCATGTCAAGGTCATTTCACAAACAAACACTGTGAAAGTAAAGTGAATGCTCGACATTGATTCACAATGCATGGTAATATTGGTAATTATATTCTTCAGTATGATAATCAGATGCGTTCAGAGTACTTAGGTTGAGACGGCACAATTAGTTTGAAATACAGCACAATCTGGATAATCTGGCACTTCAGTAGTTCGAAACGTCCAGTAATCCAGTCCAGTAAGTTAAGTGCAAGTTTACCATCAATGTGTAAATTATCAGTCTAACTTCACTTTAAAAGTGGCTAAAACTAGATAATGGTTGAATGTTTTTTTATACAACATACATAAAAAAAATGAAAATATACGGAGAATGGCTCTATTTTCCAGTAATCCGAATTTTCCAGTAATCCGAATTTTCCACTAATCCAACACCTCTATGTCATCAACAATGCTGGATTAACGAGATTGTGCTGTACCTACTTAAACTAGCCTTAGTTTCCAAAAGCTGCTCAAATTTTAATGCCACTAGTAGCAATTAAGGTTGAAAAATTAAATTGTGATATTTCAGTGATTATTTGAAGTAATTTAGCTACAATTCATTTCACAGACAAGGTATTTTTTAAATGAATTAATAAGTAAAAACACAACTAGTAAACTGATTAAAATCAAATGTAATGGAATTCCATTAAATATTAATCTGCAAGTGTTTCCCAATTTGCCTCTTAGACTTAACTAGCAATATGAAACCAGAAAAAGGATGTATAATCGTGTCGCTTAATTTCAAACTCGGGTAAATCCATTCTACTATAAGTTTCATTATTTTTCAGATTATATATATTTTTATGCATAATCAACCTTAAAGCAGAATGGATTTACCCGAGTTTGAAGTTAAGAGACACAATTATTGTTATTAAAATAAATAAGAATGACTCTAGCATGATTATTGAGTAATGTTATCAAAAATCATGCTAGAATCATTCTTATTTCATACATACATACATACATTCATGCCTGTATCCCATAAAAGGGTAGGCAGAGCACATGAAACTAGTAAAGTCTCAGTGCCACTCTTGGCAATTAAAGGATTGAAAGAAAACGAAAATTCTGACATCAACATTCCGATTTCAACTATCTTATAATAGATCATATAAACTACATACTATCATTTAATTATATACAAATAGATCTATAATTTAAGAGTAAATAATAAGTTTAAAGAACAGAAATTCGCTTGCAAATATTACCAAAACAAAATTTCTATGGGAGTAACTTTCATGGCAAAATTTTAATGCTTCCACATAACTTTCATCTTACCTTGACTGAGAAGATGTTGCCAGTGTGTCCCGTGGCTATGTTGTGGAGCTGCTTGTACCGGTAAGGGTCCCACAGGATGACGTGCAAGTCGTCTGATGCCGACGCTAAAACACTATGATCAAAGTGACAAAGGTCAATTATTTGTCGTAATTAACACCAGTACGTAGTAAATATGAAATCGAAGTACACTCACGATCCATCATGGTTCCATTCCAAGCAATTGACGCAGCCCATATGCCCGTTCAGCTCTGTTTCCAGCCCTAAGCGGTCGATCATACTCCGGGTCACCGTCAGACGGTTCTGGAACTGCCGGTCCACGTAGCCGCGCTCCCGCGCCGCCAGCAGCCCCACCGTGCCCTTAGCCCAAGCCGGCTCCTCTCGCCTACCCATGGCTCGCTAATTCACACTCAATATGTCTGATAAATCATCACAATCAGACGTAAACTATAAACTAACTGCGGCTCGATCTATTTATAGTGCACTCTGTTTCACCCCTCATTTCCTAGATTCTCACTAGAAATGTACGACAACAAAGTTCTATTTAGAACTCTATTTTCAAATAACAAACAAATTGATGCACAAAAAGCTTTTTTTGTGATGGAGAGATAAATTCTATAGAAAATAAAAGCAGAGCTGTCAAACAGCTGTCGTCCATTGAAGAAAAACAAAATTGTTTATGGCATAGAAGCTCAGTTTACACGACAAGACCAATAATGGAACCCTTGTCAACGCTATTACGGAACCCTTTTATGGCTGAAAATGCTAGTATCCATGGCTCAAAGGCTGAAGATCAAATAAATTTGTAAAAAAAATTGTGATGTTAATGTCACTGTCACTCAATAATAAATAAAGTGTAGTGACGAAATTGTTTGGTTTCGTGCTTAAATTAAGGTTTTCCTACTGTTAGTCCATGGACTCTACTATAAAGTGATACATATAAATCCTACAATAGCCATTATTGGTATTTGTGGGTAATAAGTAAGTATTTCCTTACTACAGTTACATGCAATATTGGTCCACAACAAAACATAACCTTTTTACTTATTTTCCAGTAAGGTAATCAACAATGGGTGAACGCAAGGGTCAAAACCTTTACTACCCCCCCGACTACGACCCTAAGGTCGGGGGGTTGAACAAATTCTTGGGCACCCATGCACTGAGAGAGAGGGCAAGGAAACTCCACATGGGGATCCTTATAATCCGTTTTGAGATGCCGTATAACATCTGGTGCGACGGCTGTAACAACCACATCGGCATGGGCGTGCGGTACAATGCGGAGAAGACCAAGATTGGCATGTATTACACTACCCCGGTGTATCAGTTTAGAATGAAGTGCCATCTCTGTGATAACCATTTTGAAATCAAAACAGATCCTGGGGTATGTATTTTTTACTTGTTTTTTTTTTTTTAACACAATATATGAATGACTTGAGAAATAATCTTTATTTACATGAACATATTTACATAATTATATATCGACGGCGAAGTAACAAGAACTCCTAAGTACAGTCGACTACAGAGATATGTATCCACTTTTTCACCTTATTGCATTGTAATAAGGTGAAAAAGTTATACATATCTTTGTAATCGACCTGTACTTAGGAGTTCTTGTTACTTCATTGCCGTCGATATAAGAAACTAAGACAACACTTAAAAACTAGCTAATGTCTAAAATAGGCCCTTGAGGCATTGTACCAAGGATACTGGCGACATTTCCTCGCTGTATCGCTGTATGACTTAGTCTAATACAATTCCCTGCAAAACAAAATAATTGTATAACAGTTTGCCTGTAAGTGAGAGAGTTTGTTATTTATTATAAATATTATAATATTGCAGGAACTATAAATACACTTATTTATTTCAGTGTTTGACACATATGTTTAATAAGGGACTTTTTGAATTTATTTTTCTTTGGTTCAAGGCAGATGTCTTTAGGCAAACTATTAAGGAAGTATGGTAGTCTTTTGCTTTGCTTTTGATAATTTTATGTATTATCATAGCAACCTGTTTGAACCCAAATCTGCTAGAATAAATGTTTATATGCAAAAAAATGTAAAGTTAAGTAAGTAACTTAACTGTGGCATAAATTCTCCAATTTTTTAAATATTTATTCCTGTTTACAGATAATTACTTATTAATTTCCCTTTATGCTTTGTAACATCATTACCTATAATTTACCTTTATGCTTTGTAACATATTATCATTACCTACTCTCTTCCAGAACTTGGACTATGTGATAGTATCAGGCGCGAGGCGGCAGGAGAACAGATGGGACCCCACAGAGAACGGCCAGGTTGTCCCGGAGACGAAGGAGACTCAGAAGAAGCTGTTTGATGATGCTATGTTCCGCTTGGAACATAAAACAGGTATTAACTGTTTTCTTTCATTAAATCGCTTTCTTTCCAAGTTTAAGCCCATTTTTTTTTTAGTCATTGTCTATGTCTATATATTTTTTGTAAAGTATAGAATCTGCAATATTTTGTGGTTGTAAAAGTGTCATCTTGGCAACCTTTTACATTAAAATGTTTTTGCCATTTTTCATGAGATTTCATTTCTTTTTTACCTTTTGCATATCTTTAATTCAAGTAAGGGTGTTTATAAACTGAAATAGACAACATACACTAAAGAAAAAGCGATCAAGCCCACTGGTGGCGAAGCCAGGAATCGAACCCAGGTCTCCAGCTAACGCGGCTGACATGATAAACGCTACACCACCCCTACCGCCCACAACGGGCCCCTCGAACATCGAAGGGTGTTTTATTAAAAAAACCTGAGTCCCTACATCAATTTTCGATCAAAATAAAATTTTCGATAGTCTTCTACAAATTTTCATCCCCAATTAAAAAGGGGTGAAAATTCCAAGAAATAGATATTGTTTACTGAGTTAGTAACAGTCAGAACAAAATAGGAGTTTTTTGACAACAGTGAAATATCTCAAGAATTTGTCATGACACAGACAAATAGACAAATTGTTGTGTTTACAGGCGATGAAGATACAGCCAAGCAGGACAAGCCTCGTCTCGGCCGGCTCGTCGGCAGAAACGAGTCTGTGTGGAAGGATGACTATGAAGCTAACTGCTCACTCCGGAGGAACTTTAGAGTAAGTATCTTTCTCTTTAGCCTGTTTCTTCCCTTGGGATGTAGGCCTCCTCCAATATGCGCCATCTGCCACGGTTTGTCATCCCAAGTTAACGTCTGACCAACAATATTTGACTATTGTCAAGAAGGCACTGTTATTCTTATATAGGTGACAGTTTAGGGTGCCCCCACATCTGGCGTCTCGCGAGCGTAGCGTCGGGCCAACTGTATGGCAAAGCCTAACGCCGCGTCGGCGCGACGTACACGCGGCGTCTTTTTCCATACAGTTGGCGCTAGCGAGACGCTGGACTCATAATTTATAGTCACGGGCCAGCCACGACATTGGTCTAAGCGCGACAGCGGTGAGCGGCAGCCATACGTGCGAATGAAAAGTCCCATCGCTGTGTCTCGCTCCAATGTATGGCCGCCATTCGCCGCTGTCGCGCTTAGACCAATGTCGTGGCTGAGCCGTCAGGCTTTACTCGTAGTAATGGTTACAGTTAAGATACTAGTTTCTTAGATAGTTTAATTTGATTTGACCTAAAGAACTTTCCTCTAAAGTTAACGGTAATCAATAAAACAAGTTGTATATCATGTTTTTTTCCTACCTGAGAAATTATTTTCTTGTGCCTACCTACAACATTCTAAAAGTACTGAATAAATATTTTTTTACAGAAACGTCGAAAAGAACTCGAAGAATCCGCAGTGAACGACAGTCTACTCCTCGCCAGATCATCCCTGGACATCAACCTTCTACCAGAATCAGAAGAAGACCGTCACATGGCGACCCTGCTCTCTCTCCGACCTTCCAAAAGCATTGAAGAGAAGCAAACTTCAACTAGAAGTAAAATACTTAACAGCCCTGCATTACCAAGCTCAAGCGGGTTGATAACTAGCTTCGGAGGGTTGAAAAAGGAGGAGTCATTGAGTAAGAATGCAGGACTGAGTAGAAATGCGCTTGGGATTATGATTAAGAGGAAAAAGGTTGAAGATAGTGGGAATTTAACTAAAGTTGAAAATAGTGAAGATGTTGAGAAAAGGGTTGAAAGTGATGTCAAGAAGTCAGGTAAAGATTATGAAGATAGTGAAGTGATATCGAAAGGGATCAATATTGATAAAGATGAGACTATAAAAGATAAAGAGGATAAAGTTGGTTTTGAAAAAGAAATCGATACCAAAAACTTGATTATAAATAAGAATAATGAAGAGTTAAATGATTTTAGTAATGAAATATTTAAAGATAGGAATGAAACTGAAGTTAAAATTGGTAATGAAGATATTAAAAGTAGTTTAGAAAATGCCAAAGACGTGAAAGTATCTTTGGTTGGTGATTATAGTTCGAGTGGCGATGGGGAATCAGATTGAAACAAAAATTTTGATCCCACAAAGGATATAGTGTGCTACTATACAAATACGTCAGACAAAACCTTCATCTGATCCCCACTCATAGCCAACTCAGGGGCAGCGTGACGCGCAGGCGTAACCAGCTGGTCGTGCCAGCGTGCCGCCTCGCAAAAACTAGAAAGTCTGTGCATGTAATGGGTATCAGACTTTACAATATACTGCATGATGACATAAAGCAAGCTTCTAGCGATGCAATATTTGTCGGCAAACTAAAATCCATCCTACTCGAAATGGCTTGCTATACTTTGGATGAGTTCCTTGATACCTACGGGTCATTGACTGGATCGTGTACCTAATACTAATGTAATATGTGTGTCTGCATTACTTAGAATACCCAATGTGAAATGTGTAATTTTTTTCTAAATAATCATTGTATGTAAATAATTGACGTGTAAATGTGAATATTTTACCAATAAACATCTATATCTATACTATGAGTTTCATAGTTTATAATGTAAAATTAAGTACGCATTTATGTACATATTTCATGGTAACTATTACCCACACTGTCTAGGATTGTAAATACAAAATATTACAAAAAATAAAACGAGTTCTATTTTATTACATCTTTATTTAATGACCTTTTATAAAACATTTATTCCCACCGTCATAGCTTACAAGTAGAAACAATTCAACAAGAATGAACTTAACTATACTAAAACAGGAACCAAATAGTAGTAGAGCATAACTTCGTTATTGTACCCCTTCCCACGATTTTACACAGTCAGATTAGCCCATATATGCCCAACACATTTGCCCCCCTATTTTTTTGAGACGACAACCTTATTTTCCTACTTATTTTAATGAGTAGTAGCGTGTTTTTAGCAGTAGGTCGAAATGAACCCTATGGGCATATATGGGTTAGAATTTTAAATATTCGATGCATTCCCTTACAGCATGCTATAAACAATGGTTTAAATTTGAACTGTAATAAGTACCTACCAATAAGGTTGAATATATAACGGCCCATTTATGGCTTCCTACGCAAAATATCCTCCTCAAACAATCTTCCTACCAAATTGATCATTATTTTATTATATAGGAGGAAACGAGCAGACAGATCGCGCGATGGTAAGCGATTACTGCCGCCCACGGACACTCGAAACACCAGAATGGTTAGAGGTCGCTGTATCAAAAATGAAACTTTTTACAGTAGTTGGGCAAATATGATGTGATAGCTGTCCGGGTCTCTTCTTTGTGAAACTTATTTTTCAGCTAGTGAAGAGACATGCTGAGATTTCATCTTGCCAGGTGGCGCCACGAAAACTGTACAGTGGCAGGTTAAATTACATTGCAATACTTAAACTCACTTGCACCAACCACTTAACTCAGGGTTAGTGGGCTGTCATCTGACAAATTCCATATATAATGGTGGGTTAGCCCTCCATTTCCGTTGGTGCAAGTGGCCCTTAGAAGATTTTTTCATTGCAGTGGGTGACATCTGTCCTAACCTTACAGTGTGCTTTCCTGATTTACTATAGACTTATTTTGACCGGGATATAGACCGTGATTACCTTTTTGATTTTTGTCGAGCTCCCGATATTTCGACGCAGTTGCATGCATCATGATCACGGAAAACTGTTTACCGTTTCCCGTTAACTGCGTGCGCTGTTTTCCGTATAAAATAACCGTGAATCGTTCAAAACTCTTGTTTTACTTTAATCTAACAAAATACCGTGAGAAGGGGTAAATTGTATTTAATACAAAATATTATTAATAATACTAATGTTCCCAAGAATGGAATGTACGTAAGACATACAACTCAACGTCGTTAGACGACGAGAAAATACAAAATAAATAATAGCATTTTAAATAATGACAATATTTCTATACATTCAATACTACACAGTAAAACATTTAGTTGAAACCAACATGTTATGTAGTAACAGACAACAGTTTATTTTCACAGAACCATTTACAAAATACAGACAAAATGGTCGTCACCAGTAATGGACAAGAGTCCAGTAATGGACATTCCTTGTCATTTTTTTATTACTGATTTAGCAATGAAGTGTCCATAACTGGTAGGTACCCGCGCGATAACTTAGTTTTCAACATCGGTACTTTCCCGTAAAACCATACATCAAAAAATAAAGTGGTCAATGCCAACCTAGGCACCTTTCGGTTTTTTAATAACCCCCATGGATACGCAACGACGCAAAAACGACGGGGTGTTATAAGTTTGACGTGTCTGTCTGTGGCATCGTAGCTCCCGAACGGATGGACCGATTTAGATTTAGTTTTTTTTTGTCTGAAAGCTGAGTTAGTCGGGAGTATTCTAAGCCATGTTTCATGAAAATCGGTCTACTATGTCGCGGTCGGGGCTTTTTTCAAAATTTTAATTTTGTGGTTAGGTTATTAGTCAGTATAAATGGTACTGTAAAAGTATCCTGTTAACAGCTTATTCTGTATTGTATAGACATCAATTCAAAGCAATCTACTTCGAAAATGACACTTATTGTCCACAGGATATAAGGTTTGAAATAGAATACCAATACCCTTTGAGTCAAATTAATTTTAATAAATAAATAAATATTGGGGACACTTTACGCAGATCAACCTAGCCCCAAACTAAGCAAAACTTGTACTATGGGTGCTAAGCGACGATATACATACTTATATAGATAAATACATACTTATATACATAGAAAACATCCATGACTCAGGAACAAATATCTGTGCTCATCACACAAACAAATGCCCTTACCGGGATTCGAACTTGGGACCGCGGCTTAGCAGGCAGGGTCACTACGCGCTAGGCCAGACCGGCCGTCGAAGTTAAAAATCGATACTTATTTTTTAATATGCAGAAATGACTGCGATGGATAAATATTTAGCCTCCGTGGCTCAGTTGGTTCGGACCTCTCTGGCTGCACTAGCAACGCAGAAGGTCACAGGTTTGAGTCCTGTCGGAGGTGTAACCTTTTCAACTAGTTGGCACCCTGTCGATACTTATTACTTACAGAACTTTTAGTACGTACTTATAGTACTTCCCAATACTAATAAAACGTAAAACCCAATAAATCGGAATACTTTTTCATTAAAATAAGGGCCCATTTATACGGTACGAGAACTCGTATACGTTTTATTACATTGCGGTATTTGACGGCTGTGCAAAATTGTATGTAACCTCAACAGCCCGCAACGTAACTAAAATCGCATGCGAGTTCGCACGCCGTCTAAATCAGGCCTAAGAGCGTTGCAGAAATTGCACACAGTTCGAATTTCAAAAACCAGCTTTTTCAACTAATGAGTTTTGACAACTTTCAGTCATTTTCGAAGCATACTCCTCTCACATCAAATAATACATGAATATAAACTTACGAAAATACTTTCAACACTGAATATCATTTTATTAACCTAAACGCGGGCCAATCTGGACTCTATGCTGTTAGCAATAAAGGCGTCCCTGGCCCTTAGGAGGCATTGAAAGCAATTGCACAGTTAGTATAATTTGCGTTTATATTTTATAGTTAATTATAGATATGATTACTTTAGAATTAACTACGATAAATATATCAATGTTCGTATTTTTTAAATTAGCAGTTTCAAAGTCACCAAGTAACTCAATATAGTATACGGCAGTCATTTATAAATAGATTATATCCAGAGATATTTTTAAATCCAATATTATTTTGATAGTTTTAGTATGCACTAAGGCGCTGGTCCCACCAAACGCGAGCAAGCAATGAACTATTGGCAATAAAAACGAACAAAAGATAATAGCTCCCGACAAGCTATAACTCGCTCGTGCTATCATTCCTAGGGTTGCAAAAAAACGGTTTTTTTCTGGCTTGAAAAAAAAAACATGAAAAAAATACCGTGAAAAAAAACAGTTTTTTTCTGGAGTATGTTTTTTTTCTAAAGTACGAAATCTCAAAATTTGCAAAGTAGTAATACTTTTATACGGTTTTTTAGACTTAATGTTAACTATTAAACGAATTTAATCAAATAACTTTAATTTCTGGTCTTATAAAAGTCACATTTACGAAATCTGTAGTTGGTAGTTATCACTATTTACTGTTGGCAACACCGTCGCCTCTCCACGCTGCACGCAGCATCGGGGATTCCCCAATAAACGTTTGTATACTGAATGTTAATTGAATTAAAATGTACGTTATTGTTATTGAAACACTTTACTACTCATAGTCATAGGGCTTACGGAAAAAAACTGCATTTTATGCAGAAAGCAAGCCACTTTGCACAGTGATACTAGGGACCAATACAAATGATTTCATCTGAGGAAACACGATTTTCATCCACTAGAATTCAAAATGGCGGACATTTTCCAAAATGGCGGCCGCATATTTTAAAAAAATTATAGAATCATAACGGCTGCACCGATTTTGATGGTTCGGGTGTCTATCAGTTGAATCAGTTCGTATTAAAGCGTTTATTAATATTAAAATTAAAGTCATGAAAAAATTTAAGATGGCGGCCGAAGAATAATAAAAATATGAAATTTTCAAACCTTTTTTTTAATTCTCGTGAAATTTACCAATAAATTTTCTATGACATGGCCGCACTTTTATGTATTTAAATTAAACCTGATAATATTATCTACATAATAAAATAAAAATCATGAAAATCCGTTAAGTAGTTTTTGAACTATACCCATTTCAAATGGAGCGCGCGGATTTGAATGACGTTTTTGCACGTGATGTAAAAAAAATTGGAATCATAACGGCTGCACCGATTTTAATGGTTGGGGTGGCTATCAGTTTGTATTAAAACATTTATTCATATAAAAATTAAAATCATTTAAAAAATTCAAGATGGCGGCCAAATAATAATAATATAAAAATTTTAATTTTTTTTTATTCTCACGAATAGTTTTTCTACGATATGGTCACATTTTTATTTATTGAAATAAAATCTGATAATATCATGTGCAAAATAAAACAAAAAAAACATTAAAATCCGTTCAGTAGTTTTTGAACTATACGCATTGCAAATGAAGCGCGCGGGTGAATCGTGTCGTTTGGTACCGCTATACACGCAAGACTGATTATTTATTGTGGTCACAACTTACTATATTAATATTCAGAATCAATGTTTTTAGTATTTATGTACATTATTAGTTTTTTATTCCGAGTTTAGGTATATTTAGATAACCCCCGTAAACTTTGATGGTCATAATTTTTATTTTAACACCTAAAATGCACATAACATAACATTTGTATTAATAGCAATTGTCCTTACCAAGGACTACTACAGAGATCATTTTCGACAACTTCTGTAGGGGGCTACAGAAATATCTATGTATAAAATAACTTATTTTCTTTTCTCGTCTACTTAGTCTACGTTTCGAGATGGTCTGCTTGTTATACGACAAGGAGCGTATGTTTTTGTAGTGCTGACGAAGTTGGTGGGATGCTCGTTTATATTAATTTTGGTTGGAAACAGTTCCTTGCGCACCAAGTTCACCGATAAAGGATCATATATAGGCCGCAGGTGAACTTTTCAAGCTTGGCCATTATTCCTCCAGGAAGACACTGACAACCAACAAGGCTTTTTTCAGAAACTGTAGCCTGTTGATGTTATTAGTGTGGTGAATTTTTTTTCTAAACAATTTACTTCCTCAGAGAACATTTGCTCTGCTATTTCAGGGTAAACCATAGGAACGTAACCGGAAGAAGCCGATAGCCTCATTGTACCTCGCGCAAAAGATATGGCGGAACAGGGACTCACGCGTATCATCAGATCTTCCGATACAGATGTCTTGGTATTTAAATAAAAACTACTGAAGTACGGGTGAAGGATAGACGTAAAGTCAGTGGCCAGATTCGGGTTTGGACCTAGCTTAGAGCCTTGAAAGGTCTTTGCCTCATGAAGAGGCCTCGAATGAGTTCAGGGTGGTAAACTCCACGCTTGCTCACTAAAATATATGTTAAGAACGGTCCCAATTTGGCATTAATCATGGGATCTATGGAGCTATAATAATTATATTGGGAAATTTCCAAGTCTTGTCTAGTATATTATCTTAATATTTCAAATGAGAATAACCTGCCAGAGTATAAATTATAAAATAGCCAACACTTTGGATCCTGAAAGACCGCTCTTTGTGGTTTTTACGCCTTTACGTCTGACACCGCTTCTGTTTTCAATACAAAAGGAAAAAATCATGTTCTAAAACATTGTTGGCACGCCCTGAAGTTATACCAGCTTTGATAGAAACATCGCAGCAACTACAAGGTCTTCCTGGAGGAATAATCGCCATCGCCATGCTTGAAAAGTTCACCTGAACTTGTTGAGCAAGAAACTGTTTACCACCAAAAATAAATTAGTAACCAACATCGGCACCTTGCGCTCCGTGTCGTATAACAACGCCCCATATTCTGGATATTACTTCTGTGCCTATGCCATCACCCTGGGGTTGGAAGACGTACAATGATAGTTGGGTACTGCAGTGGTCTGAAAACAGGGAGATATGGTATGAATGGGTATACTTGGTCAATTGCGATTGTGAAAAAGGCTGCGAAACAATACGCTGTACGTGTCGTGGGTCTACCCTGCGCAATGTAACATTTGCAAAGGCAGTTGCCGAAATAAAACTTATTTTGCAAAAATGATATTATAAATTATTATTTATTCATTATTTCCTTATATTTTGATATCATTTTGTATGACTTTTATCTTTCAGTATAACCTAGACGAGAAGCAAAAAATAAGTTTTGTATTAATATATTATGTTTCCGTAGCCCCCTACAGAAGTTGTCGGAGATTATAGAAGTGATACAAATGTTATGTGTACCTATTTAAGTTCTTTTACGTATTAAAATAAAAATTATGACCATCAAAGTTTACGGGGGTTATCTAAATATACCTAAACTCGGATAAAAAACTAATAATGTATATAAATACTAAAAACATTGATTCCGAACAGTAATATAGTAAATTGTGACCAAAATAAATAACCAGTTTTTCGTGTATAGCGGTACCAAACGATACGATGCATCACATCAAGTGCAAAGACGTCTTTTAAACCCGCGCGCTTCATTTGCAATGCGTATAGTTCAAAAACTACTGAACGGATTTTAATGTTTTTTTGTTTTATTTTGCACATCATGATATTATCAGATTTTATTTCAATAAATAAAAATGTGACCATATCGTAGAAAAACTATTCGTAAATTTCGTGAGAATAAAAAAAAAATCATATTTTTCTTATTATTCGGTCGCCATCTTTATTTTTTTAAATGATTTTAATTTTTATATGAATAAATGTTTTAATACAAAATGATAGCCACCCCAACCATTAAAATCGGTGCAGCCATTCTGTTTCCAAATTTTTTTACATCACGTGCAAAAACGTCTTTCAAATCCGCGCGCTCCATTTGAAATAGATATAGTTCAAAAACTACTTAACGGATTTTCATGATTTTTATTTTATTATGTAGATAATATTATCAGGTTTAATTTAAATACATAAAAGTGCGGTCATGTCATAGAAAATTTATTGGTAAATTTCACGAGAATGAAAAAAAAAGTTTGAAAATTTCATATTTTTCTTATTATTCGACCGCCATCTTTAGTTTTTTTATGATTTTAATTTTTTATATTAATAAAATTTTCAATACGAACTAATAGACACCCCAACCATCAAAATCGGTGCAGCCGTTATGATTCTATAAATTTTTAAAGATATGCGGCCGCCATTTTTGGAAACTGTCCGCCATCTTGAATTCTAGTGGATGAAAATCGTGTTTCCTCGGATGAAATCATTTGTATTGGTCCCTAGTATTACTGTGCAAAGTGGCTTGCTTTCTGCATAAAGTGCAGCTTTTGACCATAATTTCGCCGTAAGCCCTATGACTATCACGAAAAACCGTTATTGTCGTATTATTTGTTTATCTGAAAAAAAAACATATTTAGAAAAAACCCTTGGTGCTCGGTTTTTTTTTTCATAATTCTGAAAAAAAACATGGTTTTTTTTCTATTTACAACCCTAATCATTCCGTATCTTTTATTTACACGGGAGCCCCACCCACTACCCACCCCACGGGACTACCCACTGTAACACTACATTTTTGCAAATAAATATTGATTGATTGATTGATTGATTGATACCTTTTGTACGTTTCTATAGCCGATAGCTCAGCCTAAGCGCTTTTGGTTGAACCAGTGCTTAAGTAATGTTTGAAAATCATTACATTTTACTTTTAAATTATTTTCGATCGTACAATTAAAAATTACTTGAACACAATTTATTTCATATAGCTTAAGGTATTGAATATTGATATATTTATTCTTAACACACAAATCATTCCATCATAACATACGTATTCGTAACTAAACAATGCATACATATATATGATACACTTATCTACAACTAATAAGTAACATAAAGCTTTATTGACTAGAAAACAAGATATAAACTCTAACTTAGGCTCTTAAATGCGATGATAAAGTTAGTGCGTCAATTTTATCATTTCAAGCTTAGCCATTTAGACGTTGAATACCGACTTAGAGCAGTTCGTATAGTACTACGTCCGAACCGAATCCTATAATAATAATGAGATCCGCCATAGCCGTAGAACTCGTTGTATGGTAGTTTGGTAGCTTACGCACTAGATCCGAAGAATAACTGAAATAAATCGGATGACAGATTTTCACGGAGTGCGAGACCGTCTTACACTTTTAGCGTCTCAGAATATATTACAAGTGCCATATTCTTGACGGAGCATTTTAATTCATAATTAAGTGCGCCATCAATAAGGTAAAAAATCGAATTTAAAGAGTCACGCATGTCAGCAAAAGAGATCAATTTAAAGGAACTAAAATATTTCGATGCGCAAAATCATATTTTCTTTCCCTCGTCTATCTACAACAATTAACTTAGCGTTCTTCATTTAGTTATTTTCCTCATATGATTTTTGACAAACGTTGCCTCCGGTCAAAATCTAGGTACATATTATTATTACTTTTCCTCTTTAGGCAGGTGTATCTTATGCCAGGCCTACTATCTATAACCATTTATAAACTTCGTTCTTAGATAATTAAGTGTGTCCCAGTTTATATTTAGTATCATAAATAAACAGACGACGCAACGAAGCCTCGACGTTACGTTGTCACCTAAATGTAGATAATTTGTGATGTGTTGATTTTTTCTCACTTTCATGTGTTTATTTGTTATGCTTTTATGTATTTTAGTTACTCAGTGCTTTGGTTTTTACTGTCATACTGTGTAACGTATTTGAAATAAAAATAAAATAAATAAATAGATAAAATAAAAAGCATTTGTCAACAAATTTAGACCAAATATAACCTAAAGTGTTCTTATATTAAATAGGTTACAAATAGTTTGCACGATATGACTTAAATTAATTTGGAAATATTGTATAGTTCTTCTTTTGAGATAACAATTTTCTAAATCAGAGATACGTGAAGATTTTATAGGCAAACGTTGCTTATAACAAATATTATGTACTTATATATATATATATTTCGTTCAAAATTAGTTTCATGTGTTCTGCCTACCCCTTTATGGGATACAGGCGTGATTGTATGTAACATGTTTGTTCGTTCAAAATTTTATTATTATTCCGCTCTTAAACAACAAAGTAAATCATTACCTCAACTAAGAATATCAGTCAGTTATTTAAACAATTCGAATGGTTCTAATGAACACAAGTTAAATTATAATCTATTGAAAATATTTCAACTTGACCAGACCAGAGTCCAGAGGACTTGGTCACTTTTTCTTTCATATGTGTAATTTATTTCGGTTTTAATTCGAATGGTAACAATCAGTTGGCTTTATTTAACTTTTGAAGTTTAGTCACCAAGATATTGTATTGAGGACATCCGGCTATTTTTGTTTATTCATCCTCCTCAGACCTCGTGTACAAATTTTATACATATTGAAAAAAAAAATAACTTTTATCAATAGATGCAATTAAAATATCGGTTATGTTAAACCTGCTGATTTAGTGATTGTTAATCCAGATGCCACAAAACGAACAAAGTACGGACGAAATTTTTTCTCTGACTTTTTTTATCAATTAATATTAACACTGGGTAACATAGCACCAAAAAAAAAACCCTCGTAGTCATTACTTTTTTTTAAAATAAAATAACGTTACCAAAACCTTGTCTAATCTGTGGGACACCGCTTATCTTCCAAAGCCAATACTAGCGCGCACTCGATCTTCGCTCGAAGCCACTCCAGGACAGCGGGGTCCGGGACTTCGATTACCTTCTCATCCGTCGAGAAGTAGTTTACCATCTCGTCCTGAAAGCAAATATGTACGTAGTTAGTAGTTAGACTTATATTGACCGGGATATAGTCCGCGATTACCTTTTTGATTTTTTTTCGAGCTCACAATATTTCGACAACAACAAAAATCATAAAGGTCACGGTCTATATCCCGGTGAATATAGATACGTCTAATGAAAATAACCGTGGATCATTCAAAACATTTCGTTTTCATTTAAAAAACAAACACGTAACAACATTGGATTTTGTGTTATACTACCTAGCGGTGAACCACTGCTGCTGAGCTGGTTACAATGAACCAATCCTACCCTAATGATACAAGCCAAGTTACATTGCAACAATAGTGACATTTCAGTTAAAATGTAGAATTTTAGTGCATTTATCTCATTCAACCTTCTGTTTTGTTTTCTCTCTTTACATTCACAATTTTGTGAGCATGTGTAGATACAAGTGTTAGCATTATATTAGTTTAATTATTATTTCTTTGTAAATCTGTCAGATCATGTGATTGGTTTTAATCTTATCTTGCTGTCTACTGTAAGTTATAAGTGCTGTTGGTTCTCCATAACATATTGAGTAACTATTACTATAAACATTAAATAAATGTCATATACAAAGAAAAAATTACCAATGCCTCCAAGTGTTCCAAGCTGGATTCGAACCAGCGTACTGCGTTAACCGGACGGATGCCTCGATAGTAGGTATAATAGTTAGTGAGACTACTTAAAAAATACAAATTAAAATATTTTCTATGAGAAAATAGTTTAATTTGATCTAAGATACTATTACTCTAGTTTACTTATCTGAGTCTCTCATAAAGATTGTATTTAAAAGTTTCACAATTACCTGTTTAACATTAAGAATGAGTTTGTCCCCGTTGACAGTGGGCGCTCCGATGATGTCGTCTAACTTGAGCACCCACTCGATATGCCACGAGTTGCTCACGCCGCCGGATCGGACCATGAAGATATGCCTGAAATATTAAAACAATGATAGTAGGCTAGTTTCCTATACTTAAAATAAAATATTTTAATGGCAAGAGGCCGGATGGTCTTACGTTGGTTCCTTGGCAGAGAGGTCGGTGCCTCTATGGGACGCAACGTGCGTTAGCACCTTTGCACCGTCCCATCTGAGTCACACCATCAGTGCTGCTGGTGCAGCTGCGGAGTATGCGGCGAAACAGAAGCACTCGAAGTACTCTGTCTTGGAGCCAACGTATGATTTTATACCAGTTGCGGTGGAGACTGCAGGGCCTTGGGGTGCAGAGGCTAAGAAGTTTGTGTGGGAATTGGGTCGGCGGCTTAGAGACGGGGGTTGCGATCCTCGTTCCGGATCGTACCTGGTCCAACAAATTTCCCTGGCTGTACAGCGAGGTAACGCGGCCAGTGTCATGGGAACATTTGGGCCAGCTACGATCCGGGGTGGCACCATAGGGTAGTTTATAGTGTTTAAGTTTGACAAAGCCTGTTGCGGATTATTTCATTTGTATGTGTAGGTGACAAAGCCTGTAGCTGATTTGTTTTATGTCCACTTGACGAAGCCTGCGCTGCTGATCACGAACTATTTTTGTTGGTATGGTTTTTGGGTTTGGTTATGACTTTGACTTTTTTTTATTGTATTTTTTTTAACCCTGAATAAATGGATTTACAAATATTTTATGCAGTGCACGAAATAAAACACCACATAATTAGAATAAAAATATGGACAGTAGTTATGTTTAAACATAATTTATATTTAATAAGTCAAAAAGAAAGACATAAAGTAAATTAATTGACCGTGACGTCACTCCTCAGTATTTCATGGTAATTCCATATTAGAAAACCAGGATTATTCATGTTTATACCCTCCTGTACGATTGACATGTTTAGCTAGGCTGTTAATGTTAATTTAAGGAATAAATAAATAAAGAAATAAAGAAATTTTAACAGATCTTAAAAAGAAGCTGATTTGACTAGTAGGAAACTATTAGCCTATTCATTACATTAAATATTAGGCAATTCGACTGCGCACAGTTTGCTTTAGGTACTACAAGCAAATATTGGAAACTGAAAAATATGCCCATTTTAGAATGAAATACCTTATACCTAATCATAAATAGTATTATGTAAGCACACAAAAATTCATTCGGGGAATTAAGAATACAAAAATTACTTATCTGACCAATAGGAAAATTCTTAATATAGAAATATTGGAAGAAGAATAAATACAAATTTGTTTTAACCAGAGTAGGAGTAACAGCTCCTTGAAAGGGGAAAGCATTAGACGACAACCAAAAACATACGTAACTCCATATAGACGGATGTCTAAGAAAAAAACGTACCAAAAAGCCATAGAGAAAAAGGTACGGTGGCCTAGATGGCGTTACACCTTTGGGGAACGCTCGGCTAGACGGCGCTAATATTAATATTTGAAATTTTAATACATATCAAGCTAAGAATATGGGCGAAATGTCATGACTGAGGTTCAAAAGTTCTAAGCTTGTGTCGAGAGATGGCAGTATATGCACACGTCCTCCCGATCCTCTTTGACGACAACTGAATGTCAATTGGCTTAGCTAAGCCTTTCTGATCTTATATTATCAAATTTAATATCAATGTAGTATAACTGAGCGCCCTGCCGGCGAGGCGTCCACAGCGGCTCTTCGCGTCCAGCGTAATGCGCACGCGCCGAGCTGCGAACGCACCCACCGCGAGGGCCCTGTCCATGCTCAATGTCATGTCCATGGACGCCACACATATAGACGTGTTTGCAGACAGTGTTGGTGGTTTTGGTCATAAACTCTTAATTTATTTGAATAATATTTGTGTATAGTTTTTTTTTTAATGGAATTTGTATTGTTTAGTTTAGTAATTTCTGACATTTGTTTTCTTATTTTTTATGACGACTGTAATATTTATTTTCTGCATGCGTATTTTTAATAGTAATTTTAGTATATAAGCGACTTGGTTTTGTCATGAACTGTAATGCTTATGTACTTTTTTACACAAATAAACAATAAACAATAACTCACTGCGTGGATACAAGTAAACTGCAATTCGTCGGAGCCAAATGAGCGTGCGCGAGGTACGCATCAGTATCCGCGTAATGCCCTCTCCCCAGCAGGGTTAGTAGCTGAAGACCGAGCGCCTCGTGGTGAGAGTATGGCCGGATACCCTGTAATATATCAATATTACTCAATTATATCAAATCGGTCGCAAGAAGCATAAACGGTTCTGCAAAATTAGGACGCAACTAATTTTTCAAAGTACCTCTAGGTACACTTCCGTTTCAATGAAGAATATGTATTTGTTTTACAAGTGGGCAAAGTTGTTGTTTAACCGCACGTGCCAATATTGATACCCGAGCAAGCGAAAGATTCCAATATTGAACCGCGAGCGTAGCGAGTGGTTCGAGAAGTGGAATCTTGAGCGTTGCGACGGTTTCAAGGCACGAAGGTTAAACAAACTTTGCCGCCGAGTGAAACACAAAATTTTTCACCACATCAACGCGAACAAAATACTGACTATTAAACATCAAACTAAATCTAATCTATCAATTTATTCAATATTTTTGATTTAAAATCATCATCCTTTACCAGTCGGTGTGGTGAAAATCCCTTTTTTCATTCCGTAACCGAGCGGGAGTAAATTCCTCTTAAATCCCCCATAATTCTCTAAGATGTTTTCATGCGGTTTTTTTATATCTGCTTACTCTACTCATTTACCTAAATATTATATTTTTGACGAAGGTATAGCTTAGTATTCTCGCCAACCTCGTCCTTGCTACCAGCCCCACGCATACAGCCACTGCTCGGACCGGCTTGCCATACCACTTCACTTCTCGACACATGTCTATAAAGACAGCCATTAATAATATTGCATAGGTACCTCAGTATTAGAGCAGTGTCTCGGCAACCTTGCTCTTGCTACGAGTCTATGCCCAGCGCGTTCAGCCACCGCACGTAAAGCACTAGCTCCGCCGCTGCCGGCGGCGGCGCGCATCGCTTCTCGACATATATCTATGAAAAAAAGGTGTAACAATCAAATACCCTAGTATCAGATGGATCGTTATTCTGACGATTTATTTTAATTACTTTCTTGGATACATTGTGAAATATATCGTTCAAATATTCGTACAAATATGTACCTAGCAATAGATCTAAAGTAAACAAATATCATGCTTTTGACATGCAAAATGCAGGAACATTCAATAGCCAATCCCCGTAATGAAAGCTATAATTTGAGCTCTAAAATATTGTAGGCGTGTTGTTGTGAACTTAATTTATTTCATTACATACTTTATTACTTCAACTATGTGGAAATGTAATAAATGTTCTGAAAGTTAGGAATCATTTGGGATGAAGGTATGTATCACACTCAGAAAGTGCGCTAAAATAAAGACCGTGCATGCAATACTTACGCCGCAAAACAAGATATTCCCCATCTATCCACGTGCAGAAATAGATGTACAGAAAACGGAACAGATTAGATCATACAGCGAATGGAAATATACAGTTGAGATGGTTACTAACCCCTTTATTCATAATCGTTCACTAAAGTTATCAAGCCGATAAAGTTAGTTTGTCCCTTTCTATCACACCTATACGTCGGAAGGGGACAAACGAACTTTATCGGCTTGATAATTTTAGAGTACGTTTATGAATAAGGGGGTAAGTACTTAATGACAAAAGTAAGATAAGTCGTGCAATCCAAGTGGTTCTTGGATCAGCTTTATTTAAGCAAATTTTCCACAACATTTGTTAAAAAAATAATGTTGATTGATACTTATCTCAACTGTACATTATCTGGCATACTATCGTTTTTGACACCTTCCAAACAAAATCATTTACCTGAAAACGATAGAATACCACTAAAAAGAAACGATAGATCATAATTATAGCACCATATGAAATAAATGATTTACATAAATTAATTATGTGTGATTTACATAACCAAGTTCCAAAAACTAATCTACGCGTTTGAAAAGGCTTATTTTAAACACATGCTCAAATCGTAAACATAAAAATAAATAATCATGCGACAGAAAAATCTTGATTCTATACACCTATGAAGACATCAACAGATAAAAAATATGTCGTGCAAGAATGCATTGCTTGCAAAAACTCGCTGTAAACCTCAAAGTAAGTAAACTTATTTACAGGTAATTAAATATGTAATTTTATATTACTAGGAATGACATAACACTACGTATAATATATACCTACACTTGATTAACCTTGTCTAAGGTCATCATTGTCATCAACCATATTTAACAAACACACTGCAGAGATCTGTGAAACTTCCCATACGATCAAATTTAGCAAACGCTAAATTGGTGACAGACGGTTTGATGCAACCCACTCTTATAGTAAGTTTTAGGTAAAAATGTCACTGAAAAGTATCAGCAGTGACTTCTGTTCCCTGCAATGACATTTATCAGCCTCCAGTGATATCATTTTATGCTGACAAAATTCCACATGCGGGCATTTTCGCGAGAACAAGGTAGGTAAATTTTAAGTTTTTCCTACTCAAAATCACCAGCCCTTTCGATCTAGGACAAAAAGTAAGGGACAAGCTTGTTCCACTTTGTAACCGCTGTACAAAGTGTTTGAAAAATGGTAATGAAGTGGAAAAATTAAATTTCGGACGCTTTTTTCTACTTAGAAGGAACGAAAGGGCTCGTAATTCGATAGGAAAAACATTAAACTTACCTATAAAATATACCTATTTTAGAAAAAAAAAAATGTTTTGCATCTTTTTTCGAGAAAATGCCCATGCCCTAATGCCCCAATTTACCCAGCAGACTGCAAGTAGGTACACACTCTCATTGCACCACGAAACTTTCGAACACAGACTCCCATTGCCCCACGAGACTTTTTGGATAGTTACGTCACTGTTCATACCCATGGATATCTCCAGTGTTTTACAAACGAAACTTACCGACGCTGGGTCTAGCCACAAGTCCAGACAGCGCCAGAGCGACACTGGCTGGGTGACTCCGGCTCGCTTCTAGAACCTTCTCCGGCAGGTCGTTGCTTAGCGCGCCGTCTTCAACTGAAGTGAGTAAGATAATTATTGAACTATGGAAATGATACAGCAGAAGTAAGTATTGTACATATTCTGCTTCCGTTGACGTGAAAGCTACACAAATTAAAGTACCTGGACGTTCTACTTAGCAGAATGAACTGGGTACTCGCCTATCGTTGTATGATATCTTTAAATCAGGATTGCGTTATTCCCCAAATTACTTTTTATATTTATGTGTATTTACAGTAAGTATTTAAAAGTTTCTATTGAAACTTTGTCAAAAAATGAATACAGTAAACCAACTAGTTTAACGAATTCAGGAAGTATTACACCGTTTTCACATTATCCGATCCGATATCGGATGTCGGAAGGATTTCAATAGAAAAAATCTAAGATGGCGCCTATAATGTATGGGATATCGGTCAGACATCCGATATCGGATCGGATAATGTGAAAACGCACTTAAAGTTATGCTAGCCGAGCGAAAGTTATGTTACGTCGAATCATTGGATGCCTGTGCCAGTAAGCGAGTTATTTAGTCTACTTTCCTACAGCAGAATAGGTATGCCCAGAAATACTAAACATTCTGAAACGACTAGAGCCCTCAGCCGACCAAGCCGAAGCGACACTCCTTGTCGCTACGTGGCGGTCAAAACGCAGTCTGGTTTTGTCGCTCCACTTACAGAAAAGCGATAAGGAGAGCAGCTAGCTACGATACGCTAGCGATGTGATGATGGCTATACATATATAGATGGTTATATTACCTGCGCGCCGGCGGGCAGGTGTGGCGTCAAAGAGCGCGGGCTGCGCGGCGCCGGCCGCTTGCCCCAGCAGCCGCGCGGCGCCCAGCTCCAGGCGAGCTGACGGGTCTTCTTGTCGCCCGCAGACTGTGCCCTAAACAACAGAATAAAAAATAGTGCGTGTAGTCTCTCCGCGCGGAACAAGTGAAACTTCGTAATGTGTTGTTTTTCAAAATTCGAGTTTGTACACTGAGCGGTAAACGTTTAACGCTGTCAGTTGGAAATCGCATTACAAGTTTCACTTCAATATGAGGCTTGTATACATAAGGAAAGGAATAGACAGACATGCTAGGGCATGACAGGGCTTCCGTAGCTCAAGTTATTATTAGTTATTTTTTCTTTTAATATTAGTTTTTTTTTTAAACTAGTCTCAGTGGGCTACTTACCAGGTAAGGTTCATAATAATGCTTCAAGGCGCGACAGAAATCTCCTATAGTACTATACGGTTTGCCCAGTATATTCAGCCCGAGTACTAATACGTAGAATTGCTGGACTAGTTGCGTCCAGTAGAAACGAGAGACTGCATCCATGAGACCTTTTATTATATTATAAGTACAATAGATAGATTAAACTACTATCTATTACTTACCAGGTAGTGTTCATAATAATGCTTCAAGGCGCGGCAGAAATCGCCTATAGTACTATACGGGTTGCCCAGTATATTAAGTCCACGGACCAATACGTAGAATTGCTGGACTAAAGTTGCGTCCAGTAGAAACGAAATACCGTGTCTACAAGATCTGTTATTATGGTAAGTTGTCAGTTCAAACTAGTATCTATTACTTACCAGGTAAGGTTCATAATAATGCTTCAAGGCGCGACAGAAATCCCCTATAGTACTATACGGGTTGCCCAGTATATTCAGCCCAAGGACCAAAACGTAGAACTGCTGGACTAGTTGCGTCCAGTAGAAACGAGAGGCTGTGTCGATAAGAGCTGTGGTGGTGATGGGTGCGTTTCGAATCTCTAGGTAGGCCATTCTGGAAAAAAATATTTTTCAGTACAGATGGTGTTTTCTTTACGCACTGGTGCGAGAAGTGGTTCATTATATGCCAGGTCGAAACTTCGGAGGTTCATCTGTACTCAAAAACGTCGTACGATACACGTGCAAAAAGGGAATTCGTAACTCGTTTCGAACTTCCTTTTTTACGAACTTGTATCGTAATGTACAATTTCGCACATGTAATATTATTGTTATCTTATGAGTCATACTTTAAAATCAATTATAGTAATATTATAGTAATAATATAAAAATTTTACCTTCCAATAAAATTGTTATTATTTTGCCTGGTATATCCGAGGTCTTATATAGAGAGAGTACGTCGTAGACGTCGCATCGGACCGATAGACGGCGCCATCGTTCGTTGTAAGTCGCTCCGGCGTCACACCGCCGCGATGTTGGTAGTCCCGTTTTCCCCACCTGCAACATAAGGCTCCTCGCGCCCCGACCCGCCACCAGCCACCCTCATTGTTGAGGAGAAGTGCCGACGGTATATTAAGCCTACCAGGAAGGCATCACTCAGACCTCGGATATACCAGGCAAAATAATAACAATTTTATTGGAAGGTAAAATTTTTATATTATTTGTGCCGTTTGTATATCCGAGGTCTTATATAGAGACCTGTTTATTATCTCCTGGTGGCGAGTCAGCTGGCGCGCAAGCCTTTGGTAGCCCTATTGGCATAGCATAGAAGAATAAGTGAATCGGTTGTTGAACCGATTTGACAGATGTATCAGTCGAAATCGCCTTCGATCCGCGAATATCTCGGTGCCAGAAACGCCTAAAGAGATTTTCGTGATGACGTTTAGCTTTAGTCAGCGAATAGTTAGAGAAATGACATTATTATACATTGTAGGCGAGGCTGACTTGAACAAGATACAAAAACCTTAGATACACTTTTATTATTAACAGACACGTTATTTTATCAGGTTATTATAAACACAATTTCAGACACAAAGTGTGGAAATTAACTGTAAAAGTAGTGTAACTATCTGTACTGTAGCAGGGTAACGTAATTGATACTGCTTTTGTCAACCCTTCGTAAAAATTATCTAAATCAATATTAGCTTTGATATGACTATTTAAAGTCCAACGTCTTACGTCCATATCAAACACAGAAAAAGGTCATCACTCACGCGCCCGAGGGCTATTTGTTACGATACTGGTATTTTCGATCAGACTATTTCGCGTCAAGCGAGCGCGGTTACAAGCGAGACTCCTGAACTCTGAACTCTTTTTAGTGAGGGCATTTGAGGATACTGATCGCTCGGTAAAACTAGCCTAGAAGATGAAAAGTACGAGCGCTGTCGATTGCTACTACACTGGACGGAGGTATCAGTCGATTTCTTCAAGTCAGTCATTGACTCTTAGGGTAATCCATTACCTAATCCAAAACCCGATGCGACGGATTTCTACTTCGTGCAATGAAGGTCGACAGTGTAGACTGGGAGGTGACGTCCGTGTCGCATCGCTGGTGGTTGCTGAACACGTCGTGGTAGCAGGTCAAGGGGTGAATTAAAACACCGCCACACATGCGCGCTTTGAGAGCGTAGGCGGAGCGCAATAATGGCGGTGCACCGCACAAACGCTGGCGTTGCGCCCAGTGGGCACTAGCGGGAACTAACGAGCGCGGATTGCGAGCGCAACGCGCGCGGGACGCGAGCGGAATGCGCGCGCATTCAGCGCGCTGATAGCGTAGCGTTAGCGAAGCGGAATGCGCTTTATGTGTGGCGGAGGCTTAATACGTACCGTTGTACGGCGTAATGCAGGGCTCTCGCAGACGAAGAGGTACGATGACGGGCGAAGCAGAAGAAGGCGAGGTCACCGAAGGTCACTTACTTGGCTCCCAGGGGGTGCATACTGACCTCGTACGACAGTCTGTTGGAGTCAGCAGTTACTGTCGTAGTTACTCGTAACCGAAGAGATGTAGTCCTGCCATCGTACAGCATAACATAACATACAACCGAACTGTGCATAGCATATAGTGCTATGCGAACCTTAATCCGGCTGCATGTCACTTCAGTCGCCAGCGCCACCGCCTGTTGAAGATTATTTTCCATCGGAAGAGCTTTACTTTGTACAATATTCCGATTATTTAAGGTCTTATCGGGCTGCAAATGCAAGCAAAACAGGAGCGATTGGCCTACAGCTATCGTCAGCTGTACGAGGTAATGCTGGAAACCAACCTCCCTCTGTAGACTACGAAAGTTGTGAAATTGATGAAATCAGGTTCTACGATCGAATCAAGCTCTATATTAATTCGGTATAGTCGAGCCAGATGATAACTACTGAAGTCCTCCTGAGTTCCTGGCCCCTTTCGCTTTGAGCTGGAATCTCAAGTTCACTAAGGCGAAGCGGGTTTATTTTTCCCAATTTGTTTATTAGAGGCTCGGCGAATAAGTTAATCTCTCGAATGGATAGGGGGCGCCACAAGCCTCCGGGAAATCGTCGTGTACTTGGAACCCCCGCGGCCAGATTACCGATCGGTTTTGGTGTCCGCCCGGTAAACAGACGCACGCTCAGGATGCAGCACGCTGGCTCGAATTCAGATCTGGACATTCTGAAAGTTTTTTTTTTTTTTTTTTTTTAATTCCGCAAACCTTTACGATGTCTTTGACCTACACAATGAGCGACGTACAGGAATCACAGGGTCGTCTCGCGAGGCGCCTCTCCGATTAGATAGCTCGCGAACATCGTCAGGACACCCTCGCAGCAGTGCGGCTCCTCGTCCGGTTATTGACGTCTTACCTCGTTCAACTATGGGTGGCCAAGCCACGTTAGGACGTAGCATCTTTAGAATTTATCTGTTCTCACTTCGGCGACGGAGGAGTCATTGGTCAAAATAGAGTGTAAATACTGTCAAAGTACTTCACGGGAACTGGAAAGAGAAGAGTGGATACCATAGTGTACGGGATGTCAGCTGATAGCGGCGCCCGGCGTCACATTGGAGGGCAGTATCAGCCTGGTCAGCAACAGAGTCTGCAACGATACCGTAGCAGACGGAGCCCGGATATGGTCGTGGCACCATTGTAGGGGAAGACAGTGCTCGCGGTGAGCGTGACATCTTAGGCGCGACGGGCGTTATCAGCGTGGCGGCTAGCAGTACCAATAAGGGACCACATCAGCAATCTTACCAGCTTGTCACTGCAGCAGACGATGTTACGTTCGACGGTGAGATTGAGACGGCCGTCGTCAGCTCGAAAGGCGTCTTCGATGCCCCTGTCGCGTCACGCAGTATCGTGCTCGGTGGCCCTCTCGAGGTCGCCGCCGTCAGCGCGGGAGGCACCGGCGCCAGCATGACAGTCAGCTACATCGGTGAACAGCATCGACAGAGTTCGCGGCGTCGTCACGGCAAACGCGGCAGGAAAATTAGCGACGCCTTCGCGGCAGCCGCAGTATTGCGCTCGGTGGCGCGATGAAGGTCGCCGCGTCTGCAATCTTACCTCGTGCGATCGAGGCGACATCAAGGCGCCAGCATCAGCGTGTCGGCCGACGACACCGGTGGAAAACTTCAAGTAGCTTGCGGCGATGTCACGGCAGACGCAGCAGAAGGATTGCGACGCCTGTGCAGCGGTTAACAGTATTACGCTCCGCATCACCACTGAGGCTTGTCACGGCAGACGAACGCTCTGCATCACCATCGAGGCGCCAGCATAAGCGTGGCGGCCAGCGATACTGGTGGACAGCTTCAGCAGGGTCGCGGCGTTTTCACGGCAGATGAGCGCGCTGCATCACCATCAAGGCGCCAGCATAAGCGTGGCGGCCAGCGATACTGGTGGACAGCTTCAGCAGGATCGCGGCGTTGTCACGGCAGATGAGCTCGCTGCATCACCATCGAGGCGCCAGCATAAGCGTGGCGGCCAGCGATACTGGTGGACAGCTACAGCAGGATCGCGGCGTTGTCAGGGCTGACGCACGCTCTGCATTACCATCGAGGCGCCAGCATAACCGTGGCGGCCAGCGATACTGGTGGACAGTCAGCAGGATCGCGGCGTTGTCACGGCAGACGAACGCTCTGCATCACCATCGAGGCGCCAGCATAAGCGTGGCGGCCAGCGATATTGGTGGACAGCTTCAGCAGGCTCGCGGCGTTGTCAAGGCAGACGCACGCTCTGCATCACCATCGAGGCGCCAGCATAAGCGTGGCGGCCAGCGATACTGGTGGACAGCTTCAGCAGGCTCTCGGCGTTGTCAAGGCAGACGCACGCTCTGCATCACCATCGAGGCGCCAGCATAAGCGTGGCGGCCAGGGATACTGGTGGACAGCTTCAGCAGGATCGCGGCGTTGTCACGGCAGACGAACGCTCTGCATCACCATCGAGGCGCCAGCATAAGCGTGGCGGCCAGCGATATTGGTGGACAGCTTCAGCAGGCTCGCGGCGTTGTGGCGGGGGCAGAAGGTGGCCGCGCTGGTAGCCTGCGTATTGACGACAGATCACTAACGGCGCGGCGCTCGCGTCGGGGCAGCAGCAGACATACTTACAGCGTCGCACGCGACGCCTATGTGGCGGCCACAACGTTGTTCGGCGGCACCGCAGAGATGGCCATCGTTAACGAGGAGGCAACTTCTACGCAACTTCGGCGGCGCCGACGCGGCGGACAACACTGCCGCGGTCAGTGGCGCTATCGCAGCGCTACAGTAAGTTCCGGCGCCGACACGTGGTTTGGGGCCTCCGCACCGAATCGGAAACCGAACATGTTCTTTCTAAAATAATATGAATCTGCTCACCCATTCGTCGGAGAAATTCAAACCTCCTTGGAGCGCGGTATTCCTTCACCGCGCCCTCCGCCGCCGCCGCCGCCCGCAGGTCGCGCAGCACGCGGTCGCGAAGCACGTGGTCCCCGGAGCACGTGGTCCCCGGCGGAGCAACTTACCTACGTTACCGCTTATATTCTCGCGCGAAACTTTTAATACGCGGATAACACTTCCTACTTTAGTCTCGGAAATGCGAATAGTTTAAAAAAGAAAACTGATTAACGGTAACGATTTTTACAGCATGGAACTTTCTTACAAAAAAGTGGGTAGAATCATAAAGCACCGCTCGTTCATTTCTATCGTGAGAACCCCGAAAGACGAATAATGATCGCTAGCGAGGCATAATATATCTCATTATTCAAGAAGAACGAGCGTAAATTAAAAGGGAAGAAAGAATTGACGTGAAAATTGAAATTGAAAAATTTCATAATTCCGAAACGTTATAAGCCACTTTTTAAATAAAAACACGAATAACTCTGGTTTGACCAGAAATAACAAGGAAATAGAAACTAAAAGATTAATTTCGAGACACCATGCTGTAAAAATGTTCGAACGGAATACGCGACAACCGGTCACTTCGGCGTTCGACGAAACAATGAGGGTGGCTGGTGGCGGGTTGGGGCGCGAGGAGCCTTATGTTGCAAGTGGGGAAAACGGGACTACCAACATCGCGGCGGTGTGACGCCGGAGCGACTTACAACGAACGATGGCGCCGTCTATCGGTCCGATGCGACGTCTACGACGTACTCTCTCTATATAAGACCTCGGATATACAAACGGCACAAATAATATTGTAGTAGGAGGCTGGCTCAGTGGGCCTCGGCTGGGCGCGCCTGAGGAGGCCGCATCGGACCGGGAACTGTGGAAATCCTTCCTAAGAGCCCTATGCCCCTGATGAGGGACAACAGGATATAATCATCATCTTCATCATCATCATCATCATCATCATCATCATAGTAAGATTCATTTATTCAAAAACCAAGGATACATTCGTAATTGCTTACAAACAATTAAACTGTATGTCTACTATTAAGGCTAATTTAATTGTCTAAGATATTTTTTTAAGGAAATGTTTACCAAATCATTGTCACATTTACGTAACTATATCGCCCTCTGACGTGCTAATTCGAGCGTTTAATATGCAAATTAACACTCCCTTTCGCATAAGTAAAGCATGTCAAGTCAACGGACGGACTAACGGGACATTTATGTAATAATGACTACGTAATATGTGCAGAACTAAGGTTTATTGCAAACGCTATCTTGTATGAACATTGTTTTTTTCTTTTGCAGCGTGGAAATTGTCTTAGCAAAAATATCTTACTATGACTTGTACAAAATTATTTAACTATTGATACAATGCAAATAATTAATTAGGTACTTAAAGCCTTGAACCGTTTAGATGACCCTAAATTGGCCATAAAACATAGAAAAATAAAATCTTATGACTTACCTTAAAACAACATCCTTCATATCGCACAGTGAAGATCCCCAGGAATTAAACAGGTACTCCAACAAATCACTATTAAACAGCTTAGGCCGGTTCTCCTTCTTACTGCAAAACCTCGTCCTAGTCGGACTATTCGGGTTCTCCCCAAAATACCCCCTAGAAGACAGACTTAACACCAATTTTATCGGTGACAAGTGGACGAACTCGAAAATTATATTCCTTTGCGCGCTAGTCTGAGATTTCAGAGCTATGATCGGTAAAGGCATATGAACTAAAGCCAAATCCGCTCTTAGTCTCACAGCTGGCTTTTCTTCCAGTTTCCAATGGTTTAGTATATCAAATACGTAGTTAACAAATCCCCTATCCAAATTCACATAATGCTCTTGCACTAGTACTTTTAAGTATTTGTAAACATCTTGGTTCAAAGCAGGTCTGTGTTGCTTTAAAACTACAAGTTCTATGCTCGGTTTTGGGCCGCGCGTAGATCGCGCGTTTGGCAAAGGGGCTGGGTATAAAACACTAGGGAACACAGCTTCGCTTAGCTGGTTATCTATTTGTAATCTCTGTAATTTTAAATGACAATAAGTCAATGTGTCTGATTTTCTCAACTGTAACCAAACACCTGGGTTATACGTTCTTCGAAGTTCTGAAAAGAATGGTTTAGTCATTTGCATTTTTTCTAAATCTATATGAATGTATTCTTTTAACTGGCATTTCTTTTGTTCAGATTGATATTTCTCCTCAATCCAAGCTGTTAAATCTGGTGATAGTTTCTTCCATTTATGGCTGACATTGACTTCCCAGAGCGGTAAAGAATCCGTCACACTTAGATGCGCTAGTTCTTTAACACCAAGCTTCGTGTCAACGCAGACTGATAGACTGACTTCTGCTAAGGATAGGTAGACTTCGTAGTCGCTCTTTTCCGAGTTGATTCTCATTTTGTACTGATAGGCTATTCTTTCGTCTTGGGCCAGGACGAAGACTCGTTGTAATCCTTCCATGTAGGAGATCCAGTAGACGATGACTTTGTCTTTCCTCATCTTCTTCTTGTGAGGGTCTTCGTTGTCAGAGTCGTCGGAGCTGGAGGAGCAGGGTTCTGGAGACTTGGGCGTGAGACGCTTGAGGGTTGAAGACAGTTTGGAGGTAACACTGCTGGTGGCCACCAGAGTGGAATGCTTGACTGAGTGGAAGCTCACTTTCTGTTCGCCGTTACTGAAAAAGAATGCATATATGTGTGTTTAGTAAAACGTCCTATTTTGTCGGTTTCCATTAAGGCGAGATTTACCTGTATTTTTATGAATAAACTGACAAAGCGGCTTTATAGCAATCGACAAAGTGGGACGTTTTCCCGTGCACGCTCACATATTAAGCATTAAAGACAATAACTATAGCGAAAGGTAGCAATCCTTAGCTACAGGTCATGTACGAATAGAAATAATGACACATCGATAACTCGTGGCATTTAGGTAGCACTTGAAAGACTAGTGATGTGGCAAGTTTTCAAAGTGTTTTTTCAGAAAAGGTAATATAATTAATTAATGTAAGTGCGTTTTACGTACGGATGTAGGAAGGATTTTGAAGGCAAAATTCAAAAATGGTGGCTTAAATATATGGGATGTCGGTCCTACATCCGATATCGGATCGGATAACGTGAAAAACGCACTTACTTATGACATATATTAATGACGAAGTAATTTCTAGTCAGTTTTAAATCTTTTGTACTTAAGGTGGCTCGCTTTCCATACAAAAAACATCTACCATTTATTTAGTCACCGCACACTACAACTAAATAAAAATATGCGCATACATCTACTATACATTATCCATCGTCGCAGTATTGAACGAAATACATTGTTTCATACAGAAATCATGGACAAATCCATGTGAATTTTTTATTAATTTTACGTAAATGTGCGTGCCAAATTTTGTGTACAGACACAGAGCCGTCATATTTCGCGCATTTTTAGTTGACATTGTCATCAGTGACACTTGGCTCTTGACAAGTAATTATTTAAAGATATTGGTTTACTTAACTCAAGCAGACTCAGAAATAATGACGCATTTTGTCAATAAAGATACATATCGTGTATTTCGACACTGCTAGTGTAAATCGAAATGGCGTCTCGGTCAAATGCATTGACTATGAAGCAGGAGATCTCGAGTTCCTAACCGGAGTCTTTTTTAATCATTTGAACTTTTTTTGGATTTATTAAGTTTTTTTTATATTTTTTAATAGAATAAATATTCTATTAAAAAAGACTCTTACTATATTTCTTTCCTATTTTTAATTTTCATACAAAAATACAATACTGTAATCTTTATTATGCCTTTGTTGATAAAATAAAATATTACACGTCAGGTACATAGGTCATAGTGTGGCCAGTGTGGGCATAGTATTAGTAATGTGCTGACTTCCTTACATTTACTCAGCTAGTTGACCTATGTTATTGTTGTGTGAATGTTTTTCTTCAACAACTAAATAGTTATAATATACTTATATGAATATGTATGTAGGTATGTGGGTAGCTTTTGCACATTGTAATTTTTCCTCAGTCACCCGTTGAGCTCAGAGACCACGAACGCTGTAGTGTTCGAAACGTTGGGATGAATTGTAAATTCATTATACACGATTTAATCCGTTTTCATAGTTTTTATTTCATGAGTAACTATCGCGGTAACTGAAGACAATATTAACTAAATGGTTACAAATAATAATTATCATCAATATAATCTGGTCCAGGCAGGCAATTATGGTCGCGCGATAAATGATAAAAAATCTGGCCGTCCCTATAATCGCACTTACTAATAGTGCGACAGGGACGGCCTGATATTTTATCGTCTATCGCGCGACCATGCTACCCGTGCTGTACTAGCTTTTGCCCGCGGCTTCGCTTGCGTTAGAAAGAGACAAAAGTAGCATATGTCACTCTCCATCCCTTCAACTATCTCCACTTAAAAAACATGTCAATCCGTCGCTCCGTTTGGCCGTGAAAGACGGACAAACAAACACACATTATCTTTGGTGAAACAACGAATTCTTCCACTTCAGATTATAGAGTAACCAGCTTTTCCCATTTATAATAAACTAGGTTTTGACCGCGGCTTCGCTCGCGTAAGAAAGACACAAAAGGTAGCCTATGTCACTCTCCTCTCCATCCCTTCAACTAAATCCCCTTAAATAATCACGTCAATTCGTCGCTCCGGTTTTGCCGTGAAAGACGGACAAACAAACAGACACACACCCTTTCTTATTGTAATTTTAGTATGGATTTGACATTATTATTTATATTTAAATAATTATATACGTATAGCCTAATTTCGTCGGTAACAGCGTGTTATGTAATGGCGTCGTTGGTGATCAGTCGCCTGTCACGCCGTGAAACTGCGTTCGAATCCCGGGATTCTATAAACTTTTTGTATTTTTTTTGGATATAAATTTCGTATTTTTTATTGACCGAGCAAGAATGGAGAGCCGAAGGTATCAATTTTATCTTAGAGAACATATTGATTTTTTTATTGTCATTTTGATTTTCTATTTATTAAGTTGAGATATAAAACACAACTTTTAATACCCTCGCTAAATATAATATATTCTCGAAATTACTCCTTAGATAAAAAAAGTCCACTTGAGTTTTTAAAGCACTACGATACTCAGTTAACTATTGCATTTTCATTTACTAATTTAGGATTTCAAAAGCGATTTGAATACCCTTGCTCCATCGAAAATAAACAATATGCGAGCGGTTCAACTTTGGAATGAGTTGCTTCCGTCCTTAAGGAAATCGCAGTCCGTTGCCTCGCTCAAGGGGCAGTTAAAAAAGCTGTGGCTATCGGAACATGGATGACTTGTTTGTAACTAGTTATAGATACTATATAAAAATATATATTAAAATATATAAAAATATATATATATTGTTATATATTCTTTATATTTGATGTACCTTTTATTCCAATTTTATTTTATTATTTTTTTGTTTTAGTCTCTTTTATATTTTTATGGGCTTTCCTATAAACTGTTGTACTAAGTGCTATATTTGTCTACCATTTTTCATCACATTTCACCTACTCAAAGGTTAGCTGGAAGAAATCCCTTAAAGGGATAAGTTCGCCTTTGTACTGTCTATCCTGTGTCATATTTGTGTTTTGTGTTTTGTACAATAAAGAGTTTATACATACATACATACAATTAGAAAAAAAATCATTCGAATCGTACTTTAGAAACTAAAATTTAACTATACTTTTTGGATTTTTTTAAAATATCAGATTAGGATAATTATGTTAGAAATTCTGAGTTCGACGAACCCAAAAATTATTACCATGTAAGAGAATAGGTTTTTAATCTGTTTTGTGGAAAACGCTCAGTAACTACTGTACGAGTACATATACATTTATGTATAATAATAAAACAAAAAATAGTGTCTCACAGTGTTGTGTTCCTGCCGGTGAGTAAGGCTGGCAGAGCTCAACGAGGGTGCGGGGTGCTGACGACGGGAGGGACGGAACTAATTTGTTCCGTCTATTGTCCTTTCAGTCGTCGGCAACCCAAACTCTCCTTTGAACTTGTACACTCATTTTTGCTGTGCACACACAGCAAAGGGGAGTGTACAAGTTTCTAATGGGGCGGCAACGCGCATACGACACTCTTTGAGTTGCAGGCGTCCATAGGTTACGGTGACCGCTTTCCATCAGGCGGACCGTATGCTTAATTGCCACCGACGTAGTATTAAAAAAAAAGAACCGGCCAAGTGCGAGTCGGACTCGCGCACCGAGGGTTCCGTAATATGCAGCTTAAATTGCTGTTTCTTTTGATTGCGTTGACATAGAAGTTTGATTTTGTTACAGCTTAAAGGTATTATAGACCTGAGTATTTGGTATGAATTTCAATTTAATACCTCTACGCGTTTATGAGGAAATGGGTAGTAAGGTTAAAATTATTAAAAAAAAATATATTATGTGATGTAACTAAAAATTTATGGTTTTCGTAATTTTTCCTTTATCTATGCTATAAGACGTTGCTTCGTACCAAATTTCAAGATTCTGAGTTCACGGGAAGCACCCTGTAGGTTTTGATTCCCTTGCAAGTGTCGAAAATTTGCGGCATAAACGGCTCTATCTTTTGATTGCGTTGGCTTAGAAGTTTGATTTTTTCACAGCTTCAAGGGACAGTAGACCTGAGTAATTGATATAAATTTCAGCTTCATACCTCCACGCGTTCCTGAGAAAAAGGGTCTTGACAGACGGACGGACGGACGGACGGACAGACGGACAACAAAGTGATCCTATAAGGGTTCCGTTTTTTCCTTTTGAGGTACGGAACCCTAAAAAGAGAAAAAGTCCTGGATTCGAACCCAGTACTTCCATGCAAATCATGCGATGGCACGTATTTACCGCAAGGCTATTTAAACAAGCTGTCGCCGCGTGAAATTATCGACTAGAAGGAATACAAAAACACTGTTTGTATGTGTGAGTGGTACTTAAAAATAGTGTAAAATAGTAAATTTATCTACATTAAGGGGATTAACGTTACAATGAGAAGTTGAATGTATGTTGTAATACGTCAATTTTAATATTAAATGTTCGCGAAGCATAATTGAAAGTATATAAATGCCTGTACGACTCCACAAAAAAAATAAGACCGGTAATTTGCAGATTAACGCCATCTAACGCAGCCTGAGCTTCGGGTAACCTAGGCGAGCCACCTTAATATAATATGATACGACGTGTAAAAGTGCTCCTGCGGCCTATTTGCGTGATAAATGATTTTGATATTGTCATTAATTTCCTTATAATAACTTATATGTTTTGATGGTAATATATTTCTGAGTCTGACTGAATTAAAAAAGAGTAGGTATATATTTACCCATCCTGGCTAAAGTCAGCGATGTATCCCTTTCCCTTATTGTTGTAAATGTTCCACATCAACTGCCGCTCTTTGCTAGGATCGTCCCACGTGTACAACATGGACTGGTAAGGACTTAGCAGTGCCACCTGTAACAGAAGACAAGTATTTTATCACTTATTTAATATTTTCTTGTATTGTGCGCTTAATGTTAGGATTTAATCATTAGACTAGCTTTTCTCCGCGGTTTCGCTCGCATTAAATTCAAAAACTACAAAATGCTCCATACAAACTCCTACCCTCCATTTTAGGGAAGTGGGGAATTAAAAAGAGACAAAAGTAGCCCATATCACTCTCTATCCTTTCAATTATCTCCACTTAAAAATCACGTTAATTCGTCGCTCCGTTTTGACGTGAAAGACGGACAAACAAACACATATACTTTCCCATTAATTCATAACTCTTATACTTATCAAAGTAAAGCTTGTAAATACTGCCCAAGACTAGAGGTACAATACTTGGTGTGCCTGGAATTTTAACCCAGGTAAGACCACCTAATGAAATGAAATGAAATGAAATATTTATTTTCCAAGTAGGCATATTACAATGCGCTTATGAACGTCAAATAAAACTACGCCGGCTCTAACCCTACGCCTCAGCCTCGAGAAGATTTCAGTCCCCCCTCAGTTGGAGGAGGGTATCCACTATGGGACCGGCAAGAAACTCGGCGGGCCACTTCTTTTCAAAACATTACATCTTATATTTAACATGCATTAAAAAAAAACAAGATACAATTTAATAAGCAAAAGTATTCATAAAAAAAAATATTAACACAAGAAATTATACAAAGTACAAAGCTATTAATATGATTATTAATAAGAGATGTTAGAGATGTATAGAGTCTCTAAGTGTCAAAGTACATCTAAAAAAAATTATACATGAAGAAAAAAACCGAATAACTAAAATAACTTTAGAGTTGTAAAAGACTCTTGTTGTCTTAAGCAAAGGAAAAAAAAAAATATGTATACTTAATCTACTTTTTTCCTTGGAGATGTATATGGTCTCCAAGAGTCAGAAAGAAAAATAAACAAACAAGGACCGAACAGAGTGCCTCAACGTAATCTCATAATGACATTGTAAGAGACAAGAAGCACATACAGACTGACTGTAATTATTGTACGTCTTCCTAATCATTCTTACAATACGAAATGTGACTCTAGACTTATCTTATCTTATCTTAAATCTGGCCCTTACGGATACACTTCGACCCATCGGGATCTTTTGTGCAATTAACCCCCACGATACTAAGATCCTTCAGCTACTCAGGAGCTTCTCGACCATCTCCACGTATCGGATGATGAGGCTCACGGGTAGCTCTCTGAAGTCCTTTGGCACCAGGTAGCCTGCTCCAAAGTTCTTCACTCTTTGTCTGGCGAGGGTGTGACATTCACACATTAGATGTCTGATGGTCTCTTCCTCTTCGCCACACATACGACAATCAGTGTTGTCAGCGTGTCCCATCTTGGCCAAAATTCCTTTGACTCTAGACTTACAATCCCAAGCAATTTTTAGTACAAATCACACCCACCTGTCCAGATTCCTTCTGGTGTAGTTTGAGGAACAGGTCGTCACACAAGTTGTCAATGCGTACGGGCGCGTCGCCTGCCGTATACGGCTTGAAGGTGATGGTGAATGGACGGTCTGTACCTCCAGTCACTTCTACTGAGATCGCCGACTAGAAAGAAAAACGTTAATAATACTTTTAGTTTTAGAGTTACGATAAACTAAAGACACATTTACGAACAGTTGAGCATACCTACTTTATTATAAATTTATATCATTATTAGTTTTTTTTAAATGAACAAATAAGCGCTGATAGCCTAGCGGTAAGTGCGTGCGACTTTCGTTCTGGAGGTCGCGGGTTCGAACCCCGGCTAGCACCAATGAGTTTTTCACTTATGTGCGAAATGCCATTTGATATTTGCCAGTCGCTTTTCGGTGAAGGAAAACATCGTGAGGAAACCGGACTAATTCCAATAAGGTCTAGTTACCCTTCGGGTTGGAAGGTCAGATGGCAGTCGCTTTCGTAAAACTAGTGCCTACGCCAAATCTTGGGATTAGTTGTCAAAGCGGACCCCAGGCTCCCATGAGCCGCCGGAAATGCTGGGATAACGCAAAAGAGGATGATGAAATCAACCTGTTCTAAACACTCGTATTTTATTACCTTGAAAGTCTTTATTTATTATGCAAGTTACACGTGTATGTAGGTACCTCGTACCTCCTAATAATTCTGATCCTAGGCAATATAAAGTTAGATATAAACGCTGTATTTTCATTTCATATTTCAAATCAAATGGTAAGTAGAATTTGGTAAACCGATGTCTAAAAAAATAAATAATACCTACTAGTACATTTCGACACTATTCGGAAGTCATATCATAACACAGCATAACGACATATTGCATAACTGCATCCGTACATCGTACTACTCTGAAACATACAACCTTGTCACTTTCACTAGTTTAACTGCATCATTTGGCGCCACTTACTTCCGCGTTAAAGCGACAAAGTCGTAACGGTGCGTCGAAGATGGATGTGTTAATTCAATTTACACCACTTTCATCTCAACTATTATAAGACATGAAAAATGTTCGCTGGAGCTCAGTTTTCAGTAGAACCCAAGGTTGGAAACACTATAAGTTATTAAAAAAAAATCATATAGAAACCTTTAAAAATGTGTAATATAATTTCAGTGACAGTGCTAATAACATTATTCAGTGCCGTTTTCAGTGAAGATGCATTTCTAAACGAAACTATACACATTCGAGTAAAACGTGGAAAGTACTACTCCTATCCATCTAGATTCTACAGGCGACCCCCAAACATTTACCCAGTAAAGGGGGCATTTTCTATAACACCCCCTCCAGGGTACATGATGGATGATGATGAACCTTACCCAGGAAGACCCTATGATCCAAGACCTAAGGTTAGTAAAAGACCCAATGACGGCTTAAGAGACGAAGACATAAATAACATAGTGAAATACTTAAGTAAGCAAGATTTGGATAAGCTCATAGATATGGCCAGCGATAAAGAAAGATATAGAGAAAATTCAGTTGAAAGGAGACCTTACAAGCGAGATGAAAGTAGAGTTAAAGAAACTGAACATCCTACTTCAGGGTTTTCTTTTAACGGTCCTTATAAAATCTATGAATCAGACAAATATAATAGCAACGGACCATGGGTAGAATCAGAATCAATCCCTGTTCATTTCAAGCCACAAGACGATGTTTATAATGGGCCTATTAGATCCCAAAATACTGAAGAATTCAGGCCTAAACCACAAGAAAATTATAATAAATACAACGGCCCATACGCACCAACAGATTTACTAAACTACGTAGAAGATGCAACGCAATCAAAAATAGTTTACATCAATCATGAAACTCCAAATATGTCAACAGAAGAATCAATGCAAAATAAACAGATATCATATTTAAACGCGTATATACATCATGAGATAAATGGTATGCCTAAACAGGATATACAAAGAGAGGAACTATTGCCAAAACCTGTTAATTTGCGAGAAGAAGACTTTGATATATCCTATACAAATAATGTGCCAACGGTAGTAAGGCCCGGATATAAGGTGGAGAATTTTGGAGATCTTCCTTTGATGAGTAATGCTCATAAATTGGATACAGTCAGTTCGTACAAAGTGCCACATTATACAGTAAGTAATGAAAGAAAACTCTGTCAAAATTTTCCGTAGTTTTCAGTAGCGTCGATACAACTCGATTCCCAACGGGTTCCGAGAAAGTGCAGTATCTGTAGAAGTCCCTACAAAACAGATCCCAAAACCCCTCTGGCTTTACCAGCAAAAATTTTCACGCGTCGCCACTGGTAGTTTTTATAACAAATACGAGTATAAGGGCCGGTTGCATCAAACCGTCTGTCACCGTCAAAGCGTTCGTTAAATTTTATAATATGGGAAGTTCCATAGTCGTCTGCTGCGTGATGATGTGTCTGTCAAATATGGTTGATGCAACTGGCCCTAAAGAGTGGAAATGGTTAATGGTCATAACTACGTATTTAAAGACTTTCTAAATTTACTTAATATCATTGATCATTACATTACATTATTTCTGTTATCCTCATACAAGTCTACCAAATAAATGCCCTTGCATTGATCTACTAAGTAGCATAACCGACAGATAGATTCACAGCCAAATATGGTTTAGTTAAAAGACGTCTAGTCTACTCGGGACCAAATATCCCCATAAGCTATAACAACATCCAATAATGTAAACAAAAACACTTCATTTTTACAGGTAACGTCAAGCTCAAAATACAGCCCACCTCCACCACCGCCATCATCTTCATCATCATCATCTTCACTATCATCGTCATCATATTCATCACCCTCCGTGCCCCTAGAACCAGCGGCCCCTATCTCAGCCGCGAAGGAACAGAGCGACGCGCATCTTAAAGCTGTTAAGATATGGACCCATCGGTCGCAGGGGACAGCTTATACTTTGCATAGTGATGGGACGCTTTCTTTAGAAAGGCAGAAGTCCAAAACTAAATATGGACAATGACTTAACGGACAAAGTTACAGTTCTACAAGTTACATTCTACGCTGGGAACAGAAACGTTGAATTAGTAGGTCCGGTCCGGCCGAAACGGACCGGGACAGAATGATGATAATAATTAATGTCCTACAATTTTAAATGGACATTATTAAGATATGAACCTATTGTTTATATGTCACAAGGAATAGTCTATATGTTACATAATAATACGTTACAGACTAATAGAAAACAAGTGGATCGCGTATATCTTTATAATATAACCTAATACCTACTAACGGGTAACCTAGATAGCCTAGGTTTCTAGTAAAGACTGTGGTGTACCTAATTTAAACTAATTTATTTATGATTAATACTTTAAGACGCTCAAATAGTTTAAGAACATGAGGTGGTAAGTTAGATAATAATGTTTTTGCAGCACCACCAAAAATAATGTAGAAAATATTAAAAATAAAGAAACTAATCAAACTAATTCAAGATCATACATGACTATTATGACTTACCTGAACTTAAGGACCTGTTTGTTATGAGTAAGAATCACCGTCTTAGAGGCCACAGCTTGAAAATTACTCGCGTTCCCAGCACAAGCAATCCTAGGAAGCACTTCCTATCAAACCGTGTCGTACGCGAGTGGAATAAACTACCAGAAACAGTGATAAGTGCTCCCTCAGTGAACAGTTTCAAAAACAGACTTGATAAACATTTAAAACTAAAATATAAACATTAACTATAGAACAACAAGTGCAGTGATATACACGCATCAGCTATCAGCTGCTAGTGTATCAAATAATATAATAATAATAATGTTTCTATTTATTTATGTTCCTAATCCCAGAGAGCTTTTTCTTGTTACATTATGGTTCAAAAGTTATTGTTCTTTTAAAAGAACGTTGGGACTCACGAGGGACGAAGTAATAACATTTATTTATTTATTTTGACGACCGGTCTGGCGCAGTCGGTAGTGACCCTGCCTGCTGCGCCGCGGTCCCGGGTTCGAATCCCGGTAAGGGCATTTATTTGTGTGATGAGCACAGATATTTGTTCCTGAGTCATGGATGTTTTCGATGTATATAAGTATTTATATATTATATATATCGTTGTCTGAGTACCCACAACACAAGCCTTCTTGAGCTTACCGTGGGCCTCAGTCAATCTGTGTAAGAATGTCCTATAATATTTATTTATTTATTTATTTATTTCAACACAAATAATACAATAAAATCACTCACCCCCTTATCCATTCTCAGTACTGTAAAATGATTCTTCGTTATCGGGAAATGCTGGCTCACGACTCCCGAGTCCCTGTTAACAAGTGATGAAATTTTGATACTTAATCAATCGAGACAAAAAAGAAATAAGTAAATAAATCAATCTATAAAAAAATGGAATGTTTTATGTCTCGAATGAGACTCAAACTCGCGCTTCCGAGGTAGCACAAGCAATAGTGAAACTTGCACGAAATAAAGCATCAGATAATTATAAGAATAACATGGAGAGAAGTTATTTTTAAATCCAATTTCTATTTAATAAGTCAGGTAGTAATATATAAAGTAACTCAGTTGACCGTGACGTCATTCAATTCAATACGATTCGGGTTTCCTTATAAATATATTTTTTTTCCACTTGTTATTTTACCACTTTGTCGGCGTGATTGATATACATATTGGTACCCAGCTTTCTAGTGCTAATAACGGTCACTAAGATTATCCGCGGGCGGACGGACGGACGGACATGGTGAAATTATACGGATTCCTAGTTTAAGTTGACTACGGAACCCTAAACAAGGTGCCCCTCGAATTTTACACCTCAAATAGTCTGAAATAGACGTTACGGCCAACGGGATTTTTTTATTTTATTAACTGTTGTTTTTGAAGATGAATGGCCCTCGCTAGGATACGGGCGACCATTCACCTTGAAGCTGTGGTAAATCATTCTTTAGGTGTTGTTGAACTTTTTTAGATTATTGATAATTTTGTTGATGTGTGTTGTGAATGGAATGAGTTACCTGTACTTGCAGTGCATAGCCATGGAGTCGGTCTGAGGCCAGAACGGTGTGCACTGCTGCGGCGCCAGGTCTATCCAGAGGTCCGCCGCCTCGTTCTCCTCCATGAACCGCAGGTGCCGCTTACTGTCGTTGTACACCAGGAAGTAGGGGAGGAGGGTCACGATCTTGGTCAGTTGGGGGCAGAGCTCCGAGAGTGTTACCTGGGGGAGAAAATTTAAAATTACCGTTTATTACATCATCATCCTCCTCGCGGCATTTGCCACGGCTCATGGGAGCCTGGGGTCCGCTTTGACAACTAATCCCAGGATTTGGCGTAGGCACTAGTTTTACGAAAATGACTGCATTGGAATTAGTCCGCTTTCCACACGATGTTTTCCTTCACCGAAAAGCGACTGGCAAATATCAAATGACATTTCGCACATAAGTTCCGAAAAACACATTGGTACGAGGCGGGGTTCAAACCCGCGACCTCCGGATCGAAAGTCGCACGTTCTTACCGCTAGGCCACCAGCGCTTTTTTTTTAATGCATGTAATTAGGTTAAAAATGTAAGGAAAGTCTCCTTATTTCCCTTTCTATCCCTGAAATTACGAAAAACATTGTGTACTTTCCAAGGACCGCACGTGCGGTACATAAACTTCTACGAATAAGGCCCTCGCCTAAAGCTTCAGGTTTTAATTTGCACTTAATTCGAAATTCCCGTTTACCGCCCTATTAACACAGTGCAATATGATGTTATATATACTGGGAATAATGTGTGTAATGTAAGTGTATTAAACTTACATTGAGCAGGATCCGATAGTTCATCTTTCTCTCAGTATGCGCACAAACAATAAGGCCCGGCGCGGCGGCGGCGGCGCGGCAGGCTCGGGACCACGCGGACTGTTCCACAAACATAACAAACCAACACATCATATACCTATGACACCAGGCAGGCAAGCATGGTCGCGCGATAAATGATGCGTCAAGCCGTCCTTTTCGCACTAATTGTAAATGCGATAGAGAGTTAGAGACGCACCGATGCGAAAAAGCTTATAGAACTAGTGCCAAATACTATGTAAACTCTACGAGTTAATACGTGCAGCTTGGTGCCAAAGTTGGCAACATGCGATACTAGCGCCCCTAGCGGCATGAGTTGATCAAAATAGTTTAGTTCATACAGTATAAAATTAAAAAAAGTCACACATTCTTATTTTTTTGTTTTATTCCGTCTAAAAATGTTAAAGTAGATCAAGTAATCGCATTTTCTATTTTAATTTACTAAAATAAAAGTCTGACAAACTACTTTGAACAACTCGTACCGCTAGATGGCGCTAGTAAAATTGTTGCCGCTCCATTGTATGGGAAACGTCAGAAGCTGCACGTATTAACTCTAGAGTTTATATAGTATTTGCTAGTGCGCAGTATAGTACCTATAGTAAACTGAGAATATCAACAATATTTATTCAACGTCGAAGCTTCGTAGATATAAGAACGTGAACCGAATTAGTGCGTTTTCACATTATCCGATCTGATATCGGATGTAGGACCCATATCCCATACATTGAAGACACCATCATTGATTTTTGCCTTTGAAGTCCTTCCGACATCCGATACCGGATGGGATAATGTGAAAACGCACTTAAGAAAACTTGATTTCTACTCAAACTAAATGAATAGCGTATATACGAACGTAATACTAGAATAACGTAATATGTACTAAATAAGAAGCGTTTCTGAACGCTCACCGACTAATTAGAATTACTATCTTGAAGGTGACCCGTGCCACATACACTTGTCTTTTTCTTTCATTTTCTTCACAATTGTTTTTAGAAAAATATAACGAAACTAAATATTACCTGATGCGCGCGCAGTCGAAGTTTATCGGCTTGCCGATGCCGTCTCGCCGGCGACCAAAGAAGTGGTTCGTCTGTCACTTCGTACACCGTGTCAGAATGGCTACCCTGTAGATCAAAAAATGCGTAGGTATATAGAAGTACTAGAATTTTCTGTTAAAAAGAATAGTCATTCATTTGAATGTCAATTTTTAGACTACGGAAACTTTTCGCTAAATTATGTCTAATCACATACATACAATCACGCCCATAAAGGGGTAGGCAGAGCACATGAAACTGCTAAAGTTACAGTGCCTCTCTTGGCAAATAAGGGGTTGAAAGAAAACGAAACTGTGACATTGCAGTGACAGGCTGCCAGCCTCTCGTCTACGCCACAATTTACCCCATATCCCACAGTCGCCTTCTACGGGAAGAAAGGGGGTGGTGAAATTCTTAACCCGTCACCACAAGGGTGTCTAATTATAATTCTAATAAAATAAAAGCTTAAAACAACTGACAGCGTGTTAAAATTACGACGGCGACTAAGTTCTTGTAACTCTTAAAATCATTTTGCTTGTTTTACGAACTTCGGTACCTACCTTGAGTTGCAACGGCAGTGTAGTTTTATTAATAATCCAATACGGCGCATGCAGATGCAGCTGCCAGCAGTCTGCCCTTCGCAACCACGCCCGGACACCCAGCTGTTTATTCCCGCCCTGGGTGTCGCATTCTGTACTCATTGTTATGTTCTTTTCCGTCACGTCTGCAAAAATAAAACTTCATGAATCTTAATAATAGTCATCACGGGGATTCGAAAAAGGAGCCGTAAACAGGAAGTGCCGATTGCAAAATAATTTGATGCGGTTTTAGAATGGTTGCGATACGACCTCAACCATTTTTTTCCCCAGCGCTAGGCCCGGAAAATGCTAGGTTGAGGAAGAATTTAAGAGCATACATATCGTCACTACTTAAAAAAAAACTTGTAACTTCGTCTGTCAATGAAAAGAAAATTGAAGTAAGTAACTAAGTATGTATGGAATGCATATAGACTTACTGTGTTTTAACTTTGAGGAGCAGCGTGAGATACGAGATTTTTTAAAAGTAGTGACGATATAATATTGTCTTCGGTTACCGCGATAGTTACTCATGAAATAAAACTATGGAAACGGATTAAATCGCGTATAATGAATTTAAAATACATCCCGACGTTTCGAACTCTTTACAGTGTTCGTGGTCAACGGGTGACTGAGGAAAAATTAAAATGTGCAAAAGCTACCCACTTACAAGAAATATTAACGAACCATGACCACAAATAATATAGATTTCTAAGGCAGGTTCACACTATAACTAGCTTTATTAATAGTGTGTGAACCTGCCTTAGAAATCTATATTATTTGTGGTCATGGTTCGTTAATATTTCTTGTAAGTGGGTAGCTTTTGCACATTTTAATTTTTCCTCAGTCACGCGTTGACCACGAACGCTGTAAAGAGTTCGAAACGTCGGGATGTATTTTAAATTCATTATACGCGATTTAATCCGTTTCCATAGTTTTATTTCATTAGTGACGATATGTCACTTGGCTCACTGCATTCCGCAAATTACACTAACCATCGAGAAGACCCGTGACTCCGATTCAATTCGATTGTTTTCTTCGATTAAAACCTTCAGTTTTTAAATTTTGAACTAGACAAAGCCAAAGACCGACTAGACTGAAAGATAAATGGTATCATTCATGTTAATTTATCACAAAATATGTGATACCTGGCGCGAGAGTGAAGCTACCAGTCCATGGTAACCCCATGTCTCCGCAAGTAAGCTTTAAGGCATAGGAGAGAAAACTATAGACTAATCTGGAATGAAAGATTTTATGGAAAAACACTATTTACCTGGCGAAAGAGTGAAGCTACCAGTCCAAGGCAGCCCCATATACTGCACATGCACAGTCAATCTATGCGCCTGTGTGAGTTCTAATGCGTGTGTGTGCGTGCGCTCGCCTGCCGACACTCTCATACTGATGTCTCCACAAGTGAGTTCTAGGGCGTAGGGGAGACGGTTGTAAACAGCGAGGGGGGGAAGCACGCGGATTAGGTAGTTGGGGATGGAGCGGGTGATTTTTGGGGAGGGGCAACCTGAAACAAACAGATCTATTAAAGATGAAAGTAAAACAGTTGCAGAGATAATTGACCCTCAAATAATTAACCCGCAAGAAACTTGTAAGCAGGAAGCGCCAATTTTTATTACTGGTACTGTTCCGAACGAATTATTTGATAGACGCTCTTTGGATGGCGGGTCTTGGTCGCTCTAAGATTGACAAGAATAATTATGCACGGTAGTCTAGTCACCAGCTCGAGCGACTTGATGACTCATCATCCAAAACCTAATAAACATTCAAGAATTTGACTATAACCACATCATGAAAATCTACAATATCACGACTATTTTGTCTAACATGTTTTTATCTTCAAGAACATACTCATATTTAAACATAATTGGAAAGGAATTTACCTTCGACTGTGAGTATCCTCATGGCAAACACCTTTGAGTCTTCATCAGACTTTGCAGGACAAACTATATCCCTTGGACTGCCCAGATCTTTAGCCAGTTCCATCCACCAGATACCCTGCGTTGAGGTTTGGTAATTGCTGAAACAATAAGACTAGGTAGGTATAGATCCAGTTATATTGGGATAAAATGGAAACAATTTCAATTATGTCTAGCAGTCTGGATAATAATTAATAGTCGCATAATTTAAAGAAGCTGATGGTTCGAATCTGACCTTCAACAACCATGGATTTAGTCACTCATTTTTAGTGCGATATTTGGATGGAAATACTTACTCAGCAAGCACTGGTAGTAGGAACAACTTGCAATGGTAGGCTATATACAGTGGCACATTATAGGTGTCTTGGGGTGCTACACACGCCAGTCGCATTTTGTCGTCAAACGGATTGCTGACAGCTCCGATTAGCTCAGCCCCAATGGCTTGAAGGTCCGTCTTCTTGTAGAAAAGTTCTAGCGGGTATGAGGTTTCATTACGCAGCTGAAAAGTATTTTTAATTATAATTCAAATTAATAGAACTCTGTTTAACCCACATATGCCCAACACATTTCCCCCCCTATTTTTTGAGGTGACAACCTCATTCTCCTACTTATTTTAATGAGTAGTAGCGTGTTTTCAGCAGTGGGTCATAAACGACCATATGGGCATATATGAAGTAATAACGAATGGGACTTTAAAATATGTCTATTTTCAATCGTTCTTGCTATAGTATATATTTTTTCCCCTCACTAGCTCGGAAACACGTGTTTTGTCCTTTAATACCAGCAGATTCAACTATAAACTCCTTTCACTTGCTCGTTTTTCAATTTAACACTCGGCGTTAAAATAAAACTTTACACCCTTGTATAACTAATAACTATTTTCTACTAGTAAACTTAAAAAAGTTATGTCTTGGTTTTTGAAAATATGCACCTTAAATCAATGGAACAACTGAAACGAAGTTGAAATTCCACACACCGATAGATAAATCGCACTATGTCTAAAAACGTAAGAAGGCATATTCTGAATAATACAGTAGGCCTAGCACATGATTGCCGCGAGAGTATGTCGCCGCGAGATAGATGACATGTCTTCTTTTAACTGTATTAATGACATAAGGACGGGTAGTCTATCTCGCGGCGACATACTCTCGCGACAATCATGTACTAGGCCTACTGTATTATTCAGAATATGCCTTCTTACGTTTTTAGACATAGTGCGATTTATCTATCGGTGTGTGGAATTTCAACTTCGTTTCAGTTGTTCCATTGATTTAAGGTGCATATTTTCAAAAACCAAGACATAACTTTTTTAAGTTTACTAGTAGAAAATAGTTATTTGTTATACACTTACTTGCAAAGGAGATCGTACGACAATTTTCTGCTGGTTATAGCTGGAAGTACGTTCGACAACAATATAGTAGCGGGTTCCGTTCCTACTCGGGTGTAACACGTGCAATTTGGACACAGTGCGCTGCGGACACGGAATCTGAAAACAAAGAACAGTAATTCCATATTTGGTTGGAAATGAAACTAGATTTTCACTTGTTTTCTTAAATCCAATAGGATGATTTTTATCCCCAAAGCTTCAAATATCACGACGAAACGTATGGACGCCTGCAAATCAAGAAGGCTTCAAATGCAAAAAAAATGAAAAAACAATGCACTGGATCGCTTGAAATTCTAACTATAGAACTACGGGATAGCAGCCCTACTTTACCAACTGAGAGAATATTAACCTACATTTTTATGGATAGTTACCGTGAGTTCATCCAAATCATGCAGCTTGATAGTAAGCGTCTTGTCGGTAAGCCGTCGATGTAGCTTAGGGGCGTCCGGTGGTGGCGATAGCGGGGAATGCCACGTCGTGGGTTTGGTTTCAAGAGCTGATGATGGAAACCCGCCTTCCAAGCTGTAAAAAAATGGTTATTCCTTTGTACCAAAAATAGTTTTTATGCCAAGAAACAGACATACGGTATATTACTACAGGAGTATTTTAAGTGCCCACTAGGATTTGTTAGCTGTTCGTCCAATACGCAGTTCGTCCAAATGATTTTTCAATAAGCATTTCGTCCAACACGCATTTGGTCAAACATGCATGTCGTCCAATAGCATTTCGTCCAAATGGTATTTCAATTAGCATTTCGTCCAACACGCTTTTGGTCAAACATGCATGTCGTCCAATAGCATTTCGGCCAAAGCGTATTACGTCAACAAGTATTTTGCCTAAATAACTACGGCCTTTGATATTGATAATAATGAAATATTACAACGACTTTTCGAAATAGTCTTGAACTCTTGCAAGATTTCGTTTCATTACTAAAACTGATTCTGACAAAGTTGATCCAATTCTATTAAAAACCTGTGAATGCAACTTACCAATCCCAATCGTCATTGACGTCAGTAGTCTCCGGTTTCAGTTCAGCTGCATCATCCAACATGTCTGCTGACGATGTGTCACATCCTGTAAAAAATATCTCATGTAATAAATTATGTAATATTTCTTGTAATGTGTCACCGAGTTCAAAATCCACGATGAGGCATGGTTTAAGACACTCGCAATCAAGCGAGCGAAGCGTCACCAGTCCAATACATGTTCGCCTCCGGCACAGTATAATAAAGAGTACTATCGTACAGTATGGCCACCCGCTTCCCGCTGAAAATGCCGTCCACCCCCTCTCGGTTAACTCACAGTTACCGCCTGTCAAAAACGCGAACAGTCGACCTGTCATATTTCATTCATAAAAGCATAGTACGCGTTCACCTACACGAGCTTAGACTGTGTGCTAGGAACGCGCCTCTTTCATATATTTGATCGCCAGTGTCCGAGGTGTGCCTCGGGTACACTACACTTGCATGGCCGCTCCCGTATTCGTAGCCTTCTTGAGCTTACCGTGGGCCTCAGTCGATCTGTGTGAGAATGTCCTATAATATGTAATGTCCTAATGTATTGGCTTACACAGACATGAACAACGCTGCCGGTCTACTACTTGACAAGAGACTGTTTAAATAGTCTGTAATAGACTTAAAGGCCAATGATGATGTCACCGAGTTATACTTTACTTGCTAAACAATAGAGGTAACGAGCCAAACATTATCAGTTATATATTGATTTAGACTAACACGATTTGCACTCATAATTTTAGAACAAATCGGGACCAAAATGAGGGCAGGGAATTTCTTCTTCGTGGAATCCAGTGATTAGCAAATGTAAGCGTGAAAAAACACCTAGGGACACACCGGCTGATGTCGTGAGTGTTGTGTGTAGGCAAAGTGACAACCCTAGCGCAAAAGTGAATAATCAAGAACAAGTGCGGGTAGTTCGAGAAACTCGCGCGGCTAGAAGATGTTGATGCAATTCTTCGCCAGTCTACCCGTGACCACGAACATAATGTGATGTTCGAAACGTCGGGCCAAATATAAATGTAAGTGTTTACGCGATTAAGTCCCGTTGTGTTCTAAAATTATTATCAGTTATATATAGGTACTAAGTTCATATTAAGCAGAAACGTCTTCGCGCAACCCTGAATTCTCTTTTCGTTTCGTGTGTCAAATGCGAACCCTCGTTGGTAAAGTTTGCAGAAGCGATTGGATCGGGGTTCCAAGAGGTCGCAAGTTCGATTCTCAGTGGAAATCTTTCAATTTTCCTAAAAAAAATATTTAAAACATTATAAATTATATTTGTCACAATACCTGGTGTGCTCGGTCTGCTGCTGTCGACGTCATAATCTGCAACGATGAGCACCCGATCGTTTCCTGCCAGGTCGGTCTCCGAATGAGTCTTTAGATGAACTGTTGAGCCGGGCTCTAAAAACAATACACTAAAATAATACAAACAAACAACAACACAACAAACAAACAATACAATTAGTTCTGAATTTTTGCCACGGCTCATATTGAAAAGGGTACGTAGACGAAGATGACCTTTTATTATGCGGATCGTATGCTTTTTTAAGGGCCGGTTGCATCAAACCGTCTGTCACCGTTATAAGCGTTCGTAAAATTTTATTGTATGGGAAGTTCCATAGATGTCTGCTGCGTGACGATGATATGTTTGTCAAATGTGGTTTATGCAACTGGCTGCAAACACTTCATTGGTTATAAAAGATATTAGTGTAAAAATCAGGGATCGGATACCGGTATTTTTTTCGGAACGGTTTCGTACGTTAACCCGAGAACGTTATTTTAGCTTTCTTGGTTCCATTAACCGGTATTCTTTTTCGTTTGGTGAACAAACGTTTATGAGTGAAGAACGGAATTTAAAGTTCCGTTCTTTAAAGATAAAGACAATTAACTGTTGCAGGATGTTACAGTCACCCGCACTCAAGCCGTCCGATCCACACTGAGAGCAGCTAACGCAAAAACGCTAAATACTTACGTATATCATTAGTAAGAGTCAACTGTTGAGGTGGCGTTACAATCGCCCCCACACAAGCTGTACGATCCACACTCAGCGCAGCCAGCGCTCGGCCTAGCGCTGCATGCGCTGTTAGTGTCAGCGCTGGACGCGCCTCAACCACTATAGATGTGAAATACTTACGTATATCATTAGTAAGCGTCAACTGTTGAGGCGGAGTTACAATAGCGCCCACGCAAGCCGTCCGATCCACACTCAGCGCAGCCAGCGCTCGGCCTAGCTTTGCATGCTCTGTTAGTTTCAGCGCTGGACGCGCCTCAACCGCTATAGATGTGAAATACTTACGTATATCATTAGTAAGCGTCAACTGTTGAGGCGGAGTTACAATAGCGCCCACGCAAGCCGTCCGATCCACACTCAGCGCAGCCAGCGCTCGGCCTAGCGCTGCATGCGCTGTTAGTTTCAGCGCTGAGCGTGCTTCGATGACTATGTATGTGCAGAGACGCTCGACGCTTTCTGATTCAAGGCCGGAATCTACGCTGTCTTGGCGAACGGGGTCCTACAAAAAATATTATCATATTATAGAAACCCCGAGTAGACTAAATAATTTTAAGTTAGTTATCACACCTCTGTTTCCCCTATATTTAATTCATAACTTATACTGCATCATCAATACGCAAAGCTGTGTAGTATAAGGTGGATTTCAACATGTAAGTATATCACCATTATTCGCTACTCATCTATTAATGTAGTGGGCTATAGTTGCCCCCAACCAAACTGACGATCGAGACAACAAAAGCCTTGAGCTCGCGTTACCAGTTTCCCATTCATTGTCTTTAACGGAGCGAGCCGAGGCCTATATCGACATTCCTTTATGTGGGTTTACTGCTTGGAAATTTATAACGCGAAGCTCAAGGGTTTCATTGGGTAACCTATCGATGTTTCGAAAATCCTTTGTCCGATTATCACTTGTCCGAAAACGGTTGAATTTTTATAATCCAAATACATTGTTTACCATATTTCCAAAATGTCGCTAGTTTGCTATCCCACATTCTCGTTTTCCCGAAACTCAATAACCAGAAGAACGGTTGCCAACTTTATCATTTGACAACCGATTTGTTACCCACCTTTTCATAAATCCGATGCTACGCGACATCGAAATGTAATTTTACCTAATATCATTTTACAGAAAAATTAAAAATGGGTTAGGTTAGGTTAGAACTGCAACCATACAGAAAAAAAGTGCTAGAGAAGTGGGTTAGGTTAGTTTAGAACGGCGGCCCTCACAGAAACATACATTTGCTATAAAAATGGGTTAGGTTAGGTTAGAACTGCGCTTGGCGGTTGCTCACGGCATGAAAGGAGGGAAACTGGCCGGCCCCCCGAGAGGTCCGCCAGTGGCGTGAGGAGGCGCGTGATGACCTGTACCAGCAATGGTCAGAGCGTCTGGAGATCCCGGGAGCTAGCCGAGACCTGGTGACCGCTGTTCGGCCCGTTCTGAAGGAATGGGTCGAACGCAAACATGGCGCACCCTCCTTCCACCTCACACAGCTCCTGACGGGGCACGGTTGTTTCGGATGGTACCTGTGTGAGAGGGTTGGACGAGAGCCGACCCCAGAGTGTCACCACTGTGACAGGGGAGCCGTGGACACGGCCAAACATACGCGCGAAGAGTGCCCTGCGTGGGCGGAGCCTCGCGCTGCCATGTCTACGGTGGTGGGCGGAGACCTCTCACTGCCGGCGCTAGTACGCCGTATGATCCGCAGTGAGGAGGCTTGGGCGGCAGTGGCCACCTTTAGCGTCACCGTCTTGACGCAGAAGGAGGCCGCGGAGCGAACGCGCGAGGACGATGTCAATTCGCTCCCTCAGCGCCGACGCAGACCAGCTAGGCGGCGCAGAGCCTACGTGGCTCGTTTCATGCCACCATAGCGGGAACCTGCGGGTGATAGGTCGGGAGTCCCATCACCCGCCTGAAGAGGTTCGGGCTGGAAGGCCCTCTAGTGTTCCGAGGGCCTTCAGCGGAGGTGACTTCAAGAGGAGTCTAAAAAGACGGGCCCGAAAGGGCAACGCTGACGGGGTATCGGAGGCCTAAAAACAAGTGCCCGAAACCCCGTCCACAAAGCGAGCGGCGGAACACCCCAGGGGGTTTAGTCGGTGAGAGTCCGATATACCCACTGGCTTCTCCCGGGCCAGTGGGATCCATAACGGATTCCCCCTGGGTCAAAAAAAAAAAGGTTAGAACTGCGCTGCGACCATACAGAACCAAAATTATGCTAGAAAAGTGGGTTAGGTTAGGTTAGAACTGCGACACTACAGAAACAAACATTTGCTAGAAAAGTGGGTTAGGTTAGGTTAGAACTGCGACCATACAGAAACAAACATTTGCTAGAAAAGTGGGTTAGGTTAGGTTAGAACTGCGATCCTCACGGAAAAAAACATTTGCATGTAAAGTGGGTTAGGTTAGGTTAGAACTGCAACCATACAGAAATAAAAGTTTGCCATAAACTCTTATGGCAAGGACTCTTAGGTCAAGTAAGAACTGCGACCGTGAGGGTCGGGAACAAACTTTTGTTAGAAAATTAAGGATTTATTGAACTTTTGATATAGCGGCTTATTCATATTTCGAATTATAAAACTATATTACGCCATACAACATAGCTGTCAAAGGATACTTGGGAATTTTAATAAGTGTTAATTCGAATTTCGAACTTTTGATATAGCGGCTAAATAATATTTCGGAATAAAAACTTTACGCGATAAAAAGTAGTTGTCAAATGATTCTTAGGAATTTTAATAAGTGTTGATTCGAATCATAAGCGAAACAAAATTACAGCGAAATAAAAATGGGGAAAATAATAATAGGGGAAAAGTACTTTCGGGCAAACAAAACTTAGGCCAATTAATAAAATGGGAAGCGTTTTCGGGCTACTAATATTCGACATTACAATTTTCGACTTTTTGATAGGTAACCGTTTCATTGCCTAGGTAGTCAGTTTGGTTGGTGGCATGTATAGACGGAGCACACGTTGAGTGTAAGTTCCTTGACTAACCTGAACAGTAACAGTTTTCTCTTTCCGCTCGCCGTCGATGAAAGAGACAGTCTTATCGACCTCCTTGTCTGTTTCTCCATCGCTTTGTTCAGGTGCTGACGAGTCAGAATCGTTGCTTAACTCCTCGGCGCTTGAATCGCTGCAAATGAACGCTTAAGTTAATGTAGTAAATATTTAGTAGCCTAATATAGCGACTTTGGGAATGTTAGAATAATTTTAATCTTTGAATAGATAACAAAGGTTACGAATTTATATTTGCGAGAATGAAGGGTTAAGTGCGTGTCTTGATCATCTTGAATAGGATTTTGATCTTGATTAAATATATTTAGGTGTTCACTTATTCATAGCGAAGGTAGGTCTATCGGTCCTTAGAAATATTTAAAAAAGTATCGATAAGTGTTAGTGCGTTTTCACATTATCCGTTCAGATATCGGATGTAGGATCGATATCCCAATTCCCAGATACTTAAGCCGCCATCTTGGATTTTTGCCTTTGAAATTTGATAATTTAAAAACCCACCCAAACTAAATAAAAATAATCTAAAATAACTTCTAGAGATAAAAATTATCATACTCGTATAAAGATAAATAATACATCATACTACACCGATCAAACGACGCAACGGAGCCACGCTGTGACGTCATAGCCCAAATCAATCGTTTAATTTTATTGTTTGTATTATTTTGTTATGTTCTTATTTACTGTTGTTAAAATTTAAGTTTCATGGCGCATTGGATTTGTCTGTAATGTCATTGAAATATGTTTTCAAATAAATAAAATAAAATAAATACTCGGTGAATAGATGTCCCATAGCAGTGGCCAATTTATCCATCAGCCCATTTTCATTCTCCGAGTCGGATTCATCGACGTCCAATGCGTTAAGGAATGACATGTTGCCGCTGTATTCTGCATCCTTTCTGTTTCCTTGTGGGTTCTGAAAATGTAACATAGAACTAAGGTCAAAAGATCAACAATAAAAAAAAACACACACACTAAAGTACTTAGCTAAAACAAGCCGTCCGTAAAAAACACATCAATTTAGAGTATATCTCTTAGTTACCCCTTTAAGGCCCACTTGCACCAACCACTTAAGTCAGGGTTAGTGGGCTGTCAATTGTCAAATTCCATATAAAATGGTGGGTTAACCCTCCACTTTCGTTGCTGCAAGTGGCCCTAAGTGGTATTCAACCCATAGGTGGCCGTGTCGAATGTCAGTCCACCTCTCATGGGTCAATTCGAAGATCAATAAACTATCAACCTTCATTTAGTGGTCAAATGAGGTGGTGCCGTGACCAGGATATTTGTCGTCAATGCACATTTAATAAAAAAAATCACCAATGTTTGTCTATTTATTGAAATAAATTAGAAACATACCTATAAGACATATTGACTGGAGTCGCAGAACAGATCTACCGTCGAAATATCGGGAGTTCGACAAAAATCAAAATCAAAAAGGTAATCACGGTCTATATCCCGGTCAGCATATGTCTAATAAAAATAACCGTGAATCATTCAAACCTTTACGTATTGACTTGAGTTATTCTAAAAATTAAAATAAAATTTAAGGCCAGAGCCAGAACTATGTCATAGTAACGTTATAAATCAGATTGTAAGAAATCTCTTACTGCTTGTCATTTTGACATGGTTATAGAGTGTTCTAGGGTTCCAATTGGCTGACTGTACCTTTATAAACGTCATCTCGTTGTCCGTGTTGTCTTCATCAGCAGACGTCTCAGACTCGAACTCGCTGCGTTTCCGCGTGCGTTTCGCACCGTCTGTGAACGTTTCACCGTCTGTCTCTTTGTGAATGGTCGTGTCTAGGCGAGACGACATCGGGTATGCTTTAGCCTGTGAACAAAGCAAAATTTTAGGCAAAATTATCGAAACAAAAGTAAGAATTTAAATTCGCACGAAGCGCTTTGCTTCTTCTTTTCTTATGCGCACTGCCAAGGAGTGGAATTCCTTGCCGGCGGCTATATTTCCGAGCTCATATAACCCGCCAACCTTCAAATCAAGAGTGAACAGGCATCTTCTGAGCGAACTCACTCCATCGTAGGCCACGTCTTTGCCTTTGGTCAAGAGTAAACCCATTTATAATTTAAAAAAAAGAATTACTATCTTATGCATCGATCAAAAAAACCTAAACTTTAGAACGAATGCTCAAGTATCAAGTTCAGGTTGTAAAATATATTTAATTTCTGTACGCATACTATTCTATCGTTGCTAATTAAGAGACTAACATGTTTATTGCACAAAATATAGGAAATGAAAGTAATATATTGATTTAAAGAAACACGATATGCACTCATAGCTTGAAGTGAATAATCAAGTTCAAGTGCGGGTAGATGTTGATGCAATTCCTCGCTAGTCTTCCAGTGACCACTAACGAAATGTAACGTTCGAAACATTGGACCAAATATAAACTTAAGTGATTTAGTTCTAAAACATATGAATAAAAATACTAATAATTTTGAAATTAGGTGCATAACTACTAGGCTAGGCCAATAACAGATAGGGGAGAAAAATAAATTAAATTGCTAAAAATATACCTGGAAGATACTAGCAGTGAGCTCCCAAGGCCTGTATACGTTCTCCTCGCAGACAACTGGTTCTAAAAGAGGTTCCCAGCAGTCGAGACAATCATTGTAGCACGACGCATGCGCCGTGAGACTCGCGCCTCCGTGAAGTACGTGAAGTCGTGAAGGGTCAACTCTCCAGTTAAATAAAAAAAGATCTAACTGCCGGACTCGACAACTCGAACACTGGAGACATACCTCGGACACTGGCGACACACCTCGGACACTGACGGTGACATACCTCAGACACTGGCGAATAAATATAAAAAAAAAATCTTTATTGCAACTATAAGGTTATGAAAGAAATATGTTCCTACGCACACAGTCTAAGCTCGTGTAGGCGAACGCGTACCACGCTTGTGTGAGTGAGATCAGGTCGACTGGTTGTGTTCTTGATAGGCGGTAACTGTGAAGTAACCAGGCACGGAGTGGCCATAATCCTAATCCTTAATAATCCATACTGCTAATTGTTGAAAAAATACCTGGAAGATGCTCGCAGTGAGCTCCCAAGGCCTGTACACATTCTCTTCACAAACGACAGGCTCTAGCAACGGTTCCCAGCAGTCCAACCGATCATTGTAACATGACGCGTGCGCCGTGAGACTCGCGCCTCCGTGGAGTGCGCGGGACCAGTCGTGTAGGGTCAACTCTCCGGTTAACTGTAAAAAAATATCTTCAGTTTTTGAAACTGCGACTCATCAAAAGAATTTCCACTTTTTTTCTCGTAACAACTTTTTGACGTGTCTCAGTTTAGTTAGATGGTTGAATGGATCTCGGTGCTATTATGAATACGCCTTGGTGGAAACACGTCAAAATCTTAACACTACTTAACTAAGGCTAACTCGAGTCACACTTCGGCAAAGACATATATATAACTCAGTATAGACAGATAAAGTCTAAGAAAAAAACCGGCCAAGAGCGTGTCGGGCCACGCTCAGTGTAGGGTTCCGTAGTTTTTCGTATTTTTCTCAAAAACTACTGAACCTATCAAGTTCAAAACAATTTTCCTAGAAAATCTTTATAAAGTTCTACTTTTGTGATTTTTTCATATTTTTTAAACATATGGTTCAAAAGTTAGAGGGGGGGGGACGCACTTTTTTTTCCTTTAGGAGCGATTATTTCCGAAAATATGAATATTATCAAAAAACAATCTTAGTAAACCCTTATTCATTTTTAAATACCTATCCAACAATATATCACACGTTGGGGTTGGAATGAAAAAAAATATCAGCCCCCACTTTACATGTAGGAGGGTAGGGAGGGGCGTGATTGATATACATATTGGTACCAAATTTCAGCTTTCTAGTCCTTACGGTTACTGAGATTATCCGCGGACGGACGGACAGACGGACGGATAGACAGACATGGCGAAACTATAAGGGTTCCTAGTTGACTACGGAACCTTAAAAACGTACCTCAGTACCATACAGAAAAAGGTACGGTGGCCTAGATGGCATTACAACTTTGGGGTACATTCAGCTAGATGGCGCTAATGTTAATATTTGACATTTTAACACATATCGAGCTAAGAATATGGACCAAATTGTCAAAACTGAGGTTTAAAAGTTTTAAGCCTGTGTCAAGAGATGGCAGTCTATGCACTGTGATTACACATTTTACTTCGACAGTAACTCTCTATAATACTCGATCCTTTTTCCACTTCGGTAAGGAGCGAAACACATTTTAAGACTTGAGACTTAAGACGTGAGAAAGCTGAGTTTAAAATCAATTTACCTTGAACATTAATACAGGAACGCGCACAGTCTGCTCAACTTCGAGTAGCACTCTCACACTCGGCACTACCATGCTGAAGCTTTCTTGCACTTTAACGGCTGGGTATTTTGGCTGAAAGAAAAATTATGTACACCAGATGCTTAACATTAACTACAAAGTAGAAAAAAAAAATATCTGAAATGCATAGAAAATTTAACAGTTTCTCCCGTAGCAAACTTTTTGGCAACCATTTTATGATAAATGACAGATGAGCCTAATGACAAACAACTCCATGGACAGAAGCAACAACATAAACACGGAATACTAGTTTTTACATACATACATATAATCACGGCTGTATCCCATAAAGGGGTAGGCAGAGCACATGAACTACTAAGTTTAAGTACCACTCTTGGCAAAAAGGGGTTGAAAGAAATCCAAACTACTAATAATACTAGTTTTTGCTTGTTCAAAATCTACGTCGTCTCTGCTATAAAGTGCAACATAAGAATAAATATGTGGGTAAGCCACTCGCGCTTGACCATGTTTTTAGTTCAGAATATACCGGAATTGAAGTAACAGCCCTATAAGTTCATAACATTGGCGCAGTCGGTAGGATCCGAACCTACGCTCCCAAAGGGAATCTGATTTCTAATTCCAATCCTGTCTTCAGGGTTGACAATAACGTAAGGAGCTTCTTTTTAGGAGAGGAGGGTTCATCCTCCTGTCCCTCGGGATTAGTACAGAAGTCGCACTCACAATAGGCTACTAGACTCATATCGAATTTGGCACAAAAAATGGTTGTTTCCTGTAGTATTTGACTGTAAATTTTGTGTATTAAAAGTTTCGATTGAAAATGTGTGTAATATTTATTTTAACTTTGGCCACCGAAACGCTGTCAGACGTGTAGTGACGTCATAGAACCTAACTTAACTTCATGCCGAGTCAATCACTGACATGATGAACTTTATGCCTCATAACTTAAATGTCAGAAAATTTTGTGCTCAATACGATTTACGTCATGCGCAGACAAACTATAGATTAACGTGGCTGATAATGTTTTTGCCTAATTAAGTTAAAGTAAACTTTATAAATGTTTTTTTGTGGTTTTCAGGTCGTAATAAAATATGGTAGTATTTTTTTCGGTTAATTGGACAGTAATAAATAATATAAAATAAACTTTAAAAAAAGGTTTAAGTATCTTATTGAAGTAACAGCCCTATAAGTAAATAACATTGGCGCAGTCGGTAGGATCCGAACCTACGCTCCCAAAGGGAATCTGATTTCTAATTCCAATCCTGTCTTCAGGGTTGACAATAACGTAAGGAGCTTCTTTTTAGGAGAGGAGAGTTCATCCTCCTGTTCCTCGGGATTAGTAGAGAAGTTGCACTCACAACCTGACTGGATTTCATCAATTTTCTTTATTTCAAGTTTAACAATTCACAGTCGAGTATCGCCTGCAGTTACAGAATCCTTTTATTTTCTTATTACCTTTCTTACCTGAGCATTTCTTACTATTTTTTGCCATTTTTTTATTTTTATATTTTTAGGGACTGTTAGGTAAATTGTACTCAGAATCACGAGTACTTTCAATCTCACTGGGAGACAAAAAGTGTCCCAGAATTTCCATATATTTTTGTTACTTTCCTCTTTTGTTACGCCACACAACATGTACGGAAAATGGTAAAAAAATAAGAAAAAATCGTATGGGACAATTTTTTTAACAATAAATTTTTTAATAATTTTTTGAAAAAACTAGTGATTCTGAGTAGAAATAGCATAATTTTTTCAAACATATCACATTTCATAAAAGTGGCGAAAAAAAAAGAAACGTTTACCTGGACATAGCTATCTTCAGGGTTGACAATGACGTATGGTGCTATCTTCTTGGGAGCCCAGAGCTCGTCATCCTGTCTTTCAAACTTGGGGTTGGTGGCGAAGTTGAACGGCTCACAGTCAGGGATCGTTAGTTCTGACTGGATTTCTTCCATTATATCTACGCATATTAATTTGACTTTAAAGTTTCTCACCATTTGAAAATCGTCAATGAACTAGGTATTTGAAGATTAATGTAACCTACTTTTTTCAGATTTTGACCAGTATATCAACTTCTCAATAAGATTTTTTTATAGAACTTCAAGTAAGAACAATTATATTAAGTAGGTATAGTAAGGATACGAGGTTGTTAAATTGGAACTAGGTAGTGTGTTTACTGTTTATGGTTTATTTTGCAAAACTACATAAAATGGCTCAATCATAAATAACGACCACCATAAGTTTTAAACCAATCTGGCAGGCAAGCAGGGTCGCGCGATAAATGATATAACATCAGGACGTCCCTTTCGCACTATTTGTAAGCGCGATAGGCGCGGCCAGAGGCCCGTTTCTCGAAAGCTACAAGCCTTGTATTACAAGTGCGTGAACTGTCAAATCGTATGGGTTGTCATGGAAACACACTTGTAATACTAGGGTTTCGAGAAACGGGCCACTGATGTTTTATTGTTTATCGCGCGACCACGCTATCGGTGCTGGAACATCCACATAACTCGGCTTCATATACTCTGTCAAACAAGTCTGTCAGTAAATAAGAACAAAGAAAACTATAGGTATCCTTTTCTCTAGCACCCTAAAGAAAAGGACGCATATAGTTTTCTTTGTTCTTATTTACTGACAGACTTTTTTGACAGAGTATAGTACCTATTCGACACACACAAACAAGGCAAGCACAAGTATTAAAATGGTTTAGCCCCACTTACCCACAACAGTATGCACAGTGGTAGCCGCCAGATGGATCTCAATCTCCGAAACTTTAACAGTCACCCTCACTCCCTCTTCTATATTCTTGAAGCTCTTGGAAAACTCGATGTCACAAGGTTTTAGAACTATTTGAGGGGGTAAGTTCTTCAGTTTTGACTGCAGTTTGGACATTATTTGGAGACCTGAGAAAGATAAAAATAGGGATTTGTAAGCTAGAAATCTAGAGAGCTATAAAACCGAAAATACTACAATAGTAAGTGCGTTTTCACATTATCCGATCCGATATCGGATGTCGGACCGATATCCCATACATTACAGGCGCCATCTTGGATTTTTTCTATTGAAATCCTTCCGACATCCGATATCGGATCGGATAATGTGAAAACGGTCTAAGACGAGTCACATAAGTAGGTGATAAATAATCGAGAATAATAAACCTTTTATTTTACCCCCGACTTCAAAGCGTCCTATACTGATAAAGTATTAAAGGATGAAAGGAAACATTTATTCAGCAAGTAGGCCACAGGGGCACTTTTACATGTCAACAATTACAATAAATAGTAAAGTACAAAGTTACTATGATTAATAAGAGATGTTAGAGATGTATAGAGTCTCTAAATGTCAAAGTACATCTAAAAAAAATTAAACATGATGAAAAAAAATACAATAAAATATAACTAAAATAATTTTAGAGTTGTAAAAGACTCTTGCTGTAACACTAGAGAAAATAAATCATCCCCATCCTCTGATGCTCTCTTCACATCTTCTAATGCTCTTTTTTCAAAGTCTATACATATAACGGAAACATCAAGACAAGGTACATATTATTCAGCTGTTGATTCCTACTGTTTATAAAAGTGACTACGGCAAACTCTGGCCTGACTTACAGTAACATTGAGAAGAAACATTATGTCCACATACCAGCCAGTGAAACCACGAAGTTCTCAGTACTGGAATGGCTCGAGTAGTCAATAAGCAATTCGGTTCGAAGCAGCAACGCATGCCCTTCGGACTTGCCCTGGTCCGTGAAGAACATGAGTTCCGGCTGACGGAACTGTATGGAGATGGACAGGCCGGGAGACTCTTCAGGTACTAATGTTGCTGGAACAGAAAAAAAAATTGGTAACATATAGTTAATTATAGATTGGTAACCAAATCAGAATAGAAAATGCATAAATAAGTCACAAGCTTCACATCAAAACCATGAAAAAGAAAAGATGTGCAATGTCTCAAATCAGCCTTGGCCCCGTTTTGATAATTGTTCAGAATTATAAAAAGCTAACTAGAATATATTCGTGAACACAGGCAAGACAAATTACACAAAAACAGAAAGGATTTGATATGAGTTCCTGAGTCACCTGCAGAATAGTATCCGCTTGTGGAATCACTAGAACTAGGGAATCTTGCGGGCCGGTTATTGTTGCCTTTTGCGTGTTCACCGACGTATCCATGATTCACCACTCCACCCTCCATGCTTCTTTCACCTAAAGCAAACATTGTAACAGTAAAAATCAGTTCTCGTTTCGACGAAGAAAAACTAAAATATTCTACCTCTAAAGTTGAAGTTCGGTTTCTATTCGTTTTTCTCGTCTCACTTATACGTAGCTCCAATAGAATTTAGATTGACATATTATGAATAACTGTACCTGGCGCAGCTTTCAAAACGATCGACATAACGCCATCAAGAATGGGACAGACAAATTGATTCGTGTTCTATCTCCTCTGACGTCACAACTAGTGCCTCTTGCCCCGGTCATCCGGACGGTCACATTGAGATGGGACTCGAGTACCTATATAGCTTAATATTGGAATATTCTTATAGCTAATTATACCTGGCGCAGCTTCTAATAGTGCTCGACACAGCGCCATCAAGAATGGGACAGACAAGTTGATCCGTGTCCTATCCACTCTGACGTCACAACTCGTGCCTCTTGCCCCGGTCATCCGGACGGTCGCATCGATGAGCGGCGGACGGCAGACTGAGATGCCAGTGGAAGCACGGCTTGAGTAGCATTGAGATTGGAATATTCTGAAAACACCAGACAGCAGCTATAAGTGATCTGGTTCTGGCCCTAAATTAACACCCACTTATTAAAAACAGAGCAGTAATAAGCAAAATAGGTATGTATAAAAAAAAATTTGATTAGAACTATTTTATTCAAAATAAAATTATATTTTACTAGCTTTTTCCCGCGGCTTCGCTGGCGTTAGAAAGAGACAAAAAGTAGCCTATGTCCACTCAAAACTTCAACTATCTCCACTCAAAAAATCACGTCAATTCGTCGCTCCGTTTTGCCGTGAAAGACAGACAAACAAACAGACACACACACTTTCCCATTTATAATATTAGTATTGATAACACACTATTTACTACGAAACGTTGCAATTGGTGCCGTGACCAGGATTTGGTAATTTATTTAGTATAAATCACACATCTTTTGCTAGGTGCTGGGTTTTTCAAATGATTTTATTTTAAAATTAAATTACAATCCTGACATTCATGATCAACGCGATTAAAATATACCTAAACCCTGCATTACTTACTTCTCTATAACAATCCCTGGATCCGGTCTGATATCCTCCACCAGCAAGCTCTGCAGGCTAGCTCTCATCTCCGTACTGCTATCAGAGAAGAAGTCCAACTGTACTGCCGCCTCGCCAGCAGTTAGTTTGGCGAGTCCATGGTTCAAGTCTCGGACGGGAGAAGATAGCACTTCATCCATATCGGAGAACAGCTTTAGTTCGACGCCTTCCAATGTGAATCTAATAAGTAACATTACAGTCATTAAAAAATATTAGTACTTCTATAAAACTGACGAAGAAAATTATTCTGAGCAGGGGCCCATTTCTCAAAACAGAAAGTTTAAAGTTACAAGCGGAAGTCTCTTTTCAACTTGTCATATTAGACATTGACTACCACTTGTAAATGGTAACTTATAGCTTCGAGAAATGGGCCCCAAGGTATCCAAATAATTATACAAGAGTACGTAACTTTGTGAGACTGAGATCACAGACAGAACATCGTCCGATTATCAAAAGTAATTATTAGCTTCTTAAAAAAACCGGCCAAGAGCGTGTCGGGCCACGCTCAGTGTAGGGTTCCGTAGTTTTCCGTATTTTTCTCAAAAACTACTGAACCTATAAAGTTCAAAACAATTTTCCTAGAAAGTCTTTATAAAGTTCTACTTTTGTGATTTTTTTCATATTTTTTAAACATACGGTTCAAAAGTTAGAGGGGGGGGGGACGCACTTTTTTTTCCTTTACGAGCGATTATTTCCGAAAATACAGATATTATCAAAAAACCATCTTAGTAAACCCTTATTCATTTTTTAATACCTATCCAACAATATATCACACGTTGGGGTTGGAATGAAAAAAAATATCAGCCCCCACTTTACATGTAGGGGGGGTACCCTAATAAAACATTTTTTTCAATTTTTTATTTTTGCACTTTGTCGGCGTGATTGAAGTACATATTGGTACCACATTTCAGCTTTCTAGTGCTAACGGTTACTGAGATTATCCGCGGACGGACGGACGGACGGACGGACGGACGGACAGACAGACATGGCGAAACTATAAGGGTTCCTAGTTGACTACGGAACCCTAAAAAGGATTCACTGCCAAATCGAAATTTAAAATGACGGTTCATATAATGAGACAAAGTTTACGTAGTTTGAATTAGACCTAGCCTACCTGACAACGGCCTCCTTTCGTATAGGTTCGCCTTGAGCAAAGAAAGCTTGCAACTTCTTTACCGACGCGTCGCTTGGTTGTGTTTCTACTGGAGAGCTTGGAATAATACTATCTGTAACAAAAAGTAGGAGGAAACGCTCATTTGTGATTGATACAACTCATTTGTGGTAGGTGACGGCTTATTTTCGATAGAGGACCGTTCGGGGTTTTGAAACGGATATCTATTTGTGAATGTGTTTAGTAAAACATCCCACTTTGTCGGTTACCATTAAGGCGTTATTTACTTTACTTTTATTTACACTTAAACGACAGTTACAAACGTGTAAAAAAATAGTTTAATCTATGTATCTGCTAACAAGAGACTCATACCTGCAGACAAACTGTAGATGGAGTTTTGCAGGGATATGTTTTAATTATAAGTCCTATACTGTATTTGATAATAACAATAAATAATAAAATAACTTGTTTTTGTAATGAAATGTAATGAATAAACTGACAAAGCGGCTTTATAACAATCGACAAAGTGGGACGTTTTCCAGTGCACTCTCACATTTGTTAAAGATGAATGTTGACGAATGGAGAGGGAGCGGTAAACCCAAACAACGATGGATGGATTGTGTGAAACAGGATATGAGAAAGAAAGATGTGAGTGTTGAGATGACGAAAGATAAAAGAGAATGGAAGAAGAAGACGTCCTACCGACCCCACATAACGTTGGATAAGGGTAGGGAGAAGGAGAAGATCTACTTTAAAGGATACAGAGCGTTTATACGTAACGTATAAGTAACATTCATTCTGATTTAATATTTCATTAGGACACTTTGTTCGGTTCTCGTTTGTTTCTTTTCTTTTAGTTAATATTTTGATTACCTATACGAGTTTGACTCTTGGAGACCCAATACATCTCTAAGGATAATTAGATTAAGTACATGTTATCTTTAGTTGTCACATTTAGAGTCATTTGCATCTCTAAAGTAATTTTAGACTTCTTTTTCTGTATTTGTAATTTTCTATAATATATTTTGGAGTAAAATTCGACATTTAGGGACCTTATACATCTCTAATCATTGTAGTAGCGTTATACTTTAGTTAAAACTTAAAATTAGTATTATCAATTGTAATTTCAGTTCAACTTTAAAAGTTTTGTATATATGACGTGTAAAAGTGCCCATGTGGCCTATTTGCTGAATAAATGATTTATAATTTTAAGTCGCTCCAAAAGATTTTCCCTTCAACTTACCGATATATCTAGCTTCACTAAGGTTATCAGTCCATACAGCCCTCAGAGTCGCTAGATCCTTATGCCCCAGGTTCATAACCACCGTATCCATGGTAACGTGGGCATCGCATAATAAAAGGTCGCGGTGTGACGCGCTCTGTTGCTGGTAGGAGACAGCTCGTTTGAGGTCGCAGCGGAGAGATACTGGCTCGAGTATTGGTTCCTGTGCAAAAATAAATGAAAGATTATCTCTACATTTATGATTATAGGCTGAATGATCAGAAGAGCAGACACTACACAAGTACATATTTTGTCTTGAAAGGACTATTAAATTTTCGGTTTTTGTGATGTTTTTACTGACGTTAAAGCTGTCTCCGCCATCTATGGACGCATGCAACTCCTGAGCTCTTTCATGTACATTACCTAACACTCCGCATCCTTGTTGTGTTCTGGCAACCTTACTCAACGACATGAACATTATAATGATATGAGTAACGTCTAGTATTGGTTGTCTACAGTTTTTTGCAAGGTTAAGTTTTTTGCAGCACAAGGTCGCACTGGCAGGGTCGCCATGTAATAAGAGCGTTGAGGGAAACTTGCTAGTCGAACGTATGATCTATTAATGCAATATGAACCCTAGGCTACGGAATATATAGATAGGATACGTGGAGATGTGTGTAAAGTTAAGTGCACACTACTTATTTATTTACCTGCACTTCAAGTATCCCGGCGAGAGTCATAACAGCGCGTGACAATGTAACATTAGTCAGCGTGACAAGTATGTTGTCTATGACAGGGCTCTGTACGGGACTTGACGCGTCCCGCGTTACTTGCTTGAAGAAATTCTCTATCTGAAGATCGCCTGAAAAAGGTTATTCGTATATTTTATCTTAGGCAGTAGAAGTAGTAAAACCTTATCGAGAAAATTAATATCAATTGGCAATCGAAGGTAAAAATATATCAGTTTTAAAATTTAATCTTTCGGTTGCGCTGCCAAAAATTTGCCATTTATTTATCAATCATAATACATTCATTGTAGATCTGCTGCTAAGCACACGAGAGGTAAAAACAGAAAATCGTAATCATCTCTATGGGTACAGACAGTTGCAGAGAAAAGATTACCTTCCTGCATTGTATGCAAAGGTGCTAAGCTAATAGCAAAGACAATAGACATATGAAACTCCGTATAAACAGATAAAGTCTAAGAAAAAAACGTACCTCGGAACCATAGAGAAAAAGGTACAGTGGGCTAGATGGCGATACACCTTTGGGGGACTCTCGGCTAGATGGCGCTATTAATGATATTTGACATTTTAACACATATCAAGCTAAGAATACGGGCCAAATTGTCAAAACTGAGGTTCAAAAGTTTTAAGCCTGTGTCGAGAGATGGCAGTTGGCAGTCTATGCACTGTGACTACACATTTTTCTTTGGCAGTAACTCTCTAGAAACTCGATCCTCTTTGCTAATAGTAATGTTATTTGTAAATCGCTTAAGTTCCGATTAGAGATGTCTATGAACATATTAGTGATGTTAATCGTCATTACAAGACATTAGTAAATTTTAGTCTAGTTTCACGCTAATATCTTACCCATGTTCAAGACGAGTAAGTTAGGCGATGATGGTTTCTGAGGCAGCAATAGAACAGGTGCGTGGAGCTGAAATATTACCACCATGAATTAATAAATGAGAAAGAAATGAGAGCGTTAAGAAGCATGGGTGGTGTGAAGTTGAGTGATAGGATCAGAAATAGCGTGATAAGATAGAAGTGTGGAGTGGATGTAGATGTGGTGGCAAAAATTGAGATGGGTATGTTAACGTGGTTCGGGCATGTAAAGAGGATGGATGAGAGGAGATTAACGAAGAAAGTATATGAAAAAAGAGTATGTATGTATGTATGTATGTATGTGTGTATGTAAGAGTGGAAGGGTCAGTTGTAAGTGGAAGACCTAGGCGAACTTTTCTTGATCAAATCGGGGAAATATTGCAAAAAGGCCAGGTCAGAAGTACTCGAAACCGACGAGCGTGTATGAGAAACGTTATGAAAGTGTGTGAAGCGAAAGTGGTTTGTCAGGATCGTAGTAAATGGAAATCCGCGATCTCTGCCTACCCCTCTAGAAACAGACGTCATTGTATGTATGTATGCATGTATGTATGTAATTAATAAAATATCCAGAGCATTGAAAGACGCACTGGGGCATAATAAAGTTCAGCCATCAAACTGACTGTTTCTCAGACTTTACACATTTGCTCCTACAAATATCAGTAAATCTATGTGCTAAATCTATCATCTATCTACGAGTATAGCAGGCTTTAAAGCGCCCGTCTTCGGACATAGGCCTCCTCTCCATTCCTCCACGCCTACCGGTCCATTGCCATCTGCATCCAGTTCTCCCCAGCCTGTTGGCAGATGTCATCTCTCCATCTCAGGGGTGTTTTTCCACAACCGCGGGTGTTAGCGGGCTTTCACTCCAAACTTCGTCTCGGCTAGCAACTATAGTCCATCCTGGTAATATGCCCAGCCCATCTCCACTTTCTGTGTAAGATCTCCTCCACCACTTCTTTGAGTTTTGTGACCTGAGTTTTGTAACTTTGTCATATTCTGTGATTGAACTTACCTCAATGACAAGGTTTAGTCTCGCACTCCAAGTCCTAATGCCTCTTGCTTGTCGCTCAGCGGCTTTTTCTGCTGCCACTGCCGCCTCTGTGGCCACACTGGACGGTATCAGTGGCTCCAGGAATTGCTAGAACAATAATGATTGTTATCAAGGCTGGTAAACTCCGACATACCAATTAAATACCTAAGGAGGGCAGCGTCTACGAACACGAAAATATTATTATTAAGAGATGATGCGAAACCTACCACTCGAGGGTTTACTGGTGAAACCCGATAAATTGAGCAAACTGGTTTTTGAAATTCGAACTATGTGCAATTTCCACAATGTTGTTATTTCAAGGACAAATTATCTCGATTTATCGGGTTTCACCAGTAAACCCTCGCACTGTGAGAGTCTGATAATTTATTCATAACTTATAATTATTATGTTTTATTTAAGTTTTATGGCACATTGGCTTGTCTGTCAAGCCATGTAAACATGTTTTTCAAGTAAATAAATCGTCACTACTTTGAAAAAATCTCGTATCTCACGCTGCTCCTCAAAGTTAAAACGCAGTAAGTCTATATGCATTCCATACATACTTACTACAATTTGCTTTTCATTGACAGACGAAGATACAAGTTTTTTTAAAAGTAGTGACGAAATATGATTTGAAGTAGTATGATCGAAGGTCATTTGTTTTAAATGATCATGGAGAAAAGAGGATTCGATAGTCTAGAAATGATTCAGTTACTAAGGCCCTCAATAATATTTTCTTTTCCAATAAATTGAGCGCTTGGTATGCCAAAAATTAGAACGAAGTTTTTTACAGGTAGGTACCTCTACCTACTCATTATAACCAATATTGTAGTTATGTACAGTTATGTACGAGTGAAGGCAACGAAGAGTTTGTTTTAGAAGAAAACGTTCCAGTTTTCTTATGAGAATCATACCTGCAATTGATGTAAAGCACAATTCAGTAACACCAGCTGAACTCTCCCAAGATGAATTCTTAACTCTCCATGGGACTTCAATTCCTGTCGTCCGTAGTATCGCGGGGCGGCGCGAACGTACTTCAATTCCAGGACTCTGTCTTCGTCAGGCCACATCAGCTAAACATATTAAAAAGTAAGTAAGTAGACGAAATTCTATATTGAAGAACAGTACCAACTTATACTATGTATCAGTTCGGGTCTAGTCAAAACGACAATCCAAAGTACGTATTGAACAACCAATTTTACAAGTTTATTGTTTTACATATATTAAAAACAAATTCAAATGCTACAATACAGCACACATCACACACAAAAAACTAAACCCAACTTAACCTAGGTTATAAAATTAAATAACCCAAAAATATTAATTTAATATTAACTAACAAAACAATCCGTCAAAAATTTGCCCAATACGCTCGCAGCATTACCACAGTGAATCGCGATGAACAACCTCTGCACCAGGGTCCATTTCTCAAAACGGAAAGGTACAAGTTACAAGTGGAAGTCTCTTTCTAACTTGTCATATTAGACATTGACTACCGTTTGTAAATTGTAACTTATAGCTTCGAGAAATGGGCTCCAGGAATGACCCGGAGCGGGGATCCAGAGCCATCTCTCAAACGATTCCCAACCTCTTTTTGAATACAACCAATTTAGCTAGGATTCTGCTTTTCTCGCAACAGATAAATTTTATCTACTTATACCCGGCAAATATTCGTACCTACCCCAAAAAATACATTGTATGTTGGAAAACTTCTCTAAGGGACTATTCACACTCAGGCGACACACGTCGTAAGACGCGGAACGTCAGCGCCGCGCCGCTCGAGTGTAATTTAAAAAACGTCTCCTCAGTACATTTTGTATAGGAAGGCATCCGTTCCACGTCTTACGACGTGCCTCACCTGAGTGTGGGTTGCCGCCAAAATGTCAATGCAAAAATGGACCAATTTGTTGAGCATAACTTACTTTGGGATAAAGAGTTGCTCCAGCTAAGTCATCAAGATGTGCCGATGCTAAGAATAGTTTGAATATCATCCTATCATTGGCACGGAACACACAGTCGCTTTCCAGTCCACATATTCTCAGTTCTAACAGTGCACCGTGTTGGTGGCTCAGCTTTATTGAAGCAGAAGAGACTCTGGAAGAATATTCATCGTTACCGACGGTATATTGTTTTTCCGAGTCAAATATCCGCCAGCAATGCGGCAGGTAAAATGTTGGTTGTACCTGACAGAATAACTGAATTTGGTGGCGCCAGAAGGTACAGGTGGATCAGCTTCGGGCTGCATCAAATAATCCCAGAGCGATTTCGTCTTCGGCAGGAGTGCTTTCTTCAAATTCAACTCGTGTCGGGTTTGTATTCTGTACGGTATAAATATCTTATTAGCTTCATTATAAAATTAACAAAATATAACGGGTTATAATTCTCATTGAGCAAAAGAAGAATAGTTCATAGCTGATGAAACTCCATCATATTTAACAAATTGTAGTCGACGCCCTATGGAAAAGTTCTAAAGTTGTTGTTTAATATTTTTTGTGAAACAGTTGATAATCTCATGTTACTTACTCATCATAAATGCAGTGAAGATAGTGCACCAGTGACTTGAGGCCCTGAGCATTCAACGACATAGCAATAGGGCCAGTGTCACCCACTAAGCTCTGCTCAACGCTGTGAAAGTGGCTACGGAAGTCTGGACAGTCGGCCCGAACCTAGATTAAATTAAATAGATTAGCCTTATATGAATGAAAAGAGAATCCTGCGGAAATCACAATTTTATCATTTATCAACGTGGATAAGTCATCTGTCACTCTCACACTAACATACTTGCTAAAACGTGACGGATGCGTTATCTTCGTAGACCTAGACAGTGATGAAATTGCAAGCATCATAGGCCTGCTGGCTTGGTAGCCACTATTTAGTACAATATGATAAATCTTGTCGCGTCGGTGCATCCGCACTAACAAATAGTGCGCAAAGGAACGCCTAGTTTTTATCACGCGACCGTGCCTGGTATTCTTGGTGATATTTAAGACAGTAAATGTTACCCCGGTAAATATTACCTTCCTGTAAAGCAGATTGAGTAGTTCTCCTGAACTACTGAGCAGCAGCACATCTCCAGTCTCAGTATGTTCTAGCAAAGACGCCTGTGAACAACATTCTTAATTATCATAGGTATCTATTTGTTAAATAACGATTTTCCAAATAATGTAGTACTATGTATAATACATTTCACTAAATGTATTATTTTCTGAGTGCATATTGTATTCAAAGCCATGTTTCTAAAAGTTACTAGTGTACAATCGCCCTCGAGTAGGGAAATTGTAGTTGAGAAAATCTAACGATCTATGCCAGTGAAAGCGAATCAAATCGAAAGGCCAACTCACCCTGTCTCCGCTCGGCGAACAGCTGGTCGGTACCGACTCTCCTTGATGGCGGGCTGGTGCTGGAGACGTCGCGGTGAGGGCCTTGATCACCTCAATCGACAATTTTAGCGAGTTTTTGATTTTCGCGACGAACGAGCTTGCGCACAGGGCAATGAGCAGCCATCAAAATCGATCTACCTTCAACTGGCTTTTATAAATGTCAAATTAATTCGAAGAAACTACCCTACGTACTGTCGCTAATAGATTTGCGTTCCATTTTACGATATAAGAGAAAGGACATGAATTCAAAAATACCTAAATATATACCTAAACTAAAGTGAGTATGGTGTCCGGATCGATCATTCCGCCCACCAAATACGAAGTATTTTAAGAATAAGCTAGTCTATGGGTAAAGGGCACACCTTTACCAGAGGTCGTTGTATTAGACCTGACTGTGACCGAAGTGTGGCTACGCGGGAGGTTCCGTCCTTGCCCGGATGCAACGATACTATACGACCAAGTGACCAATGAAGCGGTTTCAGTTGTTCATCTTTAATTAATACTAATGCACCGAGCTTGGGCTCATCAATATCTGAATGCCATTTCGCGCGTTGATTCAACGTATGCAAGTACTCTAAATGCCATCGCTTCCAAAAATCGCGGTGAAGCTTCTGTACTAGCTGCCAGCGATTTGAGATGGACATATTCGTTTCGATGGTTGAAGTGTCTACGAGCGAAGTCAAGGGCTCTAAGGTGAGAAAATGTCCCGGCGTTAGCACGGACATGTCATTAGGATCAGAGCTCATCTCACAGAGTGGCCGTGAGTTGAGCGTGGACTCGATTTGAGCTGCCACCGTCAGAAACTCTTCGTAAGTTAAGATTTGGTTTCCTACAACGCGAGCGAGATGTGTTTTAAATGATTTAATATTAGATTCCCACAGGCCGCCGAAATGGGATGCGGCTGGTGAATTGAAAGAGAATTCGATATTCTCACGAGAAACCGCCTCTTGCATGAGTGGCAGCAATGCGTTATAAGCTCCTACGAAATTCGTACCCCGGTCACAATGTATGCGCTGGCAACGGCCACGACGAGCGATAAATCGACGCAAGGCAGCGAGAAAGGCTTCTGTGGTTAGTCCTATAACAAGTTCGATATGAGAGGCCTTAGTCGCGAAACATATGAATAAACATACGTGTGTTTTAAAGGGCCTGGCTCCACGATAACGTTTAATGTACGTGGGAAAGGGACCCGCGAAATCGACACCTATACACGAGAAAGGCTTTACTTGCGAAATTCGAGTCTTAGGGAGATCTGCCATGCGAGGCACCAAAGGTTTTGGATTAGCGCGAAAGCATTTTATACATTTCGATAGGCGAGAACTAATTACACGTTTAGATGCGAGGATCCAAAAATTTTGTGCGATCAGGAAATGGAGTGTGCGTAACCCCGGATGTTGATTATCATTGTGTACTTGGTCGACAACGAGGTGCGTCATACGGTCCTGGCTGGGGAGAAGTAAGGGGTGCTTGCAATCATAATCAAGTTCGGAGTGAACCAGTCTACCGCCCACCCTCAACAAGCCTGACCTATCGATAAAGACGCTTAGTTTTTGAATTGCTTGGGCAATTTTTTACCTGTTTTTAAGGCATTAAACTCGTCAGAAAATGACTTTTCTTGAGTTAGTTTTACTAGATGTGTAAGAGCACCGTCGAGTTCCGATTGAACAAGCGGGCCGAAACGTCTACTGTCAGGGGAGCGACAGTTATTTACGAAACGAAGAATGTAAGCGACGACGCGCTTAGTTTTATTCAGACTTGAATGTCTGGATAAGAAATCGTCAAGCTGATTGACAGCAATGAACAGTGTGGTCTGCTTGAGAACACTTCGTTCTTCCGATAGATCCGATTGCGATTCGATGGTTGATGGTGGCTTTGGCCAACAGCTACTGTCAAGTGCTAACCAAGCGGGGCCTGTCCACCATAAAGGGTGGTTTACAAGTTCTCGGACGGTTACTCCGCGAGAGGCACAATCGGCAGGATTGGTTTCTGACGTGACATGGCGCCAATGACCAGCCGGTATTTTGTCCTGTATGTGGCTTACGCGATTACTGACGTAAGTCTTCCAACGATGCGATGGCGAGCGTAACCAAGAGAGTGTTACGGTAGAATCTGACCAACAGAATACGTCTTCAAATTTGATGTCTCTGTCGTAGATCTCCTTTACGTGTACAACGAGGTCCGTCAGCAAAACTGCAGCGCAAAGTTCCAGTCGAGGAATAGAGGTGCGTTTCAAGGGCGAGACTTTGCAGCGTGACATTATCAAATGGGTGGTGATGCTACCATCACCGTGCTCGATGCGAAAGTAAATGACCGCTGAGTATCCTGCTTCAGAAGCGTCACAGAAGCCATGCAGTTGAACACTGCAGGACTTCGTCGATAGGATGAATCGAGGTATCTCGAGAGACGACAATAACTCGAGATCTGTACGATAACGAAGCCAGCTTTGGTTGATGTTGGGGGGTGCTACCACGTCCCAATCCAGACCAAGAGTCCAAAGATCTTGTATTATGCGTTTAAACGAGAGTGTCAAGGGTGTAAGAAACCCAAGAGGGTCAAATATGCGCGCCAATTCTGAAAGAATGTTTCTTTTGGTGCACTTTTCATGAAGCGGATTGACAGTGAAGGTGAACGCGTCTGTGGACGGGTTCCACTCCATACCGAGCACCTTAACAGGAGATGTCGGTTCCGAATCGAAAGAGAGCGTCTTATTATGACAATGGGCTGGGTCGAGATTCTCGAGCAGGCGGGGACAGTTACTCGACCACTTACGGAGTTCAAAACATCCCTTCTCTAGGATCTTTATGACCTGAGACTGAAGGTCGAGCGCTGATTCGACAGATTCAGCGCCTGTCACTACGTCGTCGACGTAAATGTCCCGTTTAAGGACTTCAGCTGCACGAGGATATTCTTTGCCTTCGTCGATGGCTAATTGGATCAATGCACGAATTGCGAGAAAGCTAGATGAAGACATACCGTATGTCACGGTATTTAAGCGAAATTCTTGTATAGGTTCGTCGAGTGAGAACCTGAACAAAATGCGTTGAAAGTCTCGATCACTAAGAGAGACTAAGATTTGTCGATACATTTGACGTATGTCGGCTGTGAAGACAACCGCATGCAAACGAAAACGAAGTAATATCGAAACGAGATCAGATTGCAGTTTCGATCCAACCAGCAACTGATCATTCAACGAGGGACCTCCAGCAGGCTGAGCAGTAGCGTCGAAAACTACCCGCAATTTGGTAGTGGAGCTGCTGGGCTTAAGCACGCAGAAATGTGCCAAGTGGTAAGCTCGGCCATCCGATCGAGGTGCGACCGGGTCCATATGTCCAGCATCGAGATAATCACGCATAAAGTTATTGTATTCTGTCCGAAGTTCCGGTTCACGAGAGAGTCTCTTTTCGAGAGAGTTTAGGCGGCGCTCGGCAAGAGCGCGCGAGTCACCAAAATGCGGATCGACGTTGCGGAACGGTAAGTTCACGATATATCGTCCGTTCGGGTCACGTGTATGAGTCGAGGCGAATATTTTCTCGCACATGACTTCATCGTCAGTTAAAGGCGAAGCCTTCGGAAGACTTTCTATCTCCCAAAATTTTCGAATTTGGGAATCGAGCGATTCGATTGAGCAAAACAACGAAGTTTGCGAATGGGGAGTGGCGGAAGGAGCGCTTCCCATGACTACCCAACCAAGTTTGGTCTCAAAGATTGTGGGTCCGTTATCACATTCGTGGCGGTTACCCATGAAGATTTTACAAAAAACATCTACTCCCACTAAGATGTCGATACCCCCAGGTTTGTCAAAGTTATAGTCGGCGAGATCGAATGCGTTGACGCATGGCAAACGGTCGATGTCAATTTTTACTGCAGGCTGATCGCTGCAGATTTTGGGTGCGACAATGGCTTCGATGCACATTTCGAAGTCAGACTTCATGCTGCGAATATTAAGAGTGGTATAGGAGGTCGACAATGTTGACACCTCACATACACCCTCGATCGAGGAATATTTATGTCGAATCGGAAGTCCAAGTCGCTGGGCAATTGTCTATGACAAGACGAATTTTTTGATAACTACCGAAATTATCGAGTACCTCCACGTATGCTGTGGCAAAAAGCGAAATTTGACCCACAGGTGCTGAACCAGACGCAATCATGGTCACCTGTTTATCAGGCACCTGCGTCGGGGTATCGAGAAGCGAAGACGACGAGCAAGTCGCGGCGCCAGGGCTAGTGGCGGCCGAGGAGCCGACACTGACCTTGGGCTTACCACCATCGACATCGAAATGAATAGTAGTGTGGTGGGCGACGTTACATTTCAAACAACGAGATTTCGATGGGCAAGTTTTGACTACGTGTCCCGAGCGTAAGCAGTTGACGCAGAGCCGATTGTCCTTGACAACAGAAAAACGCTCGTGAGGAGTCTTGTTCCGATATTCAATGCATTTAGCAAGATCATGATTCGACTTGCACAACGCACAACACGGTTCAATCGGAGCGGCGCTAGTGGCCACTAACGTTTTATAGACGGCGGCCGCAGGAGTACGTTCCTGTGTCGCGCGCCAGGCGGCGGCGCGCGGCGCGGCGGGCGCGCGCGCGGGGCGCCCGGGCGCGGCGGCGGGCGCGCGCGGCGGCCAAGCGGCGACACTCTCTGTGAGCGAGGCGAGTTCCAAAGCTTGACCGGCCTTATTCACATATTCCAACAACGACTCGAAAGAAGGTACATCCTTGCTGTCGTTCTGCAACTCAAAACGACGGCGGGTGTCCTGGTCCAATTTATTGATCAACAAATAGAACAATGGGAAGTCCCAATCGTTGACGGGAAATCTTAAGTTTTTCAAAACCGCGATGTTTTCTTTGAAGGTGTCTACCAGTCGACGTAATTCACTGGGAGAATTAGATTTCAACGAAGCGTTCTGAATTTCCTCCCAATGACGAAAAGCTAATTTTCGTTTGTTGTTGTATCGATCGATCAAGGCCGCGTAGGCATCTAAATAATTGCTATCCGATAAAGGAAAACCTTTTAACAATTGCAATGGTTCACCCGAAAGAAGTGTCATCAAAATTGAGAACCGCTCAATATTTGACAGTCGTTTGTTTTGATGTACCATTGTGTTAAACATATCGTAAAATGTTCCCCATGATTTAATATTGCCATCGAAGTGGACAAGATTCAGGCGAGGCAACTTGACGGACAAATCGGTTCTATTTGTCTCGCCCTCGGTAGTGGTCGCGGAGGACAACGAAGTGTGAATTTCAATTATTTGAAAATATTTGTCGTCAAATTCTTGACGCACGACATCCTCCTGTTCTAACTCGTTCGCATCTGTTATTTCCGAAATGAGTTTCATGTGGTGGGTTTCAAAACTAGAACAATAGCCGTCTATTTTGCTAAATCTAGACATAAACAACGGTAATCGCGAGGAATCCACCTTAGCCTGTAATCCGGCCGCTAAACATTCATCGATCCGTTTGATCGATATTTCACGTTTTAATTGCAAATTACGACGTGCGAGTGCCTTAGACATTGTCACTTCAAATATGTAATAACCACGTTAATCTAATGTAAATGTAACCTATTCGACATATAAAACAACTTGTAGTACAAACAATTTTCAACCTTATTTACTAAGGTGTAAGGTCCACCAACCACGACACTATTACAGAAAAATATTTCTTTCAATTGATAAGTGAGAGTAATTACTTATAACGATGAGTGCCTAAACTAACGTATTATTTTTAAATGAGTTTAATAAAGGGAAGACAAAAACACTAGTTAGGTAAATTATTTCAATTAGAAAAACAAGCAGTTCGGTTCGCAGTGATATGTGCTGCCGTTGGAAAATAGACCCTAATGGATAGGAGTTAAGTCCGCGAATACTTTGTGGGCTTGTGCCGATTATGAGTACGTAACGTAATTAATTATTTAGCAGAAAGTAGTTAATTGATTAGGATTAAAAACTATGTGATTTGCCTATGTGAATAATAATGGACATCTATCTGTGGTCATTATTCAATAATAATGCACGATATATGTATAGACTAAATACGTGGTAAACCATATTACTAATATATCTTATGTTTTCGTACTATTATGTAAATTATATTTGTCTAACTATTATGTATTATCCACTTTACAAAATAACAATAACTAAATGTAATTATCGCTATTCTTAAAGTCCCAATTCAATACTATGTAGGTTGGTTATTATTACGTAATCACAATAATAGCACGCGGTGCAGTGTTATCCGACCAAATTACGAAGTATCCTATTTTAACGGGTTATGACAACAAATTTAACACCTACTTTATTTGGTCGTATAATATGATTGCATCATCAATTTTGATCGTTCGAAAATCGAAATTTGAAATAACTTAGTATCCAGAAAGTTCCTGTTTTGAGGTAATTATGTCTAAAGCAGTTGAAATGAATGATTACTTATTGTCGGACTTTGGAAGCTAGGTTGGTTAGGTAGGTACGAAAGCGAAGTGATCGATTGCCAAGATTAAGTACTTATGTAATTTTGCGATGTATCTATGTATGAATATGAGCGAAACGAAACTAACGATATTTTGGTAACGAAACGAAATTAGCGACAGTTTTAACGAAACGAAAGTGGTTCTACGTCACTCCTGGCCCCGAGACAGGTTAGCTGTTCTCAGTTTTAGGAGGATCCACGGTCGAAGGAACAAATGTACAATCGCCCTCGAGTAGGGAAATTGTAGTTGAGAAAATCTAACGATCTATGCCAGTGAAAGCGAATCAAATCGAAAGGCCAACTCACCCTGTCTCCGCTCGGCGAACAGCTGGTCGGTACCGACTCTCCTTGATGGCGGGCTGGTGCTGGAGACGTCGCGGTGAGGGCCTTGATCACCTCAATCGACAATTTTAGCGAGTTTTTGATTTTCGCGACGAACGAGCTTGCGCACAGGGCAATGAGCAGCCATCAAAATCGATCTACCTTCAACTGGCTTTTATAAATGTCAAATTAATTCGAAGAAACTACCCTACGTACTGTCGCTAATAGATTTGCGTTCCATTTTACGATATAAGAGAAAGGACATGAATTCAAAAATACCTAAATATATACCTAAACTAAAGTGAGTATGGTGTCCGGATCGATCAACTAGATTGTGTTAAGGAAGATACGGTTTCAAAAGACGGTTCAAGATTATACCTTTTTGTAAGAAGAAAAAGTTACTTAAAAAACAAAAGGCAAATAAGTTTTTCGAGTTAACTATTAGGTATATTACATACTCGTTAAAAACATAATTCATTGTATACCTGTGTTACACACAACTGGACGGCTGGCCCGTATTGCATCAGAGCAACATCAAGGCAGACCTTGCTGATGCTTAGCAAGACGTATGGACGATCTTTATCTTCTCTTGTTGAACGGGAAAGGTTAATCACGATTTCACCTGCAAGAATATTTTTACAACAATATGTTATATGGCACTAGCTCTTTCTGCGGCTTCAGTCGCGTTAAATTCGAAAATTGCGCAATGCTCCAGAGAAATTCCACCCCCCCATTTTTGGGAAATGGGGGGCTAAAAAGAGACAAAAAGTAGCCTATGTCACTCTCCATCCCTTCAACTGTCTCTACTTAAAAATCACGTCAATCCCTCGCTCCGCTTTGCCGTGAAAGACGGACAAATAAAGAGCCACACACACTTTCCTATTTATAATATTAGTATAGTATGAATGACACGTGCCGTCAGAAACTTGACACTAACTTGAATGTTATTCTTAGGGGTATAGGTATCTCACACTTATTAATTAATTTTATTTATGTATGTAGTGATAACGATAAAGATTTTTTTTTAAGAATTTATTTGAAAGTATTACGGCTCAGCCACGACATTGGTCTAAGCGCGACAGCGGCGAGCGGCGGCCATACATTGAAGCGAGACACAGCGATGGGACTTTTCATTCGCACGTATGGCTGCCGCTCGCCGCTGCCGCGCTTAGACCAATGTCGTGGCTGGGCCGTTATACCGGGTGGTTTCTGATAATGAACCTAATTTCGATAAACAAAAAAAAGCACGGTGTATTGATTATAGCCCCTCAACTTACCCACAACAAATCTCAGCAACGTGTTGATATTGTTACTCGGCGATACATTATCATCAAATCCAGGCAAGTCCACTGAACGAGCGTACACCTCCATGTCTTCATCGCTATGTTCCGATGATATAAACACTTGGTTGGACTCTTGGAAACCCAGCTTCGCGCCAGCTCGGTCGAATGTCGACTCTGCTACCCTAGTTGTAAAATTAGTGTTGTAAAAATACATGTTTCCAAAAATTATATTTGTTTAATAAGAACAAAAAAAAGGGAGGCGGGTATTATAGTTAGAAGCACTTACTTATTTTTGCTAAGATAAGCGGCTACAATCTTTTGGCGTAGCCTAACTAATTCGTCATGTCCCGGGTCACATGGCACCTAAAACAATACACACACAATAACCGATAATTCTCAATACTCAATATCATAACTACAGTTTGAAAAGTATCATTCAATCCTCAAGGCTCTTAGAAAAGATAAAAGCTAAACTCGAACCTTAGTCAGGTAAACACGGCTTTTCCCTCAAGAGTCTAACGACCATTACGAATTGCAGATTATGCCGTTTGGTTTTCACAATGACCCCAGACGATAAGGTATGTGGAATGTAAATAAAATAATGTATACCTTATCATTCATCATAGCAGTAATTTTTGGCTAATAGCATTCAACCCTCAGGGCCCTTAGAAAAGATAAGAGCTAAACTCCAACCTTAGTCAGCGTCAGCATTTTCATTAAAGTCTCACGGCCATTACGAATCGCAGATTATGCCGTTTGGTCTTCACATCGCCCCCAGACAACATACGTTGAACGTGAATAAAAAACGATGTTTACCTTATCCATGAGTCAACCGAGGATCCGGCAATGGCGAGATAACTTGGACTCCTTTTTGACAGACTGGCCAGTTGTAGCTCAACATCGAGAAGAATGGAAGAAGGAAGGCATTTTCCCAGAAGTGGGATACAAAAGGCTCATAATAATAATATTAATAAATAATACCTTATCCTTCATCATAGCCGTCATTTCGGGTACCTCGAGCTCCTCAGCGTAATCCCCAGAGTCCATGAAGGAAACCGGGACAGTGTTCGGCACGGGAACGGGTAGGTTGTCCAGGAAATCCAGGAGAGAGGCGATGGTGCGTTGCGATAGGTTTAGCTTTACGCTTGAGAGAGATATGTTTAATTTGTATCTGTGGAAGAAATAGTTCATAATATATAAAGTGTTAACGAAAAATGATAACGCGTCGACACGATTTCGTCATGTATACGGTAAGTTAATTTAGTCATGTTCTGCGGTCCCTGATATTCTTTCTAATCTTTGATGTCAGTGTTACTTGACGAAATTACAAAAAAAAATGATATTCAAATATAATTCATACAGCTTTCAAAGAATTTATTGATTCTGCATACTTGTGTGGAAGATTAAAGCCAGGCATTATAATGTAGGGTGTAAATATATGCAAACCGAGACTGGAACCTCAGGTGGCATGAGTTTTCTCTGCCAAAAATGTGGCAGGTCGTGCCGCTGGCGATTCGGCCTCCACAGTCATCAAACCCGTTGCCTATAATAGCAATGCGTAAATCGTCTGCACGCAAAGGCCTGTGATGATGAAATATATCACATCATTAACAAAAACCAAAATTAAAATACCTTGGTAGTAGTTTGTAATCCTTCTTAATACTATTTGAGAAGACGACTTGAGCCTTCATACGCGGCACTAGATGTAGTTCTGAGTCAGTTTGGCGTCTTGTTTCACGCCAGGACTCCACTCCTTCACAAAACAGAACCTGTCAGAAAAAGAGTAATAAAATACACTGTACAACTTTTTGCCACTACAAAATTTATACATATAAATTGTAACTTATGATATAGACGTCCAAATCTTGGCACTAAAAAACCTTCGCCCCTACATTTTCTAATCAAGTTTTAAGTGTTATGCCTCGTCGATGATTTTGCCGTCCAGAATAAGGTATGCACGACTTTTAGTGCCAAGATTTTGTTATGCTTACAAAATTGGCCTTGGCATATTGATAAAGATTCGTAGCCGACATTGAACTATCACTATTTAGTTTGTTTTGGCGGTAGTAAGTTACCTGACAAGAGCACTCGGCATGAAGCCTGTCGTACAACCTCTCCTCCAGCTCCATACATGTGGCGTCTTCCAGTGCCAGATTTGAAGGTTGCAGGTCAGACTTTATGATGATACGACTGATATCCACTACCATTAGCTTGCCAGTCCTGAGAGAAAAAGGAATAAGTTTAGAATAATCGACAAAACGATTTATTTTTCAAGAATACAATGAAGTCCCTCGTAATTAAATCAAGGCAAACTAGACTGTGACCCGTTACTTTATAAAAGTAACTGCAAAGCTCTTAAAAAAGACAATTTGAGGAAAGAAGCTAAGCCCTAATTCCTATTAAAAAAAATATTAGAATAAATAGTAGAAAAATATACAAGCAAAAAGACAAAAAAGCAGAATAGCCCACGAAATTGTGTAATTTCAGCATATTTCTGGTGACTTCCAGCGCTGATCTCTTGACTTGACTGATTTGGTACTTACTTGCTAGCACACCCGTATTCTGGCACAATAACGCACGGACCCTTCACATCAACGTTAACATGGAACATCTTCTTCCTGCTGACAGCGTAAGCCAGAACCGATCGTCCCATAACAGCCGCCTTGTCGGCGGCGTGCGATAACTCTTCGAATAGTTCCTCTGACGTCATCGAGTGGGTTTGGAAGAAGTTTATAAGTTCGGTGAACGCGTGCTGTTTGAAAATAGTGGAATTTAGAGACTGGCGAGAAAAGACGAGACAGTGAAAAGTAGTCAAAACATTAAATTTTTGATGAATCTGTGCCTAGTACATACAGCTGCAATGCAAAAAATATTCCGATTTTAGTGATATAGTTTACAACTAACTTTGTTACAATTTCTACATAGAAATGTTTTGGATACAAGTGGTCCTTCGTAGGGTTGTAAATAGAAAAAAAACCAAATGTTTTTTTTCAGAATTGTGAAAAAAAACATGAAAAAAAACCGAGCACCCTGGTTTTTTTTCTAAATATGGTTTTTTTTCAGATGAACAAATAATACGACAATAACGGTTTTTCGTGAGTTGTAACGTGTTTCAATAACAATAACGTACATTTTAATTCAATTAACATGCAGTATACGAACGTTTATTGGGGAATCCCCGATGCGGCGTGCAGCATGGAGAGGCGGTGGTGTTGCCAACAGTAAATAGTGATAACTACCAACTACAGATTTCGTAAATGTTACTTTTATAAGACCAGAAATTAAAGTTATTTGATTCCATTCGTTTAATAGATAACATTAAGTCTAAAAAACCGTATAAAAGTATTAACTAGTTTGCAAATTTTGAGATTTCGTACTTTAGAAAAAAAACATACTCCAGAAAAAAACTGTTTTTTTTTCACGGTTTTTTTTCATGTTTTTTTTCAAGCCAGAAAAAAAACCGTTTTTTTGCAACCCTAGTCCTTCGACCCAAACATCAATACGGTCAGTCTAACGAACTAACGCACACCAAGCGCATCTTCCATAATCCATTTGAAAACACCTACAACTGTATACTGTATAGCTTAACGGCATGTACTTGTTTTTTAGGACAGAACAATCGTATACTGCATCCGAAGTAGTTATCATTTACTTTCCACATTACATGGCGAACCTGGCAAGGTCGCCATGTAAACAATAGATTCGGAGTATATATCTGTAATGTCTTGCTATGTCTATACACGTGTGGGTAAGGTGTGCTACATACACTACCATACATAAGTTCACTTTGTCTAACGATATGTCCCGCTCAGTTCCGTTTAAGATTGGAACCGCTTACCTCTACATAAGTCACTTCAACCGGCTCCAACAAGCAACACAGCCCGTAATCCGCTTCGCTACTAGCCGGATTCTTCTCAATATCCAAAGCTAGTAGATTTGTACTGGTGGGGGACCCTTTCTCTGCTGTGAGGAGAGGTACTAATTCACCGTCGGAGGAGAGACCTTCCATGACTATGCTTTCTGCTCGGGCGGAAAGCTGAAAGAAATATAAACTTTAAGAAACATGAGAAAAATGTACCTAAATGAAACATACTCAACGTATTTTTTAATCACAACACCGTCTTCTTTTCAGTCAGGAAATAAGTATAACCCTTTAATGATAATTTCTATTATAACGCAGGAATCCTGACTTTGACACTGACGTGAATTTCAATGTTAGAAATATTTTAATATGGAAAATAGATTTAAATAATGGATCCCTTACCTTATAAGCTTTAGCTGAAGGTCTTGTCTCCAATGACGCGAGGAATTGCGTCAATGTTACCCCCAACACTTCCTTATTTCTGTTCATAAGAGTCAAGGAACAATTCGCTAGTGTTAAATTTAGTTTGTGCTCTGAAAAAAGTAAAATAGGTTATGTTTTTGATATCCAAAGTAGTACTCTGTCCATATTTTTAACTATGTCGACACACACCGATATATTGTTTTGACTTGTCCTTTGGTGCCCCTTCAACATAGCCTATTAACTCGCAAACCTGAAAAGAAAGCAGATTTTTCAAATGTTTCAACGAGCCCTTTCAAATTCAGTAAAAAAAAAAATAGTGCGCGGAAGCCCTCCGCACGAAAGAATTGTGTGTTATTTTTCAAAATTTGAGTTGGTAACACTGAGCGTTAAAAGTTTAACGCTGTCAGTTGGAAGTCACATTAGTTTCACTTCAAAATTATTATTATTTGTGCCGTTTGTATATCCGAGGTCTTTATAGAGAGTACGTCGTAGACGTCGCATCGGACCGATAGATGGCGCCATCGTTCGTTGTAAGTCGCTCCGGCGTCACACCGCCGCGATGTTGGTAGTCTCGTTTTCCCCACCTGCAACATAGGCTCCTCGCGCCCCGACCCGCCACCAGCCACCCTCATTGTTTCGTCGAACGCCGAAGTGACCGGTTGTCGCGTATTCCGTTCGAACATTTTTACAGCATGGTGTCTCGAAATTAATCTTTTAGTTACTATTTCCTTGTTACTTCTGGTCAAACCAGAGTTATTCGTGTTTTTATTTAAAAAGTGGCTTACAACATTTCGGAATTATGAAATTTTTCAATTTCAATTTCATCCGTCAATTCTTTCTTCCCTTTTAATTTACGCTCGTTCGTCTTGAATAATGAGATAAATTATGCCTCGCTAGCGATCATTATTCGTCTTTCGGGGTTCTCACGATAGAAATGAACGAGCGGTGCTTTATGATTCTACCCACTTTTTTGTAAGAAAGTTCCATGCTGCAAAAATTGTTACCGTTAATCAGTTTTCTTTTTTAAACTATTCGCATTTCCGAGACTAAAGTAGGAAGTGTTATCCGCGCATTAAAAGTTTCGCGCGAGAATATAAGCGGTAACGTAGGTAAGTTGCTCCGCCGGGGACCACGTGCTCCGGGGACCACGTGCTTCGCGACCGCGGGCTGCGCGACCTGCGGGCTGCGGCGGCGGCGGCGGCGGAGGGCGCGGGGAAGGAATACCGCGCTCTAAGGAGGTTTGAATTTCTCCGACGAATGGGTGAGCAGCTTCATATTATTTTAGAAAGAACATGTTCGGTTTCCGATTCGGTGCGGAGGACGGCGGACACGTGTCGGCGCCGAAACTTACTGTAGCGCTGCGATAGCGCCACTGACCGCGGCAGTGTTGTCCGCCACGTCGGCGCCGCCGAAGTTGCGTAGAAGTTGCTTCCTCGTTAACGACCTCTGCGGTGCCGCCGAACAACGTTGTGGCCGCCGCATAGGCGTCGCGTGCGACGCTGTAAGTATGTCTGCTGCTGCCCCGACGCGAGCGCCGCGCCGTTAGTGATCAGTCGTCAATACGCAGGCTACCAGCGCGGCCACCTACGCCGCGAGCCTGCTGAAGCTGTCCACCAATATCGCTGGCCGCCACGCTTATGCTGGCGCCTCGATGGTGATGCAGAGCGTTCGTCTGCCGTGACAACGCCGCGATCCTGATGAAGCTGTCCACCAGTATCGCTGGCCGCCACGCATATGCTGGCGCCTCGATGGTGATGCAGAGCGTGCGTCTGCCGTGACAACGCCGCGAGCCTGCTGAAGCTGTCCACCAGTATCGCTGGCCGCCACGCTTATGCTGGCGCCTCCATGGTGATGCAGAGCGTGCGTCTACCTTGACAACGCCGCGAGCCTGCTGAAGCTGTCCACCAATATCGCTGGCCGCCACGCTTATGCTGGCGCCTCGATGGTAATGCAGAGCGTGCGTCTGCCCTGACAACGCCGCGATCCTGTTGTAGCTGTCCACCAGTATCGCTGGCCGCCACGCTTATGCTGGCGCCTCGATGGTGATGCAGCGAGCTCATCTGCCGTGACAACGCCGCGATCCTGCTGAAGCTGTCCACCAGTATCGCTGGCCGCCACGCTTATGCTGGCGCCTCGATGGTGATGCAGCGCGCTCATCTGCCGTGACGTTCATCTGCCGTGACAACGCCGCGACCCTGCCGAAGCTGTCCACCAGTATTGCTGGCCGCCACGCTTATGCTGGCGCCTCAGTGGTGATGCGGAGCGTAATACTGTTAACCGCTGCACAGGCGTCGCAATCCTTCTGCTGCGTCTGCCGTGACAACGCCGCAAGCTACTTGAAGTTTTCCACCGGTGTCGTCGGCCGCCACGCTGATGCTGGCGCCTTGATGTCGCCTCGATCGCACGAGGTAAGATTGCAGACGCGGCGACCTTCATCGCGCCACCGAGCGCAATCCGCAGTATTGCGGTAGCGAAGGCGTCGCTAATTTTCCTGCCGCGTTTGCCGTGACGACGCCGCGAACTCTGTCGATGCTGTTCACCGATGTAGCTGACTGCCACGCTGGCGCCGGTGCCTCCCGCGCTGACCAGCACCGAGCTGGCCACCGAGCACGATACTGCGTGACGCGACAGGGGCATCGAGGACGCCTTTCGAGCTGACGACGGCCGTCTCAATCTCACCGCCGAACGTAACACCGTCTGCTGCAGTGACAAGCTGGTAAGATTGCTGATGTGCTCCCTTGGTGTCGCTGGCCGCCACGCCGACGTCGGCGGCTGCCGTCGCGCCTAAGATGTCACGCTCACCGCGAACACTGTCTTCCGCTACAATGGTGCCACGACCACGACTATCCAGGCTCCGTCTGCTACGGTATCGTTGCAGACTCTGTTGCTGACCAGGCTGATACTACCCTCCAATGTGACGCCGGGCGCCGCTATCAGCTGACATCCCGTACACTATGGTATCCACTCTTCTCTTTCCAGTTCCCGTGAAGTACTTTGACAGTATTTACACTCTATTTTGACCAAGGACTCCTCCGTCGCCGAAGTGAGAACAGATACATTCTAAAGATGCTACGTCCTAACGTGGCTTGGCCACCCATAGTTGAACGAGGTAAGACGTCAATAACCGGACGAGGAGCCGCACTGCTGCGAGGGTGTCCTGACGATGTTCGCGAGCTATCTAATCGGAGAGGCGCCTCGCGAGACGACCCTGTGATTCCTGTACATCGCTCATTGTGTAGGTCAAAGACATCGTAAAGGTTTGCGGAATAAAAACACAGAATGTCCAGATCTGAATTCGAGCCAGCGTCCTGCATCCTGAGCGTGCGTCTGTTTACCGGGCGGACACCAAAACCGATCGGTAATCTGGCCGCGGGGGTTCCAAGTACACGAGGATTTCCCGGAGGCTTGTGGCGCCCCCTGTTCATTCGAGAGATGAACTTGTTCGCCGAGCCTCTAATAAACAAATTGGGAAAAATAAACCCGCTTCGCCTTAGTGAACTTGAGATTCCAGCTCAAAGCGAAAGGGGCCAGGAACTCAGGAGGACTTCAGTAGTTATCATCTGGCTCGACTATACTGAATTAATAGTGCTTGATTCGATCGTAGAACCTGATTTCATCAATTTCACAACTTCCGTAGTACAGAGGAAGGTTGCACCGCTGCAGTTTCCAGCATTACCTCGTACAGCTGCCGATAGCTGTAGGCCAATCGCTCCTGTTTTGCTTGCATATGCAGCCCGATAAGACCTTCAATAATCGTAACATTGTACGAAGTAAAGCTCTTCCGATGGAAAATAATCTTCAACAGGCGGTGGCGCTGGCGACTGAAGTGACATGCAGCCGGATTAAGGTTCGCATAGCACTATATGCTATGATGGCAGGACTACATCTCTTCTGTTACGAGTAACTACGACAGTAACTGCTGACTCCAACAGACTGTCGTACGAGGTCAGTATGCACCCCCTGGGAGCCAAGTGACCTTCGGTGACCTCGCCTTCTTCTGCTTCGCCCGTCATCGTACCTCTTCGTCTGCGAGAGCCCTGCATTACGCCGTACAACGGTACGTATTAAGCCTCCGCCACACATAAAGCGCATTCCGCTTCGCTAACCCTACGCTATCAGCGCGCTGAATGCGCGCGCATTCCGCTCGCGTTCCGCGCGCGTTGCGCTCGCAATCCGCGCTCGTTAGTTCCCGCTAGCGCCCACTGGGCGCAACGCCAGCGTTTGTGCGGTGCACCGCCATTATTGCGCTCCGCCTACGCTCTCAAAGCGCGCATGTGTGGCGGTGTTTTAATTCACCCCTTGACCTGCTACCACGACGTGTTCAGCAACCACCAGCGATGCGACACGGACGTCACCTCTCAGTCTACGCTGTCGACCTTCATTGCACGAAGTAGAAATCCGTCGCATCGGGTTTTGGATTAGGTAATGGATTACCCTTAGAGTCAATGACTGACTTGAAGAAATCGACTGATACCTCCGTCCAGTGTAGTAGCAATCGACAGCGCTCGTACTTTTCATCTTCTAGGCTAGTTTTACCGAGCGATCAGTATCCTCAAATGCCCTCACTAAAAAGAGTTCAGAGTTCAGGAGTCTCGCTTGCAACCGCGCTGGCTTGACGCGAAATAGTCTGATCGAAAATACCAGTATTGTAACAAATAGCCCTTGGGCGCGTGAGTGATGACCTTTTTCCGTGTTTGATATGGACGTGACGTTGGACTTTAAATAGTCATATCAAAGCTAATATTGATTTTGATAATTTTTACGAAGGGTTGACAAAAGCAGTATAAATTACGTTACCCTGCTACAGTACAGATAGTTACACTATTTTTACAGTTAATTTCCACACTTTGTGTCTGAAATTGGGTTTATAACCTGATAAAATAACGTGTCTGTTAATAATAATAGTGTATCTAAAGTTTTTGTATCTTGTTCAAGTCAGCCTCGCCTACATCTTTTTTGGTTTTGATCTGCGATGTATAATAATGTCATTTCTCTAACTATTCGCTGACTAAAGCTAAACGTCATCACGAAAATCTCTTTAGGCGTTTCTGGCACCGAGATATTCGCGGATCGAAGGCGATTTCGACTGATACATCTGTCAAATCGGTTCAACAACTGATTCACTTATTCTTCTATGCTATGCCAATAGGGCTACCAAAGGCTTGAGCGCCAGCTGACTCGCCACCAGGAGATAATAAACAGGTCTCTATAAAGACCTCGGATATACAAACGGCACAAATAATATAAAAATTTTACCTTCCAATAAAATTATTATTATTTTGCCTGGTATATCCGAGGTCTGAGTGATGCCTTCCTGGTAGGCTTAATATACCGTCGGCTCTTCTCCTCAACAATGAGGGTGGCTGGTGGCGGGTCGGGGCGCGAGGAGCCTTATGTTGCAGGTGGGGAAAACGAGACTACCAACATCGCGGCGGTGTGACGCCGGAGCGACTTACAACGAACGATGGCGCCATCTATCGGTCCGATACGACGTCTACGACGTACTCTCTATAAAGACCTCGGATATACCAGGCAAAATAATAATAATTTTATTGGAAGGTAAAATTTTTATATTATTTGTACCCTTTAAGTTTAACCATACTCTGTGTTAAGGAAACTCAAAAGTATAGTCAACCAATTGGAACCCTAGGCCACTCTACAAAGACATGTCAAAATGACAAGCAGTAAGAGATTTCTTACAATCTGATTTATAACGTCACTATGACATAGTTCTACAGTAGCCTAGGGTCCCAATTGGTTGACTGTTTATGGAACCATATGGGACGTTCCACGGAAAAATTGCGGTCAGCGCATACATCGCATAGCTAAGTATTGGTGCGTCTTTAATAGTAGATTTGCCATCGTATTGTTACGGAAACGTACGAACGTGTCACGCTATTTCAGTCAGTCTCAGTACAAACATTGACTTAATTAGCATGACAAATACGAACGTTTCCGGTAAAATACGAAGGAAACACTTTTCGCACTACATCTGTAAGTGCGTTTTCACATTATCTGATGCGATATCGGATGTAGGGCAGATATAGGGTTGTAAATAGAAAAAAAACCAAATGTTTTTTTTCAGAATTATGAAAAAAAACATGAAAAAAACCGAGCACCATGGTTTTTTTTCTAAATATGGTTTTTTTTCAGATGAACAAATAATACGACAATAACGGTTTTTCGTGAGTTGTAACATGTTTCAATAACAATAACGTACATTTTAATTCAGTATACAAACGTTTATTGGGGAATTCCCGATGCGGCGTGTAGCGTGGAGAGACGGTGGTGTTGCCAACAGTAAATAGTGATAACTACAAACTACAGATTTCGTAAATGTTACTTTTATAAGACCAGAAATTAAAGTTATTTGATTAAATTCGTTTAATAGTTATCATTAAATCTAAAAAACCGTATAAAAGTATTAACTACTCTGCAAATTTTGAGATTTCGTACTTTAGAAAAAAAACATACTCCAGAAAAAAAACTGTTTTTTTTCACGGTTTTTTTTCATGTTTTTTTTCAAGCCAGAAAAAAAACCGTTTTTTTACAACCCTAGGCAGATATCTCATTCATTTAAGCCGCCATCTTTGATTTACATACATACATACATACAATCACGCCTGTATCCCATAAAAGGGTAGGCAGAACACATGAAACTACTAAAGCTTCAGTGCCACTCTTGGCAAATAAGGGGTTGAAAGAAAACGAAACTGTGACATTGCAGTGACAGGTTGCCAGCCTCTCGCCTACGCCACAATTTAAGCCTTATCTTTTTTTATCTTTGATTTTTCCTTTGTAATCCTTCCGACATCGGATCGGATAATGTGAAAATGGAATAAGGATGTCACATATTAATGAAATCGTACCTTTTTCCTCTCAGGGCTAGAGAGATGACTCCACAGCGTCTTCCTCTCAGTCTTGACACATAGTTCAACCCGCGGCTCCTCCTCTTCGCTCCGCCACCAGTCGAACTCTGACTCCACCACTTCAATACGGTCAGGTTCTTGAGAAAGCAACTGCAAGGAGATTGATTGTGTAAAATTGAAAGGGACAAAATTAAGTTATATTGCATTTGGGCGTTTTCCAAAATAAATCTCGAAAATCGAATTTCACCAGATCTGGACGTGTGTGGGCTCATTCTTCTCAGAACACAGAACACCCCCATAGAAGCCTAATAGAAGCAATATTGTTCGAGACGCAAATCACCAAACCTTGCGGGGCGAGGCGGGAGCGCACGGTGCTGCCATTGGTCGTTTCAAATAATGGCGCACCTTCACGCGTAGCCTTAGGGATGGGACATGTTTATTATAGACAATGGTACCGGTACCGGTACCGTGGCGAATTTGTTTTGCAACAAATAAAATACTATGTATATGCAGTTTTTCAAACTTATTTATAGTTATTTCGTGATTAAATATTCTTTCTACAAGTAATGGTAAGCAATGCGCATATTAGGCGTTTTTACAAGCTATTATTTAACGTACAATGTAAGTTTGTTCGGGTGAAATCTTGCGACTCAATTTTAAAGCAGATATCTTTAACCGATTGAGCGGAAATTTTGCACACATATGTAAGGCACGTGACAATGCAATATTATGGTATTATGGAGCTAACCTGATGATGGACCAGAAACGTGGTCATAGGAACTTTGTAATGAAATGCCGTATCCCCATCGAGTAAAGGGTTTTAAGAAACCACAGACCAACCCAACAAGACGGCCCTTACAGGGCGACTCGCGGTCACCAAGCATACGAAAAATCAGGTGTATAAAAGTTTGAACGCGCGCGACACCGATCAGTAGCGCCCAAGTATACAACCCGCTAACAGTGTTCGTGTCCGCTCGGGAAAAAATCTTAAATAATTAAATTTGGTTGCAAACAATGGTCTCTTGCAGCATAAAGTGGTGTGGCAAGTCTTCTAACACTTCCACATATAAAAAAAGATGGAATAACATTCCACAGTTAAGTCAAATTAATTATTTTGTTGAATATTGTTTATTATCCGCGGAGTTCATTTATACTGGTCAATATGGTTGTACTGAGCGGCGCCGAGGCGCGTCCATCTTTTTGCCTAGTTAACAATGCGATATGCTATCCCTTTCACGTAAACGACTAGGGATGGGGCCATGTTAGTTTATGTCTGTTGCGGGAACTTCGTACTACCGTTCGTACCATGTGCTACCATTTTATGAAATATAAAAGAAAGCAGATTTATAATTGTGAATAATTATCTAGAATCTGTAGAGTCTGTAGTATTATTTAGTTACCAACTAAATATTCTAAACTTATCAATCATTTAACTTAGTAAACGTAAGTATAGAATATAATTTATTTAGAATAGAATATAATTTATTTCAGTATAAAAACACAGTTATACAATGCATACACAATGAGATGAAAAAAAAGAAGACTTATAACTAACATGTACACTGTAGGTAATTACACTGAAAAAGGTGAACACTCAGCATAATGCCCGGTCCTACTGGAGTAGTACCCGACGCTGGTCTTCCGTGAACACCTGTAGGGAGCGTAGTTGCACGTAGCTATTTATAATTACTACATATAGGGTTATATACCTATATTTTATACATATATGTACTTCAACAAAATTTTTGACGCTAACAATTAATTATGACGATTAGTCTATTAAGAGAAAGGACAAGTTAAGTGGCTATTCTTGTTTTATATTTATTTTAAGAATTTTGTACTACAGTCAAGTTAAATAACAATTTGGAAACTATGCAGATGAAAGCTATAAAAATTACAAAAAGTAGGAGGTAGGGCATAGCGAATGATATTCCGCTTTGTGTGGTAGGGCACAGCACAGCGGATATCGTCTCGCTCGAATCTAGAGCAGAGCCCAACTGGGGTAGTACCTCCGCCTTACAGAAGACCGCAGCCAAATAGCACTAGACCCTACTCATAGTGTTGTGTTCCTGCCGGTGAGTAAGGCTGCCAGAGCTCAACGAGGGTGCGGTGTGCTGATGACGGGAGGACTTACGGAACTAACTTGTTCCGTATATTGTCCTTTAGAGTCGTCGGCAACCCGAACCCTCCTTGGAACTTGTACACTCCTTTTTGCTGTGTACTTAACACAGCAAAAGGGAATGTACAAGTTTCTAATGGGGTGGCAACGCGCATGTGACACTGTTTGCGTTGTATGCGTTCATAGGTTACGGTGACCGCTTTCCATCAGGCGGACCGTATGCTTGTTTGCCACCGACGTAGTATAAAAAAAAAGTAAAAATGCACAGTTTAGTTTTTTTATGAAGATGACGTGGTAGGCAGAGCACATGAAACTACTCAGGTTTCAGTGCCACTCTTGGCAAATAAGGGGTTGAAAGAAAACGAAACTGTGACATTGCAGTAACAGGTTGCCAGCCTCTCGCCTACGCCACAATTTAACCCATATCCCACAGTCGCCTTCTACGACACCCACGGAAAGAAAGGGGGTGGTGAAATTCTTAACCCGTCACCACACGGGCACCGGGAAGATGATGCAGACTAAAATCGCACTTCTTCCAAGTTCATCATCAGCTCCATCTCATGACCGGAGGCCTAACTGCTCACCTAGAGGATTCTAAAAAACCCACACAACATATGCCGTTCACAAACCAACTATGAGTTCCGTCGCACTTCTTCCAAGTTCATCATCAGCTCCATCTCATGACCGGAGACCTAATTGCTCACCTATAGAGGATTCTAAAAAACCCACACAACATACGCCGTTCACAAACCAACTCTGAGTTCCGTCGCACTTCTTCCAAGTTCATCATCAGCTCCATCTCATCACCGGAGACCTAACTGCTCACCTAGAGGATTCTAAAAAACCCACACAACATATGCCGTTCACAAACCAACATTACACTGAGTTCCCTCGCACTTCTTCCAAGTTCATCATCAGGTCAAAGGTGAAACGTTGGTGGCAATCGTAGCCCATGGACGTTTGTTAAGGAGAATGTCACATTCACATTCATGGTCTTTTCCTACTTTGAATAACTGCTAATATTTCGTTTTAAGTAATTATTGTGATAGTACCTCAAAAATAATCCTTCTACTGACTAATAACTAAACTATATGCATTTCTACTTACTGAATACCAACTATTCTAAACTAATCAACCAAGTAAATAAAACTACAGATTCTAGATAATTATTCTCAATTACAAATCACCTCTCTTTTATATTTCATTAAATGGTACCATATGGTACGAACGGTAGCACGAAGTTCCCGCAACAGACATAAACAAACATGGCCCCCATCCCTAGTCGTTTACGTAAAAGGGATAGCATATCGCGTTCCCAACTTGACGAATAGGGATGGGCATACTTCGGCGCCGCCCTGTACAACCATATTACCCAGTATAAAATGAACTCCGCGGATAATAAACAATATTCAACAAAATAATGAATTTGACTTACCTGTGGAATGTTATTCCATCTTTTTTATATGTTGAATTGTTAGTTGATTTGCCACACCACTTTATGCTACAGGACACCATTTTAGAAACCAAATTTGATTCTTTTTGATTTTTTTTCCAACGGACATAGGAACTGTTAGCGGGTCGTAAGCTTGGGCGCTACTGACCAGTGTCGCGCGCGTTCATACTTATATAAACCTTATTTTTCGTATGCGTGGTGACCGCGAGTCGCCCTGTAAGGGCCGTCTTGTTGTTTTGGTCTGTGTCTCAGAATCACGAGCTGATTCGATCCCTACGATAAAAAAATGTGTTCAAAATTTTCCATACAAAATTCGCGTTTCCAATACGTCACGCACGTAGTAATTTCATTTAAAATCGTGACGTAAAAGGAAAAAAAAATAGGACACACCTTCCCGCTCCTCGCTGAAAGTGCCCCCCCCCCCCCTCGGTTACCTCACAATTACCGCCCGTCAAAAGTGTGCTAGGAACGCGCCTCTTTCATATATATATTTGATCGCCAGTGTCCGAGATGACGAACTACAAGGCGCGAGCGCGTTACAGTTCGTCGCCGTGGTAGTGCCTTATATTAGGATATAGAACGTTGAAAGAACTGTAGCCAAACCAAACTCTTTATATACGGACCTAATACTTTGCGTGTTCTCTAGTAATCACCACCGATATAATCGGCAGGCCTATCCACTACCGCAGATCTAATCAATTACCTAACCACAAAATTAAAATTTTGAAAAAACCTCCGACCGCGACATAGTAGACCGATTTTCATGAAACATGGCTAAGAACACTCCCGACTAACTCAGCTTGCAGACAAAAAAAACTAATTCTAAATCGGTTCAATCCGTTCGGGAGCTACGATGCCACAGACAGACACACACACAGACAGACAGACAAACAGACAGACAGACAGACAGACAGACACACAGACAGACACGTCAAACTTATAACACCCCTTCGTTTTTGCGTCAGGGGTTAAACACAAACACAACATTAACAAAACGTTGAAGAAACTTGAAATGCTTCAATGTTCCTTCTTGTGTCGATGGTTTCGTTTTGTTTCAGAAGGTAGCGACGCTTCAATACTGACCTCATATTTGGCATGTTCTCTAGCAATCACCACCGATATAATCGGCAGGCTGTCCTCACACTGCTGCAAATCTAACTTCAACTCTGTATCATGGGGACTCCTCAGCGTGCTCTTATAAGTCTTCTTATAGGTATTATAGTTGGCTCGGTGCTTCTGTACGGCTGCCCAGGTGTAGGGACGGACGCGCTGTTCTAGGACCACGTTGTAGGCGTAGCGCCACCATTTTTTGATGTCTTTGGTTAGGGGCACTCCTGGGTGGAGATGCCGGTATTTTCTGTAGAATAATAATTCATTTAAAGAAAAAGTAAGAATAATTTAGTAAGTAGTATTAAGTAACTAACTATGTTTGTAACTTGTACTAACACTTTAGCATCTAAGTGAAACAACAGTAATGTGATGAAAGGGAGCCTATTCCTGCCAACAAACTGTTCTACAGTTTGGCGGAAAGTAATAATAATAATAAAAAAAATAATAAAATACTTTATTGCACTACTACAACGACAACAGCTAAACAAACAAATAAAGAACTTAAATAGTAGGTAACAACAGGCGGTCTTATCGCTAAAGAGCGATCTCTACCAGACAACCTTCAGACAGCGAGATAGTGGATAGAAAAGAGTTAAGGGCAGTGCAAATATAATAAAAAAAAAAATGTAAATACCTAACTCAATATAAACTAAAAGCAAGAAAATAAAAAATAAATATAAGATTATCAATAAAATAAACTACATACAATCGTGAAGCGATAAAAATAAACTACTTAAACCTACACAAACTACATAGATACATATTGAACATCCAAGCAAGAGAGAGTAACGACCAGGTAGCGCAAACAAAAAATGGGAAGAAGACTAAGGAAGAGATAAAAAGTGTTCCTTTAAACGTTTTTTAAAAATCGTCAGTGACTGAGCACGTCTTATATCGATTGGCAAAGCATTCCACATTCTTACTGATTGAAAGGTGAAGGATTTGATGTAAAACTTAGTAGATGACCTAGGAGGAGCAAGAAGAAGATTTTGAGAACACCTAACAGAAGAGAGAAAACTGAACCGCTTTTTAAGGTAATCAGGAGTATTGGGGATGAATAAGGTGCTAAAGAGAAGAGAAAGAATATGAGAGTTACGTCGCAAACGGATCGGAAGCCACCTGAGCTGCGACCGGAAGCTGGAGACATGGTCATATTTCCGCAGTCCGAAAATGAAGCGAATGCACACGTTTTGAAGCCGATCGAGCTTGTTTAAGTGTTACTTATGTAAAAAAACTGTCTCACTTTTATTGAATAAATAATTTGAATTTTAAATTAAAAAAAAATAATGTTACGGCAAAAATATGCAACAACGTTCAAATACGGAGTAGAACGGCTACTTCTAAGAAAGACGCTTCAGTGCGTTTTCACATTATCCGATCCGATATCGGATATACTTAGGAAGGGTTTTAAAGGCAAAAATCAAAGATGGCGGCTTAAATGTAGGTATGGGACATCGGTGCTACATCCGATATCGGATCGGATAATATGAAAACGCACTTAAGTCGATTCCACAGATATTATGATATTTACTTAAATATCAAACACAACACCAAGACCAATTCCATTTCGTAATCAGTGGTTACAATCAAAACCAATTTTCAAGACTACTTCCGAATAAATAACCTATTAAAGGGCAACAACAATATGTGTTGAATGGATTTATAAGATGACTGTTGATTCACTCTTACCTGTTCAGCTGTATCCTGTGGAAAGAAGACAGCAGATTGTCAATAGACAAGAACTGTCGTCGTGACAACTGCAACGCACTGTCTTGCAGCATGGCATCCAACAACAGGCGAGGAACGCGAGCTTCACTCGAGCGGTTGATTAGGACTTTGACCTTGCAAGTTACCGGTTTGAGCACTGGAAATTGAAACAGCATAAAATACAAATAAGGTAGAAAAAACAGAAGGACTGTATCATAAGTACTTGGATGCCGAAACACATTATACGCAATAATGTGTCGTCTCACATTAATTTTGCAATATTGGATTGACACATTTTTGCTTAACACTAACCACTTAAAAATATATATTAGGCATTTATTTATTAGATTAGATATTACTTACAAAACTCAAAATCCTCATGGTGCATCGAGAACTTGTCCAGGCCAGTCATCATGTAATGCTTCCAGTTATAATACTGCATGGGAGTAATGTTGGCTATTTCCGCATCGTCCAGAGCAGTGGCTGTTGGGTTCCAGTAAAGTGAGAGGGATTCTATACGCATCATCTGGTACACTGTTGAAGCGTTCGCTGGAGTTACTGAGGGCTTCCATTTGCTGCAAAACAAAGGAGTAGCTTTATCAAAATGCAAGAGATTTAAGAGAAAAAAAAATCCTGATTTGGTTCCAGAAAATCATTGGGCAATGAGGAGGCACATTGACATTTTATCCCGCCAGGCGGCGCCTGTGCAAGTGTCTAGGTATGTCACTGTCATTAATATGTGAGAGAGAGAAAAGAATAACTTCATCTCGCTCTCACGTATGAAATTCTTTATCTGTGCAATGGACTAATGAGGTGGCGCCATTTGTCATAATCTTTGAGTGTGCCTCCTCATTGACCACGAAGATCAAGTGGCCTGTCAGCTTTGACTCGTTAGCCAGAGCTCCATTTGCCTTACAACATGACATCAGATATGTCAAGTTAGAAGGAAAATAACTCAGCCTCCTCAATCTCTCATATTGTTGATCTAGAATATCTAGATTCTAGGAGTAAAATTTAAGGTCCTAATAAGGCCTTCCCAAAATTATCATCAAGTTTTGGTCAGAATTTGCAGGACTTGAGCATATTATTGTATTTATAAAGGACGTCGGTAACCTTACCTGTTAGTGGTCTCAATAGACAAACTCTGCAGACACAATCCGCAAGCCAGCGGGCCATCCTTCGAGCTGATCGAGTCCTCATACCGCACATGAACATTCCTGACATAAATCTGCAAATTATTCACTATAGCCGTAAACAGAGTTTCAAAGAAATTCTGCGGGCCTTTCAGAATCTCACTCTCGGCTTCTAAATCTTGAAGAATCTTTCGTTTCGCTGCTCTGCTGAGTCGTTTTTCCCGTTCAGGGTCGAAGTAGCTGTTGGAGATGGCTGGGCCGACTAAAACTAGGACGTCTTCGATGTTGACAATGACGGGTTGAGTGTAGAGGCCGGACCAGGGGATTTGGAGGTTGATCCGGCCGATGGTACCGATTTTGACATCGATTGGGAGGTCGAGCTCGTACTGAAAAAAAAAACGTTGTTTAAAATTAGACTAAGTAATTAATAATTACTATGGTTCACACCATTGTTGGGTTAGTTCCTTTCATATTCATGAAGCGGATAAAGTATGAATCAGTTTTAACCCTTTAATTTACATTCATGTCATGGCGCAGTCGGTAGGATAAAAACCTAAGCTGCCAACAGACTAGTTTTATACAATGGATCAGATTGGCATGTTAAGTTGTGACAGATTTTATAAAAACCAGCAAATTATAAAATATTACAAGTTACGAACGATATGTTGACATTCATTGACAGCCGACGCTCAAGGTTTCCGCATGGCCACGTTCTGGATGCATTGATGCTGACTGGATGCTCTGCTTTATGATGATGAGAAGACAGGTGGAACGTGCAATAACTCACCAAAGCCTCAGGCTCGAGTTTCAGTTCAGTCAAGTTCACATTTCGAGAGAAGATGATGACGTTAAGGCATTCCGTGTCCAGGAGGACGTATTTGTCCAGCAGCCGCCGGTTGAAGATGCTATACCCTCCATCCTCCATCATGATGATCACACAAAGGCGAAACGTTCAGTAACTCACCAGAACCACAGGCTTTCAGCTCAACCAAATTCACATTGCCAGAGAAGATGCCGACGTTAAGATTCTCAGTTTCCTGATCCTAGATGTACTTACTCAGAAATGTTAAAAAGATGACATGTTGATGATGCTATAGACAAAGGTGAAAGGTTTAGCAACTCACCAAAGCCTAAAGATGCCGACGTTTAGGTTCTCCGTGTCCAGATCCTGGACATATTTGCCCAGCAGCCGGTTGAAGATGCTTTACCCTATGATGATGAGGAGACCAAGCCGAAGGATTTAAGGACTTACCAGAGCCTCAGGCTTGAGTTTCAGTTCAGTCAAGTTGACATTGCCAGAGAAAATGCCAACGTTAAGGTTCTCCGTGTCCAGGTCCTGGACGTATTTGCCCAACAGCCGGTTGAGGATCCCGGCCACCGCGCCCTCAAACATGGTGATGGATTATTTGACTGTAACAATAATCATGAAATAAAACTATGGAAACGGATTAAATCGCGTATAATGAATTTAAAATACATCCCGACGTTTCGAACTCTTACAGGACATACCAGGCAGGCGCTGGTGGCGAACGAGCTCAAGATACCGCGTGTCAAGCAGAAGGCCCGTTTGAAGATCCCTACAGTCGAGCGCCGGCCTGCTATTCTCCCTTTTGTCAGAGGGGTCACGGATAGGATCAGCCACATCTTGAAACGGGCTTCTATTTATTAAAACTTATTTCAAGCCTATGAAGAAGATGTCCCAATTCCTGAGGCCTGTGAAATGTCAAACTCCTCTACAAAATGCGGGAGTGTACAGGCTAGACTGTGAGTGCGGCCTGTCATATGTGGGACAGACGAAACGAAGCATTTCCACACGGGTGAAGGAACACATAGCGGATGTCAAGCACCGTCGGCAAAGGTCTGCAGTCTCTGAACATGTCATGGATAAAGTCAATCATGCTATAAAGTTTGACAAGCCTCTAGTTCTTGCTAAGGAGAAGCGATATATACCCAGAATGTTGCGAGAGGCCATTGAGATCAAAAAATATCCAAACTTTAATAGAGAGGATGGCTTTACTTTACCACCGGCTTGGGATCCAGTAGTACATCTGATAATGGAACAAGCACGACGAAGGCTGTGAGGCATTTGTGTTGTATGGTGTTGGACTTTTGCAGTTTGTTCTTTGTCAATTTTGTGTAGATTAATTGGTTAATTATTTTTAACATAGTAATGGTAATTTTTTTTAATATTGTATAACTAGCTTTATTAATAGTGTTGAACCTGCCTTAGAAATCTATATTATTTGTGGTCATGGTTCGTTAATATTTCTTGTATGTGGGGTAGCTTTTGCACATTTTAATTTTTCCTCAGTCACCCGTTGATCACGAACGCTGTAAAGAGTTCGAAACGTCGGGATGTATTTTAAATTCATTATACGCGATTTAATCCGTTTCCATAGTTTTGTTTCATGAGTAACTATCGCGGTAACCGAAGACAATATTATGTAACAATAATATTGTCAAGGTTTATTTATATAGGATTTACACTCTCCATACTAAGAATCGTACCACATTTTTTTAGCGCCACCTATTAAATACTATCATAATTACACTGATGATGCCTACACATTTTTTTTTTAATGTGTATTCGTGATATTATCATATTATAATTTTTAAGAAAAAAAACCGCCTTCCTTTGGGGTTCTGGTGATAAATACTTTCAAATGTTGGATTATGTTATCAATTCGTCTGTATATTTTTTTAATGTTTGTTATTCGATATCTCCGTCATTTCTGAACCAATTTTGAAATTTGGATGATTCTGAAGTACTTACAGATGAGAATGATTATCAGAACGGAACTCTAACCAGGGGCGGCTCACTCTTCATCAGCAGTTCCACTGCACCAAATGTCACTGTTCTGGACGTAAGTGCATGCTGTTCTTATAAAAATACCAAAGTCACTATAAGCGTGCCGTTCAGATTTGAGGAGTTCCGTTCTGACCATCATTAGCAGTTCCACTGCACCAAATGTCACTGTTCTGGACGTAAGTGCATGCTGTTCTTATAAAAATACCAAAGTCACTATAAGTGTGCCGTTCAGATTTGAGGAGTTCCATTCTGACCATCATCATGAGTTCCACTGCACCAAATGTCACTGTTCCGTACGTAAATGCATGCTGTTCCTTTAAAAACACAAAAATCACCATATGTATGCCTTTCAGATTTGAGGAGTTCCCTCGATTTCTCCAGGATCCCATCACCAGAACTGGGTTCTGAGAAAAATGGGACCAATCTGTATGCATATACATTCAATCAAAAAAATTTTTTTCAAAATCGGTCCAGTAACGACGGAGATATCGAGGAACAAACATTTAAAAAAAAAATACAGACGAATTGAGAACCCCTTCCCTTGAGATTTGGAAGGCGGTTAAAAATAAAGAAGCATGTCTTTTATGGTTATAAAAAATAAAAACACGCAAAAATATTTTTATTTAAAAACTTCCCGGCTGTGGACAGCGCCATCTAGTTTTAAGCCTAAAAGGCCCATACATTTCAAGGGTACGCTTTTTTATTGTATAGGCTTTGTCTGTCTCGTATTATATGGTCCTTGCTATTGTCATCGAAAGGGTGTAAAGCGTCATACTTATCGAAGCCAGTAAAAAGCAGTTTTGAACAAACATTATGTAACATAGGTAGATTGATTTCATAGCTTAATTTCTAACCATGAATCCATTATTTGCAAAATTTCAAATATTGTACCTACGTAATTTACCGAGCTTTTTAGTGATTAATGGTAATCTGATCATACTTGCAACTAATTTCACATTTTTTTTATACTACGTCGGTGGCAAACAAGCATACGGTCCAACATCCAGAATGTGAAAAAAGTAAATTTTTAGACCGATTTTATCTTAATTGTCGTCACAAAACTGACAGCGAGTTAATTTTTGTTAACAACTTACGCTAATTGGGGGGTCCCAAATTCTAAAAATGCCCCTATATCTCCATTGTATCATAGGTAACTAGGACATTTTACAGGCCATGTATACAAATAAAGATACACATTTATATGATGTAATAGAATATAGCTTCTATTGCTCTGTTGCCGTCAGGCCCCGTAGCCGAATGGCATTTCTCCGACGCCAAACGAAAGCGATACGCCGCTGGCTCTGTCGCGCCAATACGCAAGCGCGATAGAGATAGATATCTACTAGCGCTTCGTTTCGTGAGCGTTTCGTGAGCGATTGTGCCATTCGGCTAGCCACCCAGGTTATATTTAGGAATCTGGCCAAATTAAGTAAACATTTCAAACTCAGGCTCGGCCCCTAGGCGTTTCACACCGCGACTTGAGTGACCTTGGACGGCATAAAATAAATACTTTACCTGACTATCGATCAGAAACTGTCTGGCTCCTGAAGATCTGTTGCCATTCCTAGATATTAAAATCATGGCTATAAATAACCAAGGACGGGCTTATGATGTCGATTAGAATTTGATAGAATTTTTTTGGACGTTACGTTTCAAGTCGATCATGTGATGTGCCATTTTAAGGAAATTCATACTATATTAGTATGGTTACTTAATACCTATTAAGTAATATCTTTTTAATATTCTAAATAGGAAAGTGTGTGTTTCTGTTTGTTTGTCCGTCTTTCACGGCAAAACGGAGCAACGAACTGACGTGATATTTTAAGTGGAGATAGTTTAAGGGATGGAGAGTGACATAGGTTACTTTTTGTTTCTTTCTAACGTGAGCGAAGCCGCGGGCAAAAGCTAGTAATTTATAAAAACAAAGTTCCTATAAAAGAGGTTATAAAACAAACTATCCTCGTGGAATCAGAACAGCTGCAGTATTTAATATCCTTCTCTTCCGTTCGCCCTACTTATTGACAATATTGACGTATTTGCTCAGCCACGGATGTTTGCACTGGTCGTCAATCCTATTACCTACAGCTACCTTTAAACCTGGTGATCTGATCTAACCTATTATTGAGGTACAGTCAGCATCAGTTGTAAATAGAACATCGAATCATAAATAGGCTACCAATAAAACTTAAAAAAAACCGGCCAAGAGCGTGTCGGGCCACGCTCAGTGTAGGGTTCTTTATAAAGTTCTACTTTTGTGATTTTTTTCATATTTTTTAACCATATGGTTCAAAAGTTAGAGGGGGGGACGCACTTTTTTTTCCTTTAGGAGCGATTATTTACGAAAATATTAATATTATCGAAAAACGGTCTTAGTAAACCCTTATTCATTTTTTAATACCTATCCAACAATATATCACACGTTGGGGTTGGAATGAAAAAAAATATCATCCCCCACTTTACATGTAGGGGGGGTACCCTAATAAAACATTTTTTTCCATTTTTTATTTTTGCACTTTGTTGGCGTGACTGATATACATATTGGTACAAAATTTCAGCTGTCTAGTGCTAACGGTTACTGAGATTATCCGCGGACGGACGGACGGACGGATGGACGGACAGACAGTCATGGCGAAACTATAAGGGTTCCTAGTTGACTACGGAACCCTAAAAATGGAAGTATCCGAAGGTACACTCCACATTTTTAAAATACCTACGAGTAAGTTTAAATATTAAATTGTCTTTCGTTGAAAAATAAGGATTATGGCTGTGTCTCAAATCGGGGAGTGTTGGCCTAGTGGTAATATGTTCAACCGTAAACTCGGGTTCAAACCCTGACTCGTGATGTAACGAGGTTTTAATGATGATGATATTGATGATGTTGAAATCTCTATTTTCTTTTTCTATTTGACCCTTTCTACAATTTAAAGTATTTAAACTATACATTAGACGTATTTTCTTCAAGCCTACAAGAAACTCGAAACTTTTAAAACTTCTACCAGTGGAGTTCCTAAAATAGATTAAAAGTTTAAAACGTTAGGAACTTCCTAACTACCTCCTCTATAAAATAAATATTTATCTTTTCCCCTCACTAGCTCGGAAACACGTGTTTTGTCCTTTAATACCAGCGGGTAAAAACGCATTTTATCCACTAGTGAGTAAAGTAATTTGACCTTGAATAAAGTCAAATTAACTGCTTTAAAATTGATAAAAGCAGGTGAATCTAGTAATAAAGATGATTTACCACCTGTGGAACTACAGGAAGCTGTGATAAAGACATTTTTTGCGTTGTAGTTTCCTCGCTGTAGTGAGGGGAAAAGTGTTGTGTTACACTCGGGTGCAAATGTATTTTACTTCTCGCGAGTGTGTTAAAAAAGGCCCCTATTCATTCATGATTCTATTCTCGAACCACTCGCTTCGCAATTCCACACTCGGCGTTAAAATACAACTTGGCCCCCTTGTATAACAAATAACTAATATCGGCTCACTTGTTAAAACTTTATAATAGTAACGGTGCTTTTTCCTTTGGAATTTCAATTAATTTGTCAATTTTATACAGTCACGCACCTAGACGGGTGAGAATGTTGAGCCATTTAGGGTTTCAGCTAAATTGGACATTTCACTAAATAATAATTATAGGACAGCGTATTTAGATGGACTCTTTATAGGATCAACAAATAAATGCGTGTAAGGTGATGATGTTGATTGTTGGTACATACAGGGTGTCCCGTAAACCACCGCGAAAATGAAAAGGGGTGATATGATAGGACATCTTATTAGCTATCATATGAAGCGAATTTAACCTGAATGAAAATTTAGTTTTTCGAGATATTGCCACTTTTTTACTCTTTTTCTTTACGTTTTATAAACTAAACGGCCAATATCTCAAAAACCATGACATTAAGGTAAAATTCGCTTATTATGATAGCTAATGAGATGTCCTATCACTCCTTTTAATTTTGGCGTTGATTTACGGGACACCTACTTAAGATAAAATAAAATAAAATCCAGTGTAGGTACAACTGACCTATCTTTTTTTTCTTTCAATAATTTCAAAATGGCATAAGTGTAATTACTTACACGCTTAAGCGAATACTTCGTAAAGAGGGTAATCCCCGCTAATTCAATCTCAGTCTTTGAGTAATTATGTTAACTAGAGAGGGCACCTCAACTTGATTTTGTGTAACAACACTTAGAGCTGATCAGCACAAACGCGCTTAGTCTGTGCCGAACGGCTGTGGTAGATTGACGTATCGCAATGAAAAATATTTCGTCTAAATAATGCCGTCATGTGTAGTGAGGTACTGTACAAACTCAGGAAAATGTAACAAAAGCCAAGGAGTGACTTTTCATACGTAGGTTTACTGCATTTTTGTTTAAACACGCTTACTTTTTAAAAAATGTATCAATATAAACTCATGCCGAAGCGCCATGTTGCGGCGGCCATGTTTCGTTGAAACCAAAGAGTAAAAAATGCAACAAAAGCAGACGTGACAATATCGCAAGTTAGTTCAAGTTTCCTATCATACATTAAATTATATACATTTATCGACGCAAAAAAGGTTATTTAATTATTATTGTCAGAATTGCAGTTTTCCGACATGTCGGTCTATAACAGATTCTCAATACGCGTGTCGAATTTCATGTGAGTATGTAAATGTAAGTGCAGTATCTAACATGCCTGAATGAATTTGGGTAGGTAGACGGTCAAGCAAATTATGAGAGTATAAAAACGCGCGAAATTCAAATTTTCTATGGGACGATAAACCCGCGCCCATACATACATGGATGTAGATAAAGTTATGTGTGCGACTATACATAATTAGGCATTAAAACACTCATGTTATCTTATTAACACAACAAAAACAACACTCATGTTTTAATGCCTACCATTATGCAAATGTCACATAAATAACTAATATCCAGTTGCGGCTACGTGTACACATGTACGCTCAGTCCGTATGCAGCTTTAAAAAATGTGGGCATTTAAAAAAATTGGGACTCACAGAGTTGTTAAAAAAAAGTTAAATCGCTGTCAGTTTTGCAACGATAATTAAGCATGGAATTTCAATAAAAACATCGTGAATTATACTAAGCTATAATCTAAATTTAGAACGTGAAAAAAGTTTTTAAATACAGATTTCAAGCTTGATTATCATTACAAAACTAACAGCGATTTATGTTTTTTGTTAACAACTCACGCTAATTGAGAGTCATAAATTTAAAAAAGTGCCCATGTAAACCCATGTCGCTTCTATACTACGACTTCTAATCTATGCACTCTATGCAGGGCTCATCATCGCGACCGAAAGGTCGTAAGCGCCGAGTAAAATCGTAGCGCTTGCGACGTTACGGAAGCAGGCCATTGGTTCACACCCCGCCCCCTCGCCCCGCCTTCAGCTTACAGGCTGTGACACGTTCGTTGTTTGCTATAGCTCCTCTATACGAAGTAATAATTACTCAATGATCTCAGTAGGTAAATAATCACGCAAGCGTACTAAACCTATCGTAAACCTACTTTTACACTCACCTTTTATAGCTACTCCACTTTACTACGACCAGCAAACAAATCAACGTTTATTGGTACGATGTTAAAAAACTTATTTTTATGACTTTATAAGTTTTATGCAGTTGGCTTTTTTTAATTTTTAAGTGTTAAGACGAAAGGTGACACTAGCATCAAAACTGGTGCGTGTTGCCCGCACTAGTGCACAAAGTGGTTCCTTTTTTGTCAGGTCGAAATTTCTGTACTGAAAAACGTTATAAGATGAAGAGAAAAATGTAAGTTGTATCGATTTAAAACACTACCCTCGATCGTGTTTCAATTTATGGCCACTCGATTCAAACTTCCACTTTTCCGCACTTGTATCATAATGTACCTGCTAAGGTAAGTATTCCATAGAATCGTGGCACAAATTTTCCTTTCTGGATATTTGGAACTCCTCCCATCGCCCCCTTTTCGATCATACCTACACCATCTGTAGTACCCTATACTATAACTTCTTTCGGGTTAACTATTTAAGCAAACCGAGTAACTTACAGCACACAACAGTGTGTATATGTGTATATTTACAGGTATGTTTGGGTGGTAAATGTGAAAAGGACGTTGAAAGTCGTTTAAAAATTTAGCTAAGTCTTACAACGTTACATATGCGTCATAAAACGGATCGATCGACAATTCTTTACTTAAACTTGGCTACAGTTTTGTGGCAACGATGGAAAACATAACCAAACTTGCTTATAATTTCACGATTTTTAGTTATTACACATTTTAGCCAATCACCAAAAAGAGTGGGATGCCCTGGTGGGTCTGAAGCACTCAAAGCTCTTTATGCAGAAGGTAGATTCTGGATGGAGCAAAAAGCTAGGGAAGCTAGGCAAAGGACAACTCCAAATTATAACGGGGGTGTTCACAGGCCATTACGGGGTCAAAGGAATTCTGGCCAAGATGGGACACGCCGACAACACTGATTGTCGCATGTGTGGCGAAGAGGAAGAGACAGTCAGACATCTAATGTGTGAATGTCACGCCCTCGCCAGACAAAGAATGAAGAACTTTGGAGCAGGCTACCTGGCACCAAAGGACTTCAGAGAGCTACCCATGAGCCTCATCATCCGATACGTGGAGATGGTCGAGAAGCTCCTGAATAGCTGAAGGATCTTAGGATCGTAGGGGGTAATTGCACAAAAGATCCCGATGGGTCAAAGTGTATTCGTAAGGGCCCCCGCAGATTTAAGATAAGATAAGATAAGCTTTAGCCCGCGGCTTAGCTCGCGTTAGAAAGAGACAAAAAGTAGCCTATGTCACTCTCCATCCCTTCAACTATCTCCACTTAAAAAATCACGTCAATTCGTCGCTCCGTTTTGCCGTGAAAGACGGACAAACAAACAGACACACACTTTCCCATTTATAATAGTATTTATATGGATTATATCTCATTAAAATTATAGAGGGAAGTAATCGCGTTTAGACGACGGCGGTGTACGCTAAATCTTGATTAGTTGCCAAAGTGGACCCCAGACTCCCATGAGCCGTGGCGAATACCGGGATAACGCAAGAAGGATGATGAACTTACCTAAGTAATCAAGGAGGAAGGTTGTTTTTTTTCTATAAAATGTATATAAACAGAACCGCAATAACACTTATATATTTATCAAAGGCGTTTAACAAATAACTTTTAGCAGCAAAATTCTAAATTCAATACAAACACAATTTCACAACACTGTAGCTTGTAAACAATAGTACGATGCATGACTAACTAATATTCGTTATTACAGTGTTATCTTATCTCTGCGATAAACGACATATCGAATTTGTGTCGATGCTAGTAATCTGCCTGTAATATTTGTAGGTATACCTCCGTAATAGGTACGCAACGCATAAATAGAAGTCCGAAAAAGTACATAAACTAATGAATGTACCTAACTAAGTACGGTAAAAGTTGGGGAACACGAATAATAACAATATGCTTTCAGACAGCCAACGTCCTCATAGCGAAGAGTCTCTCATGAGAAACTCTCGCTGGGTGGCTGGATCAAGGATCCGATGCCGAAGGCGGTGATCATGGACACAGCGCAGATAGTCCGATAGTTCCTCTCTCTGCAACCCTCACCACTGGCAGCTGAGGCCCTGCCGTTAGGCTTTTTATAATATGTTTGTATATTGTTTTACTTTTATATTCATATTGTAAATAAACCTAAGATTAAAGATTAATAAAGGATAATAATATGCTACTTAAGCTTACTGCAACGCTTAGTTTTACGTTAGACTGTCCCATGTGGGGGGTTACCATGAAGTATTAAAGACGTTCAGTTAAGGTCGAGAGAAAGGGACACCGCTACAGCAGTTACATAGCTGCGTCCCTCTCTATCAACCTAAACTGAACGGGCTTAGCACTTCATGGTAGACTTTCAGACATACTTTGCATAGTGACTTTTGAAGTCATAATAAACCAACTTTTATGACGGGATCAACGCTGAAATCGCAAAAAAAAATTTGGCTGTTCCATAAATTTCAAATGACGTGATGCCGCTCATATCTATGGACCTCAAAAGCCACTATGCAAAGAAGGTAAGGATAGTTGTTTAATAATTATTGTAGGTTTAGTGAATTGTAAACTAGGGCTCATCTTTAGCTTAGGACTTAGATCAATCAAAAAACTCCGAGGACAATATTTTTTTACTGATAACATTTGGTAATTGAAACTGCCCTTATATATCCTTTTTATGTATACCTATCCTATCCTATTCATCATCTAATACTTACAGTACAGCAATGAATATTCATAAGCGTTTAAAAAACAAGAACGGTCTCGCGAGTTAATAAAACCCAACGGATTGCATTCGTTTTATGCAAATTCGCTCGTAATAAGCCCAGACGTCATCCCGGAGAGTTATATACATAAATATATACACAGGATGATTGTAGACAGAGGAGTATATACATAAATTACATATACAGGGTGATAAACGTGATGGCATTGGTCTAATCTGTTTTTTCATCCAAAAAAAATCAGAACTTTTGTAAAAAAATGTCTTTAAGTAGATGTCTGTTTGTCAGTTGCTTTTTGTTTTCTTCTAGAGATGATATAATATAATATCTAGGCTTACCATTTTTATTGTACCATTATATTTAGTTTTAAGGCTTCAAACACAATACTTGTATTGTTTTTTTGAATAAATATATGATATGATATGAGAAATAACTGAAAACGTATTTTGTGATGTATCCCAATCTATACACTTATGTACTGACTGTTATAAGAGTTATAAGGAAAAGGAAAAAATCCCGAGATAAACCATTTCGCTGATTCCCATCCGTACAATCAATATCAAGTTAGAAGTAGATTTGTCTTGATTGAAGGTGGATAAAATATTGGTCTGTAAGGAACTAGAGAATACGTAATAAGGAAATACGATTTATTTCACTCAACTTCAAAAACGAATAAGGTAATCCGGCAAGATCTTGGCGCTATAAACCATTTAACACATGGTCGGTTTCTGCTATTCGCATTTTTTTAAAATATTATACGCGTATGCGTAAACCCCTTTTTGGAACGCAATTGCAAAACTAGAACAAGATATATAAAACACATTACTTTGTCATCAATTAAAATAAACGCCGTCAATTTACCAATTTAGGTACCCGCCATCAATTTTACTATCAGACTCACTTAGTGTTGTAACCGATACGCAACAACCGTTTAGGATCGCAGGAATCTAGATTAAAGGTCAAGCGAGATATTAGATAATGATGACAGCTACATCCATCTACAGGCTAAAAATAGACACAATATCAAGGCCGCATGACAACTGAAATTCAATAACCAATCGCGATCGACGAGCCATAAAGAACGGTTGGAATATTCGAAAATCGAATTCTAACATGCAGTTCCACCGCATTCGAAATATTTATCAGGGTTAGAATCGTACCATATGTTTTTCGGGAATTCAAATTTCGAACGCTGGTAAACCAAAACAAAAGAAAGCGTAACGGATTTCTTTAGTAGTATTTAAAGGCGTTACCTTCTAAATCACATTGTTTTCCAGCACTGCAGCTGTAGATTTGATTACTTAGTTTAGATTTTATGACGTCAAACAGTGTAGCGAAGGGTTCGCCTTTTCACGGACTGGATGTATTTGACAGGTGTCACGCGGGGCGCATGTCAAGTTGCGACGCATGCGCGCTCAGAGTCCGGGGTGAGAGTAAAATTAATTTTATTTTGCGGAAACGTTATAGCGTGGGCGTAGCTCAATATCCGCAAAGCTGTGGAATAAAGGCTTATGTCGCTGTGATATTGTATTACAGATGCAGCTATTAGGTTTTGTGTTACATTCTTGCGTCACAGGACGTGGGTGTCGGTATATGCAACACGTTGCAACGGAAAATGCGATTTGCTTCAGTACAAGGCACATAATAGAGGCAGGGAGTTCAACTATTTTCAGCGCTGGCATTTATGAAAATTAATGTAAATATTAGTTACATGGTAACGAAGAACAAACTATATGAATAAACGTATCTTAAAACGTGAACTCACGTGTTAACAATTTTTTTGTTTTAGTAAAATTGTATGGACAATATGTAAGGCCGTGCATTGCATGACTACGAGTAGGTACCTAATATGCTACGTAAAATGGTCTTCCTTTTATTTCCGACATTATTTTATTTAGACAGAAAAAAATAATTCTTATGACATGTGGTATAACAAAGCTACAGGGTGTTTTTTGCGGGTTCTAATTCCCGGTTTAACCATGTAATTATTTAAAAATATTTGAATGCACTATAAAATAAAGTCTTCTTTCATCAAAATAAATAAAAAATAAAAATCATTTATTGCAGAAAACAGGTTCCATAATATATGTATGATATTTAAGGTACGTTATTCCCTCCACGTGACATAGCAGTGGGATCTGTGGGATACCCTGTATTTTTATTTTCTTTAATTACAACAGCATCATAAAATATGGTAGGTAGGTAGGTAGGTTCAGGGTCAGCTGTAAAATCTGAAAACGACTCCAAATAGGTTATGACCCGTTTGTAGAAAACATATTGCTATTTATATCGAAGCTTTTTACAATTAATGAATATAGGTAGCTACTAGCGTCCTCTGCCGGCGTAGCCGAATGGCAATCGTCGACGCCAGACGCCGACAGAAATGCAGTCTGGCTCTGTCGCGCCAATACGCAAGAGCGATAGAGATAGATAGCTACGAAACAGATATAGATAGCTACGCAACTATCGTGAGCGTTTGTGCGTGGTTTGTGCATTTGGCTATGTACACTGGGCAGTTACGAATTTCATGCCTTTAACTTCAAAAGCTCTTGATATAAAAAAGGTCGGAAACAATTACGCAGGGAAGAGTAGATCGTAAAAGACCAAGATTAACCTTTTTTTCTTATGATAACAAACTATGTATAGGTATATTCCTAATTTTAAGTACAGATTTTTTAAGTGTATGAAAAAAAATAGAAAAAAAAACAAAAAGTTTTGTGTTTTGACAGATTTCAAACTCCAAATATAATATTATCGTTTTCAATACACATACCTAGTGCTACTTTCTAGTGTTACTTAATGTGAGAAGTGGTTCATTATGTTGCGTATGTTGAAACTTCAAAGGGCCATAATATGTTCTGAAAAAGTCGCGCGTCGTAAATAAAATACACGCGTGAAGAGGAAATTCGTAACTATCGTGACGATTTCATTTAAAACACTGCCTTAATTTATCGCCACTCGTTTCGAAGATGCTCTTTTCCGCACTTGTATCGTAATGTACTAACTATGTTGTAGGCATTTAGTTTTAAATGAAATGACTGCCTTTAGCTGCCCTATTTATTTCAGTTAATCGAATACCGTTCGGATTTAAAACAACGTTTTGTACCCACACCAATAGCAAGAGTAATAAACAAATCGTTGACATCAGGATTGAACCGGACTATTATTTATTTAAAATTGGTCTGCGAGACTTTCGAGAGATCACATACTACCAAAAGATACGTCACTATTAAAAATATTGGTGGTAAAGTTATAAACAGACTCAAAAAAGGATGTTAAAAATTCAACTGTATATTTTTGTAATCTGTACTCTGTATAAACGACTGTGGCCACTGTGGGATATGGGTTAAATAGTGGCGTAGGCGACAGGCTAACAACCTGTCACTGCAATGTCACAATTTCGTTATCTTTCAATCCCTTTTTGTCGAGAATGGCACTGAAACTTCAGTAGTTCATGTACTCTGCCTACCCCTTTATGGGAAACAGGCGTAACTCTATTTTTTCACTGGAAAGTGGAAATAATTGAAATCGACGAGTAATGGTGCAAGCGCGGATCGCGCGGGGGGAGGGGGCCTGAAACCTTGGCTGGAAGTGACGCCCCCCCCCCCCCCCCCAGAATGAAGCTGGATCCGCTCATGAAATTGTGGGAATTTAATCAACATTTTTTAGATAGTGTACTTACTGTAGGTTTAGTCCTACAGCGCTTATCTATGTACGTCCTAGTCCCGACTCGCGACAGTATCTCATGTGTGAGATGAGCGAGTTATCCGTCCATATTTTATAAATTTATTAATTAGACACTGGTGTATCTCCTATCCTCTTACATAATCCGTGCCCGTGATAACCTGTTTGCATATCACAAACATTGCTGCGTAAGGTCATCTATTCGTTGAGATACAGCGGACTACTTGAGACGTGTCACAATGTTTGAAATTGTTGTTTTATTTGCTGGCGTTGCGGTGAGTTATTTTGTGTAATTTATACCTGACTTTGAAAAGTTATATTCGGATCTTTGTTTTTTCCATTTTTTTAAAACGATTAGACGATTTTGTTTGATACTATTTTTGTTTTGAATGGTGGATTTTTTAAGGCTTGTTATTTTGGTGGATTTTTTAAGGCTTGTTTGTAGATACCTGTTCTAGTTTTGAAAAAATAGAAACTGTTGCACTTTTTTGAATGGTTCGTTTTGTAACATAATCGTGGAAAGTTTTCAAATCAGTAATTCACTAAAAAACCCTGTTTCGATATTCCTAACGTTAAGTTTACCACAGAAGTCATTGTTGTGACATGTTGACATGTATCATAACCGACCTGCGTCGCGGCGGGTTGTTATCTACAAAGGGTTACATTTTACCTGCTCCTCTTGAGTCATCACCAATGCTAACTTTTGACCCCACTACTCCTCCATGTCCAGTTCGTGTTATCAGTGACAATCGCTCAATGCTACCGTCAGATTCGCATGTGTTGCTATTGTACGTTTTATTTTTGAAATATTCTTGCTGTGCTAACTGGACTCCGATTGATTTGCGTCACGACCGACCCGTGCTTGTGTGTTGTTAATTAATAGTTATTTGTTTTATAAGGGGACAAAGTTGTTGTTTAACCGCACGTGCCAATATTGATACCCGAGCAAGCGAAAGATTCCAATATTGAACCGCGAGCGTAGCGAGTGGTTCAAAAAGTGGAATCTTGAGCGATGAGAGGGTTTCAAGGCACGAAGGTTAAATAAACTTTGCTACCGAGTGAAACACGAAAATTTTCACCACACCAACACGAACGAAATACTGACTATAAAACATAAAACTAAATCAAATCCATCAATCCATTCAATGTTAATATGATTCAAAATCATAATTTATAGGTAAATTCTACCAGCCAGCTTAAGACATCAAGTTAAAATTTGTATGAAATTACTTTGCACTCTTGTGGATAAAATGCAATTTTGCTATCTGTTTTCAAATAGCAAAGTAAGCCTTTACCAGTTGGTGTGGTGAAAAATTGATTATCCTATTCTTCCGTGAATTTCATTTGATCCAGTCTCAAAATTTCCTTTGCATGCAGTAGGCATAAAAATACCTACTAATAATTGTTTGTGTAGCTTGCACTGATAGCACTAATTAGCGATGGAGAATTCGACTCAGCAGGTAAAATGTAACCCTTTGTAGATAACACCCCGCTGCGACGCAGGTCGGTTATGACACATGTCACAACAATGACTTCTGTGGTAAAGTTAACGTTAGGAATATCGAAACAGGGTTTTTTAATGAATTACTGATTTGGAAACTTTCCACGATTATGTTACAAAACGAAACATTCAAAAAAGTCCAACAGTTTTGTTTTTAATAAGTAAATTGTTTCACCTCAGAATTTCTTAGCAATGAAAAGTTTAAAAATTCATAACTCGAAAACTACGAAAAATCGGCTAATATACATGGGGTATATTCTGATAGCCCACAACGTGAGGAATCTAAAAAAATATTTTGGACGTCAAGGTTTGGACCAGCCTGTGTACATGTATAAATATATATAATATTTGCAGCTATGCCAAGCCGATCTTCCAGTGACCCCTCCAAAGACGCCTCCAGCCAGCCCTCCGCCCGTGAGGTGTGGAGTAACCCCTACTGAAGTAAGTACCCATCAAATTAAATACATACATAAACTCACACCTGGGAGTACAAAAGGGGTAGACAGAGCACATGAATCTGCTCAAATTTCAGTGCCATTCAGAGTATGAGAGAAAATGGAATCGTGATATCGACGCTTAAGAATCAATATTCTCTAAAACAAACAGACAACAAACAGATGACGAGTGATAGAGATGTATGGAAGAGAAAGACATGCTGCGCCAACCCTAAGTGACTGGGACAAGGGCAAGAGAATGATGATTGTCTAAGTAACATGTAAGGCAAATGTTAGTTAAACAATATTGATTCTTAACCGTCGATATTGCAGTGACAAGTTGCTATAGCCCATTGCCCACAACACTGTCAACTTCTACGTTCTACGACACCCCCGGAAGAAAAGAGGGTGGGGAAAAATATAGCACGTCACCACACGGTAAAATAAAATAGTATGGGTAAGGGTTACCTAATGGAGAACTTGGGTCCGCTTGGCTGAAGAACTCGAAGAAATGAGCGTAGACACTAGCGACCATCAAAACTCTAATAATGCAAGTGGCACTACTTATGCTAGATTGAACTTAGAATGTGACGAATTTAAAGTTTTTCTTGATTATTTCAGATACACAAATGTTTAGGAAACCCGAAGCTGGTTACCAGAGATATCACCGCGCAATGCAACTCCAAGGGGCCAAATGAGGTGAGCCGTAATTACTATAAAGATTTTAATGCAGGAGCAGTAATGCAATATTTTAAATTTAGAGGGACATTCTATGAGTTGTCTACAATCATATTTTATTTCGTATATTTTTTACATTCCATTGACCAAATTATATTTCACTAAATATTTTTTACCTCCATTGCCTCGGAAATTAATCTACAAATCTTCAGAAAATTAGTCGACGACTTATAATTGGGTACGCCCAGATTTAGAGACCTAGGGACTTGAAATGATATGAGCACTTAGAATCCACTTATCTCAAAATCATTACCAGGTTTCCAGGGGCAGGTCTAAGAATATTATCACAGTACTCAGTTATCAGAGAGAAGAGAAGTGTTAAAATAATGAATTTACATATCAAATTCGAACAAACTACTCTTAAATTTTTATAAACTACTTCTACAGTGCGAGCGCATGAAGTGCATCTTCCAGAAGTCGGGCTGGATGAGTGGAGACACCATCGACAAGGCTAAAGTCACTGCTCACTTCGAGCAGTTCGCTAAAGACCACCCTGACTGGGCGCCGGCTGTTAACCAAGTCAAGGTAAGATAGTCCCATACTTGAATACCACTTGGCGACTGATGAATCTTCCAGAAGGCTGGATGAGTGGAGACCTGGAGACACCATCGACAAGGATAAAGTCACTGCTCACTTCGAGCAGTTCGCTAAAGACCACCCTGACTGGGCGCCGGCTGTCAACCAAGTCAAGGTAAGATAGTCCCATACTTGAATACCACTTGGCGACTGATGAATCTTCCAGAAGGCTGGATGAGTGGAGACCTGGAGACACCATCGACAAGGATAAAGTCACTGCTCACTTCGAACAGTTCGCTAAAGAACTGGGCGCCGGCTGTCAACCAAGTCAAGGTAAGATAGTCCCAGTACCACAAAATAGGAAGGCGATCGAAAGGATCAGGTGTGATCGTGGTCAAACGTCTACCTATTCATACTAAAAACATGCTGGGCGATTTGTATTGGATACGCCTATCGCACGTCTAGCGAGCTCTTTTCTAATAGTAGAGGAAAATAATCCTGGCCCACAATTTATCACTTTTTTTGTGTGCGTTGAAATTTTTTCGACTAAAATGCGCTGTGCCGTACCTAGTGTTTATACCGGTTCATGGCAAGCAAACACATCCCTCTTGCTCTTTGAAATAGGTAATAGGTATGGTTGGCTGTCGTCTTCAAAAGTTTCAGAACCCTAACTTAAAAGCAAAAAAAGTATAAATATAAAGAGTAGGGCTACCAAAATGTTTAGCACCGCGAAACTCTCAAATTAACATCGCATATAAAAGACCTAATCTTTCTCTTACCTCCGGGTTGACTTTGCTTCGTTACTTTTAGGTATATAAAATACACCATTATTATTCCTTACATTTATATTCATCCAGAAATGAAGACTTGGCCTAATTTGTATTTTGTCAGGCTTCAAACTTGGAAAGTTTCAATTAACTTTGAGGTTTGAAGAAGTTTTTTATATGTTTTTTTGTTTGTTAGGTTTCTTGCCTGTCGGGGAACTTGCCTACACAAGGTGTCTACCTCAACTGCCCAGCATATGACACTATACATTGCGTGCTAACTGTATTCTTTAAGGTAAGTGTCACAGAACTTTGTAAATAATTATACAATGCAAATCAATCAGTCAATAAAAATATGGTGTCCTTCGTCCAGAATAGTACAGAGATGAGCCATGATGAGCTCTCGCTGTGACTCACAAAACTTTATGTGGATGCCTTGACATGCATATTGAAACTTAGATTGAAACATAGAATATGTTGTCCGCGGCTCCTTAGCTTGATATAAAAACTCCGATCATAATGTAAAATAGCTTGACATAAAAATGTAGGAGAGGAGAAGAAACATGTATTAAATTTTCGGCGTGTTTCTACTTCTATTTATTCTTATAAACGTCAAAGCTATATGCATGTCAAGATTCGTGCTTTCTGCATCGAACTGTACCTACCTTCATACCAATTAGGGCTACCTAGCTGCTCAAATACCTATATGGATACCGTTCGCAAGTTTTGTAACATGATATTGGACACTGTAGTATCCTCAAACTGCCGGGAAACAGTGGCGCATAATGATGTCATCGAAATGGATCCCACTTCTTTGTGAAGTGCAAATTGCGCTCAGGTTCCATAGAGGGTGCCCTTAACAACGTACCTACCTAGTTTCCACTTTTGTATAACAGATCAGTGTAGTATAACCAGGGGCGGCTCACTCTGCGATTCTATCGCCGCGCTACAAGTACATGCCGGCGGCCGCGAGTTCGCGGCCTAATCAGGGTTGGCGCGCGTTCTCACGGAACGCACGTTCACACTTTCTATTGTTGCTTTACGTCGCGAGTTTTTTTTAAGGTTCATATGCGATGTCCGCATGTGGAATGGCTAATAATGCTTAGTTAAATAGACATCATGGATAAAATAGGACAATCTTACACAGATCTACTAATGATTAAGTCCCACGGAAAAATTCAATAAGGCTTGTGATGTTGGGGCCCAAACAAAAATATATAAATACTGTATATACTGTATCTAAAAAGTACCCAAGGCTTAATAGTATAACATTTTATCTGAGTATTAATTATTTTTAATCCATAGGCAACCCTATCGTCCGACGCTGCGCACGTGCGGCTCGTTTCTTTGTTAGAATTTTGTAGGCATTTAAAAAGGCGGCATTTCGTGAACATCAAAGCAGTGGGCCTTCTGTACTTGTACTATTATATATTCTGTGGTATAACCGATAACGACATGGGTGATTCTGATTGAGCATGTCTTTTAACCCATAATAATAAGCATTTATCGAGCATGTTTTAAAAATTTAGAATTCTTTACACATTTACTCGTGACATCAATGGGCATGTGCATATTGTGCATGTACCGATGTACCTAATACCACCATGTTTTAGAAATATAGACATTTAACACACTTGCTCGTAATATGGGTCAGCAACGCGCACGTGACATCCCTTGAGTTGCAGGCGTCCATAGGTTACGGTGACCGCTTTCCATCAGGCGGGTCGTATACCTGTTTGCCACAGACGTGGTATAAAAAAAAATGTAGGATCTTATTGAACCCCTTTTAGCTATTTGCACCACACGCTTAACTCAAGGTTAGTGGGCTGTCAACTGTCAAATTCCATATAAAATGGTGGGTTAACACGTCATGTTCTGTGTTGCAAGTGACCCTTAGTCCGTTTGTACACTTAGGCTCACAACACAAATCAATTACACATTCTAATTTCATTTTTTCCTCGCAAGTGTGTTGTAAAACGTCGTAGGAAACTCGAGTGCATTGGATTATATTCATTAAATCCATTACACACGCCTCGTGTGTAATGTAATACCCAAAATAGCACACTTGTATCACAATGTACCTACTTCATGTAAAAAAATGTATTTATACGACTTTTCCAAAATACTCCTCCTTCTCTCCTACTCCTTAGTAAAGGGTTAAACTCGACTTATTTAGATAGATAGAGAGATAGATAGATAAAAATCTTTATTCTTCTCATTATTACATGGCTCTAATGGCAAACAATTTTGAAATTTATGTATACATACATCGTTATTAGTTAAAAGTAAAGTTAAGTAAATAGAACATGCAGAATTAAAGTTATATGTAATTGGTAACATGCATTAAACTAAACCCTATTTCACAGAACGCGCAACCCTCCCAATGGTCAACGGCCGCAGAGTGCTCCTACGCGCGACAGTTCGCCGCGTCGTGCCCCATTTGCCCCGAAGACTGTTTCGCCGCAGCCATCCCCTACGGCTCTTGCAACGCTTGCAGACTGTTGCCCCAGATACCCCAGACTCCATAAACTGTTTAATCATAAATTACATATAACAAGATCATACCATCCCATACATTAAAATGCGACCGCCTACGAACGCGCTTACACTCCACCACACATAGATGGCGCCATAAAAAATGCCTTGTTGCCACCGATTATTTGTAGATTGGCATAAAGTATCAATTCTGAGCCGTAAATCTATGTCAAAATTAGGGTTGTAAATAGAAAAAAAACCAAATGTTTTTTTTAGAATTGTGAAAAAAAACATGAAAAAAAAAACCGAGCACCATGTTTTTTTTCTAAATATGGTTTTTTTTTCAGATGAACAAATAATACGACAATAATGGTTTTTCGTGAGTTGTAACGTGTTTCAATAACGATAACGTACATTCTAATTCAATTAACATTCAGTATACAAACGTTTATTGGGGAATCCGCGATACTGCGTGTAGCGTGGAGAGGCGGTGGTGTTGCCTACAGTAAATAGTGATAACTGCCAACTACAGATTTCGTAAATGTTACTTTTATAAGACCAAAAATTAAAATTATTTGATTAAATTCGTTAAATAGTTAAAAAATCTTATAAAAATATTAACTACTTTGCAAATTTTGAGATTTCGTAGTTTAGAAAAAAAAAACATACTCCAGAAAAAAAAACTCTTTTTTGTCACGTGCGGTTTTTTTTATGTTTTTTTTTTTCAAGCCAGAAAAAAAAACCGTTTTTTTTGCAACCCTAGTCAAAACTGAGACTTAACGCCACCTACAAGTATAATCGAAAGCTACAAGACATTTTTTTGTGTCGCCATCTATGTGTGGTGGAGTGTAAGCGCGGTCTTAGGCGGTCGCATTTTAATGTATGGGATGGTATGATCTTGTTATATTTCATTTATGATTTAATATCCTATTGCCTTTTGCTATATGTATAACACTTCGCCATGGCTTGTGTGGACGACGGTCGCAAGACCGTTGCCGTCGCGTTGCGTCGCATCGCCTATCATTGATAGTTCATCCACGTCAGCCACCTAAAGACACTTCCATAGACATCGAAGGTTTAATTTCATCGCGCCGCGTCGCGTCGCATCGCCGCCGCGCGACCATCGTTCAGGCAAACCATGGTGTTAGAAACCTTAAATATACTCTTCTTGTTTTGATGAAAATGACCCCTGACCCATAAATGAAAAGCATGGCCAGGAAAGTGTACATAACGAGAATTTTCAAAACCGCATGTAATCTGGTCAAAAAAAAGAACAGGCTGATAGTAGACTGAAAACACTTAGCTTAAGTTTAATTATATGTACAATAAATAATACAACATATTCATTTCAGAGTTGTATTTATTTCATGATTGATCATCTTAAAGCTGTGCAGAACAACACTGTTTTTATATATTTTGAACATCGACTTACAGTAGGTAAATTGGTGTCCTGCCGTTTCGCCAAAAAACGTTTCGTCAAATTTCATTTCCCAATAATCATATCGCAATAGTTTCATTTCCCAAAGTATTGTTTGGCAAAGGTATGTTTCGCAATGATTTTGTTTGGTCAAATTATCATTTGGCACAATTTTACTTAGTCAAATTTTATTTAGACAAAACTTTATTTCGCAAACGTTTTTAATGGCAAAACTTATATCCCAAAAACAGGTTTGGTCAAAATTTCACATCGCAAATTTCTAAAATATTTAGGCATTTGCATTTTCATTTCTACGGGATTAATTTAATTTACCAAAGATTTTTTTGCCAAATTTAACTTAAAATTGTCAAATGATAATTTCAGTTTTATTCCCAAGGCTTCAGTAGGACACGAAAAGTTTGCTCAACTTTATTTTTGTCAAATTAATATTACTGGACGAAATTATTTTGTCAACTATTTTTTTGTCAAAAAATGCTTCTACAAATTACACCATGCAAAACCACGTTTGACAATAAATATTACAAGGCATAAATGTAATGTAATAATTTTATTAGTATTGTAACAGAAAACTCGTGTGTGACAGGGTCAGTTTAGGTGCGACGACGAGCGAAGCGAGGAGGAGCGTGTTAGGTTGACAGTGAGCAAACCGGAAATGGCTTTTTAAAGTAATTAAAAATTAATAGAACATAATGGTCTTGAAAACATAAGGTTTCTTACTAATAGAATGTATCCGGACATGTAAGTGAAAATGTCATCCTTGACATTTGCATCAGGAGGAAAAAAAATACGACTTACACATTATTTCACACAAATCTTGGATACAAAATATAAAATCAACAAACAAATTTCTAGTGCGCCATTTAATTACAATATATTGGGAAATGGAAATTTTGCCTAACAATACCTTTGACTAAATAATATTTGGTAAAATGAAATTTGACCAAGTAAATATTTTGGGAAACAAATACTTGCCAAAAAAAGTTTTGCTAAATGTCAATTTGCGATAAGTTGTTTTGCCAAACGTTTATTTGGGAAATGATAATTTGGGAATAATAGTTTGGGATGTGAAACTTTGGGAAACGTTTTTTGGCGAATCGTCAGTAAACCAGGCCCCTATTTCAAAAAGGCTACAATTGTCAGTGACATATGTCGAGCGACAATTGTCGATGACAGGTGACAAATTACAATTTTATAAAATATTTTCTATAGAATTGCTTACAAACATGACAGGCATTTTGCTACAATTGTATGTATTACAATTATGTTGTGAAACAATAATTATTATTTCTAGGCGACATATTTGTAGAATTGTCGGTGAATCTCGACAGGAGGATTAAGATGTGTCGAATTGTGTGACAATTGTAGTAATTTGTGGTTGACATACGCGTTGTTCAAAATGGCTGCCCATGCGAGTGGTATAGTGACACTATTTGTGATAGTGACAGTAATTCCTACCTATATACTTAGGTTTTCGTACTTAGTTAGGAGTTCCTGTTACTTCGCCGTCGATATAAGTTTCAATAATGCTACGTAAATATGAAATTAAATTTGTAGCAAACTACGGATATCTCAATTTATTTTTATCATTGTACCATCGGCAGCAATGTTAGTACCTTATTTCAAGGGCATAAAGCCTACCGATGATTAGTTAAGAGTGTTGCTGTTAGTAAACGCTATTGGCCCCTTCGTAACATTATTAGTACTTAGGTATATTTTTGAGATTTCTCTGCGTTAATACATATTATTATACTAAATTGTGTTTTTAAACTTATGTATCATAAAAAATACTACATACCTATGTACCTAAATAGCTATCATTAATATTATTTTATACAAATACCCTCAAATTAATTTAAGCGTTTTTAAATGAACGAGTTACCTTCGTATTTAGGTACACCGAATTCCAAATTCAAATATTTTTAGTTTAGTTAAGCATTTTAACTATTAGTTTAGAATAGTTTTAATTTGTTTAATTTGTTATTTGAATATTTTTATTGTAGTACCTAATGGTCAATGTTTTTACTTCTTCTTTTATCCACGTTTATAAGAAATAAATTTTATATATCTTAATAATTCAAACTTATTAAATACTTAGTATAGTGCCAAGTTTCAATCAAACGTTGAGTTATTCCTTTATATTTAAGTACCTATTAACTTTCATTGCGGATATTAATTTGTTATCAAATTTATCAAATAACACGAATTTGCGGTCGGAAATCAATTTTAAGATAGTCATCTTTCTTATTAAATCCATACTGCAATATTGTTTTTGAAACAAAATACTAACACTCTCAGATCGCTCTTTAGCGATAAGACCGCCTGTTGTCTGCCTCTATTTATAATCATTTGTTTTGTCTCCGCTGTATCTTTTTTCTGTATCTCTTGCTGAGGTGTGCCAATAAAGAGTATTCTATCTATCTATCTATCTATCTAACACATAACCAATGCCTACTTGATACACATAAATAATGTTACCGAAGAAAATTATATAATGGTGGGAGAGGATTTAGGTAATGAATAGTTTTAAATAAGTTTTATCGAAGTTAACAAAGGCATTTATATTTATAGTCAGCCAATAAACATAAAAATATCCATTAAATAAATTTACTTATTGCCATTTGAGTCAACTACTATTCATAATTTGATACAATTATCCCTATGGTTAGTCGTGACAATTGTATTCTACAATTGTCGCACCTGTCAGCGTGGTGAAACCAATAATTCTACATATGTAATATTTTGTGACAATTGTCGCACCTGTCACCTATATGAAATTGGGGCCAGGTAAATTGAATACTCTTAAAATACCAGAATCTAAATACATAACTATGTGGTAATTATCAGTAACGAAATATTGGGACATACCCAAAAATATGGATGCTAAAATAGATGGCGCTGTGTGTACGGTAAACTTTTGCCCGCCAGTGGCCTATTTCACAATAATAACAATTGTCGCCCGACAGTGACACTTCGCCGTTCATTGCCCGTTCAACAAGAAAGTATTGACGCTGAGTAACAATGGTACTTATCAACCTAGAACTACATTGTCAGTGTCAAGTGTCACTGTGGTGAGATAGCCCACTGAGTGACATATCGCATAATAAACGAATTCTACCAACGCCATCTACGTCGGCTGTCAAATATTAAGCACGATTTTTTCTGTTTTACAAATGCCGTAACAAGGACAAAAAGACAGGTTTAAGCTCAAGGTTTTACCTTAATTCTAGAAAATGGCATAAAAATAATATATTTATTATTTTTGGCAAAACTACTTTTATTCTGATTAGGCAAGTCTTGCGTGAAGTGTCCAATGGGCCGTCGAAGAGATCTACAATTGCAAAATTTCCACATGGAAAAGTTACGAGAACTTCTTATTTTTGCAAGGGAATATTAATCGTAAACTAGAACTTTCCTTTGCTAATCCGCGAATAGATAACGTGCAAGTCAATCAGTGCTAACCTGTTATAATTTTTTGCGTATTTTTACATGCAATTAATTTTCCCACCCTCCCACCGCAAAAATAAAAATAAATACGCAAATAAATATAACAACCCACCACCAAAAATACAAAACTCGACACGTGTTTCGCCTCTCTACGAGGCATCCTCAGGAATTAATTGCATGTAAAAATACGCAAGTAATTATAACAGGTTAGCACTGATTGACTTGCACGTTATCTATTCGCGGATTAGCAAAGGAAAGTTCTAGTTTACGATTAACATGGATTTCCGCAAAGTAACGCCTGATTCCATCGAAGGGAATATTAGAAACTAGCTTTTGCCCACGGCTTCGCTCGCGTTAAATTCGAAAATTGCGAGATGCTCCATACAAACGTCCACCCCCCCCCCCCTATTTTAGGGAAGTGGGGGGTTAAAAAGAGGCAAAAAGTAGTCTATGTCACTCTCCGACCCTTCAACTATCTCCACTTAAAAAATCACGTCAATTCGTCGCTCCGTTTTGCCGTGAAAGACGGACAAACAGACATGCACATTTTCCCATTTATAATATTAGTATGGACTATGGATGTAAATTTCCTTTATTTCCTGTAAAATGTCAGAGACTTTTTGGAATTTTGATAACTTGCACATTCTACAAGTACCTATGTAAAGTTTCATTTTAATATGAAGGTCTTTCATCTATCTTTCTAGTACATTGACAATTGATATACTTATGGTCTAAAATGGTCATTACAGGCAGGTACCTACAGAAGTACGGGAAATGGGGATTCTAATACCACATTTATTAGTATTACACGTTCTATTTAGTTCAAATATTTGATTTAACACGTTCATGGTTTTGACACGATATTTCAGTGAAATCATATCAAAACTTCAGCCAGGTTCACAAAGAGCGAGGTAAGTAATAAAGTCACGAGGCATTTTTTCGCGCGGCAAACGTGCTAAAGCCTGACCAGAAAAATATGACTACGAGCCATGTTGCGGAACTTCATTGCAACTATTTTCTTCATACTAAACTGGACTGTCACCCCACACTAAGAGAAATTTGCATTGTGAATTTAACAAGTTCGACTTGTTGCGGGTTTATCCGTTGACACAAAAGTATTTTAGTAAACGGAATAAATCACAAATTTGATGATACAAATCGAATTTGTTCGAACAACAAGGTCAAACTTGTTAAAAGATATTTGATTGAATCAGCCAAACATATGTTTAAAACAATATGAGTCATGTTGCTTTTATAAAATCGACTTGTTGATTCAAATAAAATGAAACTTGTAGAATGTACTAGTTACACTTAACAAAATCTAACTTGTTGTTTGAACCAAAGAGCACGTAGGCGCTATTTTAACCAAAAAACTTGTTGAACGAACATGAAAATTGGTTGTTTTTTCTCTCAGTGCATATAGAATAAAAGCGCCCGTCTAACAATAGTCATATATTTCTGGCCAGGCCTTACATACGTATGTAGTTAGATGTGCCTTGGCCGAAATTTTACTTGTGCATTTTGCTCGTACGTGCGTCGGCCGAGGAACGTCTGCATAGCACGATTGCCGCGCGAGCACATTGCCTCGCGACGCGCCTCGTTCTGTGTGGACCCGGCTGTTATAAATTTAACATCTGAATAGGCTTGGGGTACACCTATACATTTACTAATTTATTTAATTACTTGATTTCATAAGAATAATATTGTCAACTCATATCAGTACGAAAGTGACTCAAATACATTTTAGGCACAGTAATTTAGGACGTAAGCTTTAGCAATAAGAATTAAAATCACAAGTGGGTAATTTTTTTCAAAGTTGTTCACCCCACTTTTTTTGTAACATGGGAATTTTTTACGCGATTCATACTCAGAATCGCGAGGTCTTTCGATCCTGATAGGAGAAAAAAAATGTCCCAAGACATTTTTCAAACCTTCCATTCCGTTACCGCCATACAAAATGTATGAAAAAATGGTAACGGAAAGGGAAAAAACCCTTGGGACACCTTTTTCTCCTATTAGGATTGAAAGAGCTCGCGCGCGATTCTGAGTGGAACCACATAAAAAATTCCAAATCCAAAAAAAAAAGGGTGGACAACATTAAAAAAAATGGCCCAAGTGAATCCAAACAGACTTTTATCGTTTAGGTTCTACAGTAGCACAATATGTAATTAGGTATACATATTGTGGTACTGTAGAACCTAAACGATAAAAGTCTGTTGACAACTATCGTACAGTATGGCCAGTTGGCCACTCCTTATGCTTCCCGATGAAAGTGCTACCCGTTCTCGACCAAAATTTTGAGCTTTACAAATTAACCACATTTTATCTGTATAGTTTTAGCATATGTAACAAAAATATACCGTGCGAAAAGAAGTAAAAAATCGATAACTTTAATCACCTTTAATATTTATTTTGTAAAACGAATTTTATTTCAATGTAATTGAGCAAGCGATAAATGAAACGAAATGTACATCAATCTGAGAAAGACTAAATTCGGATAGCGTTTTTTTCTTTACTAGTATTTAAAGTGAATAATATGAACCAACTTAGCGGAGGCTAAGAAAACCTCCAATATTTCATCTAAAAATAATATATCTATCTATAGATAATATATCACAATAAAGAGTAGGTAAAATTGGTGATACTGCCAAATAATATAATCATTTTCGTCCATACAACCGTGCGCACCGTGTAGTTTCAAAGGAATTTCCTCCCGCGGACGCTCCGGCTGTGGAATGAGCCTGAGAGGAAATGCCGAGGTATTTCCGAATTTTCCGATAAACTACAGTATGGGGTTCTTCAAAAAAGGAGTGTACAAGTTTCTAATGGGTCGGCAACGCGCATGTGACACCCCTTGAGTTGCAGGCGTCCATAGATTACGGTGATCGCTTCATCAGCGGACCGTATACCTGTTTGCCACCGACGTGGTATAAAAAATACAACATACAGTTTTAAATCTTAATACACAAGAAAAACCTTTGACCCAAAAAAACTCATAAAGGATTGACCTGGTAAGTGTGTTATAGTCAAACCAAGCTTAGATTGCAGTAATTTTTATAGACCACGTGGTTATTTTATACACCAACGTTCTATACAATCACGAAGTTCACTAACGCTAAAAATTGCTGCCAACTTAGATTGGTCTCACTTTACAAACCTTTTTTTTTAATTCCCTAAAGCAAAATCTCGTAGATCAAAACCAGAGACAGTTTAAGATTGGGCTGTAGCTGCGCGCGTTTTAGCGCTAAAAGGAGCGAACAAAACAAGAAACTTACGGCACATATCACCAACGGACCTCAATCAATCCGCTAAACTCATATTAAAGAACTCCTTCTTCAACACCGGCATGCTCTCCTCATCTTTCACCCTTGGAGGCAAAGTATTATCAAAATGTGGGTACTTCGGGTGCCACCAGTCGAACACGAAGATAGTCACAACGGTGTCTATGACAACGGATTGCTCTGGTACGAGGTTCCGGGAGATGTTGTGAGCGCTGGTGCTGAAGCCGAGGCTGAGACGGTGGTGGCGGAACCCTGGAGACAGTACTACGGAGACTGAGCTCAGTGTCATGCCGAGGAGTGGTGGGACTTCGTGGAAACTTGTGCAGGTCACCTGAAATTCGAAATATAGGTAAAATGTTATCAAAAAGAGCTTACTCAAGAGTTGTTGAAATATTTAAGGGCCTTAAAAAGTGAGTTTGCTAATAATATTTAACTATTAGTATTTTAGAGATGTTAAACTTTCGTGAGTACATCCGTTTATCTAAATATTTATTTGCATTTTTTTTAATAATCTCCTTTAAATATTTCAACAATTTTTCATGGTAAAAGCTATTTTCAAAGTTAAAAAGCTAAAGCCATGAAAGATAAAATAAAATGAAAGCACTTATCTTGGATGTGTTAATTTGATGATGCAACTTAAATGAAATTATGTAAGAATAAGAAACCAGAAAAAATATTTTTGAAGGTATATAATATTATAAGTTTATAACTTATACAAATTAGCAGTTTTTAACATAATAATATTATTTATTAGTATAAAATATTAGTAGTGTTGTAAAAATGTTCTTTTGATGTAAAAATAACTATATAATAGGAGTCTGGAGTATCAATAGATAGGTACATATAATAAAGTTTGTAAATAAAATGAGCATTTTTTTTTTGCCACATTTATGAAGTGTGATATTTTTGAAAATTATTTTAGCTATTTCTACTATTTCTACTCAGAATTACTAGCCTTTTCAATCCTAGTAGTTAAAAAAATTGTCCCATACGATTTTTTCTCATTTTGTTACCATTTTCCGTACATGTTGTATGGGGAAACAAAAGAGGAAAGTAAAAAAAAATGTATGGAAATTCTGGGACACTTTTTGTCTCCCAGTGAGATTGAAAGTACTCGTGATTCTGAGTACAATTGACCTAAAATTCCCTAAAACAATAAAAAAAAATTATTGCCAAAAAAAAAAGAAATGCTCAAATATGGCGTTATGTAATTCATACAAAACAACAACAGAACCACCCAGCCATTATCATGGTTAAAACAAATATTACAACATTTTAAAATAAAATGCAAATAAGCTAAAATTTTAGAGAGAAAGAATAATACAATTCATACCTGCAACACTTGACAATCCTCATCTGGGTTAGCGTCAATCCTGCCCAGCTCATCCAGCATGTTCCCGTTCTCGCTCTGAGGCCGTTCCAGCGGCACCTTCTTAAACTTGAAGTACACCAGCCAGTATATTGGTCCTTTATTGTACCACACATTTATACAGCGGCGTTTCACCAAACGGTGCGGCCGACTATCCTGTATCGCATCAAGCTCGATCTTATGCACAAACACACTGTATGTATGGTGCAAAGCCCGAATGACTCTCTGCTTCAAACCGTAAACTTTAAAGCTATTCTCAATCCTCAATCTTGGCGGTAACCGTGGGTGGCCCTGGCAGTAACGCTTGTAAAGATTACGCCAGAATGATTCCCGTTGCGTACAGGCATATGAAGCTTTGTTTATAGCAGCAAAGGTGCCTATTTGCTCCGGTTTAATATATGCAGATATGAGATAAAATATTATTTCAGGGTAAATTATACCTGGCCGCTTGTCAATGTCAGCTTCTAGTTTTGCATTGCTCTTTTTCTTGTATATGTACCTTTTGTAGCCTTCTGCGTCTATCTCTTCGACCAGGTCATAGTCTGCCATGTCCTCCCATGATACTTCACCGCTATCCGTTATTTGAGCTTTTTTAGACGTCTGATAGGTTTTGGCGCGTCTGCGGAGTCTTTTAACGTAAAATCTGAAACATAAAAGACCAAAATATACCTTGGCAGTTTGTTTCTAATAATTGTTTACTAGTAAAACATTGGTTTTATTTCAAAAAAATTAACAGTATACCTATTAGCAGTTAATTTAGTACCCAATATTATAGGTATTCAACACATTTCATAATTCTGAGAAAACTTAGCAACAACTTAGCTTATCCTTACAACGAATTATAAGTTCTAATATAATATAAGATTAGCTAATATTTCTAGGTAACATAACACATCAAATATTATGTGCCTACCTGAATTTGAACATTTCCAGTCTCCTTTTTTCTTCGGCATTGATTCGATAGGTTGTTTTCTTTTTTTAGGTATAAACAATCAGTTTTCCTATGAATCCACCAATTCTAATAATCTACAGTAACATTGTACTGTTAAATTAGGAATGGGTGGAACCTATCTATTGCTATTTATATGGTTAGGTTGGGCTATGTATTTAAGATAAAGGAAGAAAATAAACGAATAACTTAGCTCAACGCTGCTCCATTTTCCTATTTGACAATTTTGACATTTGAATATTTTGACATTGACATTCTTATCGATTAGTGGAATGCTTACCCGCCCACAAAATTATAAAACTTATCAATATTGGTTACTCATACTCACGCTGCTGCTAACTCAATTATTCGAAACATTTTTAACATTTTATGATAACACTATCTTTGCTTAAACTTGCATGAAGCGCGCAATTAAATATATTGATGATCCTTCTTTCTTGATTATATTTTATAACAACCTTTGTAAACAGCAATAATGTAGATCTTGAAGCGCCCTCTGCAGACGCTAGCCGGTGACTTTTTCAAAGAGTGGAAAAAGTTATCAGAAGTGGCATAATGGTGATTTCCTTATTATTATTATTATTATTATACATAATAAAAATCATCACAATGAATAGGCTACTGCCGAAAAAAAAATGTATAAAACAACCGAATTTTCTGCCATTTAACAGTATCTGACAAACAAAATAATTATAATCGAAATAATAAATTGAAATACATATCATACACGAATGAAAAAACGGCCAGGATGCAGCTTACGCGGCTAACGTCATTAACACCCGCCCGCCACTTGGACTTGGGTTGGGCTGGCGTTTGGCATAATTGATATATAGTAGTGTGATTACTTGAAAAAGAACAAATAAAAAAAATATTCAATAAAATAATTTGATTTGTTCCCTAGTTGTATAATACAAACATTTAAAAGTAAAATAAATGTGGTTATGACCTTTTCACTCCACGTAACTGTATTATACTGAAAGTAGTATGAAAAGTTAAGCATTGCGATTTTTGTCTGAGCAGAGCCATTATAATTTACTTTTCTCCTTAGAGCAGAATCAGTAGAGACGTCATATACCGCAATATAGGTATATCGACCTTTTATAAAATATAAACGTTTCGTACATTATTTATTAATACATTTATAAGTGTAAGAAAACCTTAAGAATAACTTTATAAGTTAGTAATCGATGAGTATATCAAGCTTTGCTTTGCGGAAAACCATGATAGTTCAAATCAAAAACGGACGGAGAGCGTTGTGTGTTAGAGACTTGTACTAATATGTATTCTGTGGTTAGAGCGAATATGGTGGCCCGCAGATTTGTTAGTTGCTCCATTGAAGTTAAAAAGACTCTTTTTAGAGCATTTTGCACTACCTTTTACACTGTTAGTCTGTGAGCATGTAACAATACAACCCTCTTCCTATCTAGTATATCAACGCCTTTAGGGTGTTGATGGGACTACCTCGTTTTTGTAGTGCTTAGGGGATGTTCGCAGAGGCCAGGGTAGCCAGTATCTGACCCATTGTCACATGATTTACATGCTGGTAGCAAAGTCCTCTGGACTATTGTAAATTTAATAAAGATAATTAAGTAATATAATTATAAATTAGCTCTAGTGTATTTTAATTTAATTAATTTAATGTATCCTAATTTTAATAATATAATTATGATACTATGTTGATCGCAGAATTAAAAAAAAAAGATTACTTCAATTACTAATCCCCGAATAGTAAAAAACGTGCTGGTCAAAGTTAACTCGTTATAATTATTTGCGTATCATTAATTGTGTGATTTGTGCGACATGAAGGCTTCTCCAGTACTTCAGTGTATTTCCTCCGAGCACCTGATCAATTATGTTCACGTCACGTAAATGTTCAGTGTATGATTTTATCATAAATCTTAACATTTAGGACTAATGACCGGATGCACCCGCATGTCACCCATCAGTCTACAGCTCACATATCCACTACGTAAGCTATAAAGTAAATACACATTATCCTTATCATTGGTTTGAGATGACACTTCTACATAAATATCTAGTCTGTGATGTGATTGACGTTCCAATCCAAGATGGCAGACAGGCCGTTTGAGCCGTGATAGTACGGGATTGTAGGAGTGTAATTTCTAGGTGTGTCATTCTAAATATTGAACTAGAATGTCTCGCGAATTCTTGACTAAAATCTTGTACGAATATTCTGACAATGTGAAACTACGTCCTCGCGTATCGTGCGCTAGGTTTAGGTAACGTTTGTGCCGGGACATCTGTAAAACGGTGATCGAATTGTGTTATTCGGTGTGTCGTGTACGCGATTTATTCTGGTTTGATGGTAAATTAAAATGTGGAATATGATGTGCGACGTGATGCCCACTATATCTGAAGACAGTATCAGCCAGAGGAGTTCGCAGTTTTCTGGCGAAGATGCGAATTTCGAGCAACTTATGGTGTCGATGCTCGACGAGAGAGATAAGTTGGTGGAGAGTCTCCGGGAGACTCAGGAGCGGCTCGGAGACTCGGAGCTGCGCCTGAAGGAGGTGGAAAAGGAGCGGGACTCGTTGCATCGGCAGATCGCTGCGAACTTGCCTCAGGTCAGTGACACTGTTCTCGTAACACATATATTTTCGCCGATGTCGGCTTTTTGGAGCCTGTTATCTAATACATACTTTGTTTATGCAGCATAAAGGCTTTAGGTGTTAAGAAAAGAATTGCAATTCAGCATAACCTAAAAATATATATGGTTAGTTGAATTAATGACATAGTGAGAGACACCTTGATTTTGTTTATATTTACTTTTGATTATTGCTGTGACTTCTTTGCTCTGCTTTGGTCACCTATCTTCAAGGTTTAGTACATTTTAATTATATTTAACAGTGCATTAGGTGCCTATAATTATTAAATAATCATTTATTAGGTGTTTTAAAATACCAATTTCTGAACAGGTTTCTTAAACAGTGAAACATCATAAACTAAAAATAGTGTAGTGTCTCTAACATCTAGGATTATGTTACTCATTATTACAATATTGCATTTGTTGCCTAACTAGTTAGGCACCTTAACCTAGTTCTTTTATCATGGCCTTCAGGTTTTTCTGAAGCTCATTATGCACAGACAATTACTAACAGTAAACTTCAAATGTAATCTAGTGTTTTTAGGTAGCGGTTCTGTTTTGTGTGGCAGTAGTTGATTGCTTGAAACTTTGTAAATGACCAAATGACAACAAACTATCTATAATTAAAGTCATTTAAGATGAAGTACTAAGTATCTAAATTTATTATATTTCTGTTAACAATCTGCTCCTGTAATTGTATCTCGGTTTTAATTTTGATTTCCTACAAGACGAGACAGGTATTGCCTAGTGAAGAGGTCGTGCCAACTATTCGAAAAGCACAAAACTTTGCTTTTCAAATTCACTGTGTGTAGGTATAGTTTGAATAAATATGGGTTTCTGTTTTTTATCTTGCATGTCAAAAACTAACTCCCTGTTTATATTATGTTTGTTTTTTTTTAGCACTTAGTTCTCAGATTTAGATTTTGCCTGGATCTGTGTAGACCAATTTTTGGTTCTTTTTCTAAATGCAGTGAATGTGTTTCCAAAAATAGGTGGGTTCTAAGAATTCTAAGTATGACTCAAGACAAACTACCAGTCGATCTTCCTGACTTGACAGAGAAATACTATATATTACAACATTTTCAATTGATAGTACAGCCACCGGCATAAATAAGTGATGATTTCTGTACCTTGTCACATTAACATCTTGTTTGAAATGTCATGCTAAGTTGTCAAACTATTAAAAGCGACAAGGTACAGAAATCATCACTTATTTATGCCGGTGACTGTACTACTTTTTTAAATAAACATTCCTCACTATTTACCAACAACACATGGAACAAGCAATTGTAAGTATTAATCAATGAGTTACATAATGCATAACATGTTATTGATGAACAAGTTCACTACCAATTACATAACATTAATGGGTTCATGAAACTAGACCATGTGGGTGATTCTACAATGTTCCAATAATATTTATCTATTGTTTATGAGGGAATCTATTTAATAGATACTGAATTTATTATGTTTCAGTACAGATGGTTATTTTTTATTGCACTAGTGCCAGTAGTGGGTAATTTTTTGTCAGGTCGAAACTTCTGGTCCATCTGTACTGAAAAACTTGGTATGATACACATGCGAAAAGGAACTTCGTAACTCATGTCGAGTTAATACACTTCTTTGGGTTGTGTTTTTTTTTTTTATTAATTTATTACCACTGGTTTCGAACTTCCTTTATCCCGCACTTGTATTGTAATGTACTATTATGTCAAAATATAAATTATTATTGAATAGATGTGTCATGACTGTCATTAAAAAAATACAAGTGTCACAAAACATATCAAAGTTGAAAAATACTAACCAATAACAACATTAATGGACTTATGAAAATAGAGCATGTGGGTGATTCTACAATATCTATATTGTCTATCTTATCTTTAGTAAAGTTGTAGTTTGTAGTGTAGATGATGACTGCATTGATGGTGATAAGAGATAAGTATGACATTGTCTAGAACACCATTGTTTCATGATGAGTAAAGACTTTAATGCTAAAGTAAAACAATGTACAAACTTTTACCTGAGTATGTTTTATAATTATCTCTTGTCTGTGTATGATAATAAAATAATAATCTTCAGGAAATTTTTAGTTATCTTTTTGCAATATTTATTTAGAACTTTGCTCTACAAGCCTAACTATTTTTTTTTGTAGTTTGGTAACAGTAAAATATGCTAAAAAAAAGTAAAAACTTTAATCTGTATAGGTAATGTTCATAATGTATTTGGAGCAATAATCCCAGTATTATGCTATGCATGATAATTGCTGTTAAACATTTTTACTTTGAAATATAAAAAAGTCTATTGCCTGTAGATTAACTGTGAAGGTATAATCATTAAACACCTAACACAATTACATCAGTTTAATAGTCATGTGAAACACCCACACCATCTACAAAATTGACCTGTTATAAACCTTAATACAATGCATTAAAGACTGCCACTGCTCAATGCATTAGCATGAGAATATACCATCCATATTGTTCACTATTTGTGAGCCCTATTGCAACATGTTAAGGTTTATTTTGAAATTGTGTTGCTAGTTGTGAATGTATGACATAAGTGATGCACTGTCATTGAATTGAGCTCATTTACTGAGTAGGTCAATCACATTCCTTGCACTATGTGCTAGGTTGCATTGTTCGCATATTTATACAATTTTAATAAAATATTTGATAGCAAAACTTATTTACAAATATGTATATGTAGGGGATTTTAAATGTATGTACGCAATTTAAAAAATAGTTTTATTTAGTATTGTTCTTAAAATTATTTTTTAAAAGAAGTAATTAAAACAACTGTTTGAAAAGTTTATTTATGTATGTTTTGATGTCTGGGCCGCTAGAGGTGTCGATGTTGATATTAACACTGTTTCTGTATCTTTATACAAGTGACTCTATATTAATATATATTTCGGGAAACAGATCTAATATTTACAATAAAATTGACTGCATGAGGGTTTTCAGAGGCGATTGATCCAGATATGTCTTATTTGTAGAAAAAAAGCACATAATATTAAGTTTTCATATGTTGTTCAAGTAAAGGTCAGTCTTCCAGATAGTAACATTGTAATGTAATGTAGTATACTATACCTAGAGTATATTACTTGCATAGAGATATGTATCTGCTTTTACACACACTGGAAGGAGCTAGTCTCATCAAGGTTCCCTTTCATAGACTTAATGTGATTTTAATTAGGCAGCCACTTCCTTGCTAATTATTGCTCAAATCACTAAGGTGTGTAACTAAATTGGTTTATTTATTAATGCAAATGTTGTTCCTGTCAGCTTCAGTTATGAAAATATTTTTTAACATGTAAAGTAAAACTATGTATATCTCAAGCCACATAGGCATGTTTTTTACTGTACAGCATAAAACCTAGTTTTCGCTATGACATATCACGATATTTCTAATTGGTTTTGAATAAAAAACAACAACAGTAGAATTGCTAATTTTACTGAAAACATTATCATCACATCAGGGGGGTTGGGGTTGCTCAATGTGACCAAGCGGGCAAGCATGGTCGCGTAATATGCCATTTCGGTGCGTTCTTTTGGCACTTTCTGTAAGTGCGAGAGAGACGCACCTACGCGATAGGCTAATATTACGCGTGCTTGTCCGACAGGTGTATTAAGGAGGGAGGGGCCAAGAAACGTGAAATTCATGTTACGTAGGTTATCGATAACCCCTCAATTTTAGCAGTTATCAATAGCTGAAGGTTGCATTATCATTTTGAGGTCAATGAAGAGCCATTAGGGTAACGCTGTTATCGGCTTGTATCTCTTATCACAAGCTTTATTAACAGCTGACGTGTGTTATCCCTGGATTACGTTGTTACATTACTGATGTAATACTGTAGCGTGCGGTATCAAAAGAATCGGAACTTTTCATTTAGAACGGCTTCAACTAAAGGGAAGTTAAGAGGAAGTGACTTTCGAAAGAGGACTGTACCATGGCGGCGCGTCTTACGTCCTTCCTATACAAAATGTACTGAGGAGACGTTTTTTGAATTACACTCAGGTGGCGTGGCGCGGACGTCCGTTGCGCGCCCCGAGACACGCGACGCTTAAGTGGGAACGCTGGCTTACACTTATGGAAACCCTATAGGACCTATGGTCTACCAAGGACCTGGATGCGAGAGCTCACATGCGAATTTATTTTACTAATCGATCGACCAATGAAACAAAATTGGTTTGTGATTTCTGAACGCCATGAACCCCTAGGCCACCTCGCCACCACTGGTGGTGCTCGTCATTTTTTCTTTAACATATGACATCTTATTTCGATTTTTAATTTATACAGAGTGGGGCCTGTAACAAAGGCGAAAAATTGAACTGTAGGCTATTCTCCTTATACTGATCAACATTTGTTCGGCGACTTTTAAAAATAACTTGTATTTTGATTTTTATCAGCCTTGAAAGTTTTTTCTAAGAGGTAATGTATTGCAAATTCTGTTAAGTCTAAAGTGCGACAGACAACGTCAATGACAACAATAATGGCGTACATTGAATTGAATATTTATTTTGTATGAAAAATTAAAAATTTAAAGACTTCTTAATTTTTAAAAGTCACTGAACAAATGTTGATCAGTATAAGGAGAATAGCCTACAGTTCAATTTTTCGCCTTTGTTACAGGCCCCACTCTGTATATAGTAGTGTAACTACTTCAAAAACACAAATCAAAATATGTATTTGTTAAAAATAATTTGATTTGTTCCCATAGTTGCGCCTAAAACGCGCGTAAAGTACGCTTGTTAGGTATTATTGACATCTCAACTTCGAAATTACTGATAAACTTTTTATACAAGTGTAACTCAACTAATTGTGAATATTCCTGTGGCCTATTTCACAACAGTGAGAATTTGTCGCCCGACATTGACACTTCGCCGTTCATTGCCTGTTCAACAAGGAAATATTGACGCTGAGTAACAATGTTACTGGACAAACCAAAAATATAGGCCCGGAATTGTCAGTGTTAAGATACCCCAATAACTCTCCCTACCAGAATGGAAACAGTTAGCACAACTTCATATTAGCTTGCTATATATTTAGAATTAATTCTAAAGAAAGTGTAGTCGGCGATAATAGCTCATCTTTACCGTGTGAAATCAGCATACACATCAGCTCATACACAATAAGGAATGCGCCCGTAGAGTCAGCAAAATTGGACATTACGGGCTTCTCAGCAGTGTTTATATTGTTCAGTACTGGCGACGGGCCAATAGCATTGTAGATAACGGATTTGTCTACCATGGGAATATGTTGAGGTAAGGCGGATGTCACACTGCATTCGTCCTGTTGTATGCCTCGCTGAAACACCTTATTCAGCGTGTGAAACGCCTTATACGGACCGGGCGCGCACGAAGAGCAGAGGTTGGAATTGCGCAAAATCGGAGTCGCGGCGGCTGTTGTCTGCAATTACAGCGAGTATATAGTAGAAAATCTTTAATGATAATGACTTTCTTATTCATCGTTGAGACAAGGTCCTAACTAATGTTGGGAATTCAAATGCCATCACATGTTAGGGAAAAGAATACTAACGTGTTAAGTATATTATTATGAGGTTGTTCCGGTCAACGCAATAGAAAATGGCCTAGTGAAAAAGTGCGCACAAGTCGCTGAGTTGCCTAGTCCACAGTACCTACCTATAATAAAGAGTACCATCGTACAGTCAAACAATTGGAACCCTAGGCCACTATACAACCATGTTAAAATGACAAGCAGTGTGAGATTTATTACAATCTGATTTATAACGTCATTGTGACATAGTTCTACAGTGGCCTAGGGTTCCAATTGGTTGACTGTACATTACAGTATGGTCCTCGTTTACCTCACAGTTACCGCCTGTCAAAAACGCGACCACTCGTCCTGTCTTATCTGACTTATCATGGTACATCTCAAGCATGGTACGCGTTCACCTACACGAGCTTAGACTGTGTGCGTAGGAACGCGCCTCTTTCATATATTTGATCGTCATTGACCGAGGTGTGCCTAGACGCTGACGCTTGGGAGACGCTAATATGATAAAGCTCACACTGCGCGGAAGACGTTATATCGCTATCGTTATACTGTATCTAGTTGGCCACTATTAAAATACACAGCACGACCGACTAGATGACATGTGCAACTTTCCCAAGCTATCGGGAAATCTTACCCCGTTTCCCACAGTAGCCATAGTACCTGCTTGTCATACTTTAATTTAAAGGAAATAACCCTCTCACGCTTGGCATGAATAGTTTTTGCTGTGGTGTCCAAAAGACATAATCTGCAGCCGAGATCTTCCCGTTACGAAACAGCCTGCCCTAGTCAAACTATGTAAGTAGGTTACACAGAAAGTCTTCAACAACTTCGTATTGAGCCGAGATAGTGTGCAAGCATCACGTTAACACTTGCCCGTGTGGTAACGGCTTAAAAATTTCACCACTTCTTCCCTCCCGTGGGGTATGGGTTTGATTATGGTGGGGGCCGCCTGGGGGCGATGGGCTTTTACCTGTTAATGAAATATCACGGTTTTATTTTTTGATGTGCTCTGCCCGTACCCCTTTTGGGAATACAGGTGTGAGTTTACGTATGCTTGTATGTAAGATTTATTAATATGTATATATTTAGCAAAGATGTGATAAATTGGAGTATGCATAAGGTCTATGCATGCTCCAATTTATCACATCTTTGCTTATATACATAAGCTGAAATCGTTTGTGCAGAAGACTCAGCTTCACATTTATACTAGGGGCATATGGGCTCAAACTGTCTTACTTTTCCATATTCACTACGAGCAGACCCTACTTGGAAGAACTGGCGAGAACCCGCGATTATCGTTGTCTTCAAACTCCCGACAGATTGAAAAGGGTTTTTAAGGTTCGCCCGAGACCCGTAATCAATGCGAGTCAGTTTAGCGTCGGATTTGCTCACTGCATTAGGATATTTGTGTCGCTTAACTTCAAACCTGGGTAAATCCATTCTGCTTTAAGGTTGAATATATAAAAAAATATTATATGATCTGAAAGATAATCAACCTTATAGCAGAATGGATTTACCCAGTTTTAAAGTTAAGCGACACATTTAGGATCGACATTTTGAACGGTATGAATCAACTCTATTTGTCAGATTATCTATTTTTTCACGGAACAACTTGTTTGGACTTAAAGTATGATTCTCATTGGCTCACTGGCAAATATTGCCAAATTATAGTTTGTGTGAATTAAAGACTTCTATGCGTAAACTGTAGGACAGCACCGGATTCTTTTGAAAGCTTGAAGTGTCATTGTCTACTTCACATTGTCAAGTTATTATTTTGAAGAGAGTCTATAACCCTTCTGATGAGACTGATGAGTTGGACAACGACAAGAAAACGTCTTTCAGGCGTCGGCTGTCTTTAAGGCTGCTTTCAAAAAAAACATCAAAATAATGTAAAATTGATCGTTTTAGTCGGTGAAATACTACACTTTCCGTTATCCAATAGATTTATTTGATTCAAATTTCAGTTAGAGCATCTTATTATCTTGATTTTTATAAGACTGGATTTTTGAAAACCAAGTCACTAAATTAATTATGAATTTTTCTCTAAAGCACGTTTAGAAAAACTCGCGTATAGAGCTGAATTAGTCGATCTTATTTGTAAAATTTGGACAATTTTGATTACTAAAACAGGTAAATTTATAATTCGTGTACCCTGTACTACAAACTTCTCAGATTACATTTTTATCATAAGGTTTTAAAAAAGAGTAAACGAGGCTAAGACGAAATCAATTTTTTCAGAAATTACCTAAAATTAAGTGACAATTTCTTTGAAAATCTACATCACATCGAAATAATTTTTGTATTTAATGAATCTGCAACGTTTACATAAATTGCTGTTATGCCTTAGTGATTATAAATTGCTATTATTTATTTTTGGCAATTTTTTGAAAACGAGCCTTCACTGGTACAATTATTACCACTTTTGGACATTTTCTCATATTTTGTTAGACCAAGTAGAAAAAGTCCTATAATGTGATATATATTTGTAAACTACTCGCAAAGCCCTTTAATTTAATACCACACACGGTATGATCAAGCGCTCGGTTGCGATTTCAATGTTTTTCACACGAAAGCCCTCTTAAGCACCTGTTCATATGTACATTCTTGTGTAACAGTACTAAAATGATTTCAAAATGACTTTATTGTCTTTGTATTAAAGGCCACATTATTAACCGCTAAGTCTAATCTTAAGGCTCTACGTCTAAAAAATATTAATTATTTTACAGTACTCCAAAATGAGAGTGGGATTCAAAAAATTATCTGCAAAATATTCCTTTAGTCGTTGCTGTATCTTTAAAAATTATAATCACAACTAAAATATCTCCATTATTATTTGGACTTTTCGCACCTACAGTTTATTTCATTAACATACATACACACAATCACGCCTGTATCCTATAAAGGGGTAAGCAGGTCACATAAAACTACTCATGTTTCAGTACACTCTTGGCAATAAGGGGTTGAAAGAAAACGGAATTGTGACATTGCAGTTTATTTTACACAATCAATAATCTCTTGCACAATAAGTTTTTGAAGCAAAATATTTTAAAATCCGTTTTATTTTTGTAGTGCAAAATATTATTGCACCTGACTGTATAGTGCTTGAGTGTCGACTCGGAAAATTGCTGACAGCATAATAAACTGCCCAATTCTAAAATGTCTTATGCAACTATAAAGTGGGCAAGTTTTAACCCATCATAAATGGACTTTATTTCATTGCAATATAGTTCAAGGATTACTAGTTAACAGTATGGACGATATTATATTCTTTAGATATTATAGAATGGGTTAATTTAATTTATAAATATGGGAAACTGCGGTCGGAATGTCACAATCGATACGCTCAAATGCTTCAATAGTTAGAGGAAATAATATAAAATATTCTTGTTAACGAACATGTACATATTTACGTTGCGTACTTATTTAATTGTATAATTTAACGTTTCTGCACGTTCTTAAGCTATAGGTATAGCAGTTAAGAAGTAGGAAGTAGGTACATAATGAGCCCGTAAGGAGGACTTAGGTACTCGTCAGTACTTTCCTCGCGCGGCATTAGGTTTCACTGATGCGGTTGCCATCTTATTCGACACCTTCCAACCCAGATCGGAAACTAGCATTATTGGCATGACTCCGGTTTTCTCACAATTTTCTCCTTCACTGAAAACCGATTAGCAAATATCAAATGATGTTTAGTACCTACAGAACCGAAAATTGGTAAGAGATAGATTATACCCGCGGTCTTCGTATTGAAATTTGCATGCTCATGTCATGTCGCTAGGCCACCAGTGTCTCGGGTCGTGTGAGTCCTAAATACGATTCTAAGCACTGGTTTAGCACAACTCTCGTCCGTACATGAAGTTGCGCTAGATGTATGGACTCGCGCGCGAGAATGCTAACTGTGCTGGACCGCTTTGAAATTTATTATACTCTATTTCCATGCCTAAATTAAATCTTGTTTTTATTTATAAGAAGCCAAGCTCAGACAGCCATTCCTTTCGTAATTCACAATGAAGTTATAATGTGTCGTAACGTTGAGAAACCAAGCCGTCTGCGAAGTTTCGCTCTAAATGGGTTTAAGGATTCGCAACTTATTTGAATACCTACTCCAAATTATTCTGCCAGACGGTTATGCTGAAGGTTGAGAAATACAAAGACAGAAATAGAAAGAATTTTGTTTGGTCTGTTTGTGTTACAGCTAGTATCGGATAAGGTTAGTAAAAGTACTACCCTTCTGTCACATTTATTGATACATAATGACTTAATATTGAAGATGGCATCTACAGATCGTTCGTCACTGTCACTACTTTGAAAAAAACTTGTATCTCATGTTAATGAGAAAAAAATGTAGTAAGTATGTATGGAAGGAAATCATACAGACTTACTGCGTTTTAACTTTGAGGAGCAGTGTGAGATACGAGATGTTTTCAAAGTAGTGATGAGATACAAATAAATTGGGTACCTAGCCAACGTGCCGATCGTTCACTCGTTAGCTTTTCTTAATCGTAACTCTCTATAACTCCTCGGTATTAGTACTACACAGAGTCAGTTGCACTTGATATTTACGGAGAGTAAAATATTGGCACCTAGGCTATACACTATGAATATGTACACTTGTCTCAATGTAACTTTGATTTTTCTAAAATTAAGAACAAGCTTTTTTTAACCGGTTTATATCCCGATCAATATATTTCCAAGTTGCATGAAGACCTAAAATAAATATGGCTTTTGAAAGTGCACTAACTGACTACAGAGAATAAAACTATATTTTTCGCCGTTATTTACGAGTCACCTACTCGATTTTGAACGTACCGTACTAACGTTCAAACATAAGCTAAAGAAAATTGGTCCGGACGCGACTGTCGCGCCGGTACCGGAAAACAGACCGCTAGCATGTGGGGCGCAAAAATGGCCGCAATATGCTAGTGTGACGAGATGGGCTGAATATTGGAAGATCCCTAGAGTTATGATTTAATAGGGTAGACAGGCGCTTTAAGAGGATGGGGTATGATATTCTTCATATATTCGTTTTCATTTTTGTCTCTGAATATTGACATGGAAAATATTGTTACATATTATGATGTATTTAGAATATTTAGATCCTTACACTCCGCAACCTCGTTGAACTCTGGTACTGGTAACTTACTCACCGGCAGGAACACAACGCACAGTAGGTAGCCGGCTGGAACTAAAACCGCCACTCTTATGATTATGATGGTAGTGTTATTTGGCTGCGGTTTGCGTGAAAAACCGGTGTCGGAGTGAAGCTCCTCTTTTATCTTAATTATCTAGCGAATTAGTCATCTATTATGATTTAAGAAAAAACTACAGAGTAGACTGGATATTACTAGCAACAGTATCAACACATGACACAACAAACCGATCGGAGCGTAAACAAAACTTATCAGGGCGCGACATCTACTCATATAATTCATACAGCATCTACTTATTATCAACTTCTGGTCTTGGGCTACTTGCTACTTGGTTTCATCGTGTGAGTAACATTGAGTTATAATCTAATAATGATCAGGTGACTTAGGTACATATTAGCTAGATTTGCCATTAAAACACCACAAATGTCATTTACGCGTAAGTATTATGCAAAAGATATGCAATTCACACAATTCATAGAACCATATACTTACTGTGGCGCAAAGACCCGTAGTGACATTAGTCTTGGCGTCCGACACCAAGTCACAATTTCGCTCTCTTCTCTCTGTGTCCGTCTCTGTGGCCGTTGACGCATAGCCATTGACGTTTTGGTGTCTCCGATGATGTTGGGGTTAGGAGATATGTGCCTAATAACAGGTAGACAGGGATCATTTAAATATCTATAACTTGCAAATATTTCGTCCATTTTACAACTTACACACATTATAGATCCTAAGGTCTCTTCATGCTTGTTAGACCTAGCCCTCGATTCCCCGTGATCGTTCAACTAAAAGGAATACGCGTTATGTAACAGTTGTAACGTAGAGTGTTTCCATCGTGGGTGGTCCATTCGGTGTCAATAGACAATGCAACGTGTTTGTTATGTGAAGAATGTGTGGGAGAAATTTAAAAGTGATGACAGATGATTGTGCTTGTCGAGGCAAATCTATTAACACACTATTTGACGTCTGTCAGCAAGTCCAATGGCTGTCCACTATTTCTATAAAACTCTGTAATTTGAACTCTGTAGTTTGTCCTAACTTGCATCGTTGTAGTTCGGGATAACGACGTTCTAGGCTTTTTATTGTATATTTTAGGAATCGTGAGAGTTAGCGAAATCAGACACCGGTGATGTACAGACCAAAGACAATTTACTATCTTTTCCATACAATTAACCACTTCCATAGACAACACATAATAAGGTTACTTCTAAGTATACACATAAGTTTAACGTAATACAGAAGCTGACTGTGCGCCGTGTGTGGTCTATTCGACAGTGGACAATGCGCCGTATAAATAGCCTGCACTCGCTTAATGCGCGCCGCTGCATGCTTTGATGTTTCGCAAGTGAGTGACAATCCGTTTATACTGATAACTTGCTAAGTGTATTTCAAATTGGATTATATGAGTTTCAAAATGGCTGAGATTTGTATGGTTTTCATAGAGAAAAAGCCCTTTTTTCAAAATTAACTAACTGACAACTAAAAAATGTAATGATTCGATCACAGCTTTATTTTTGAGAGCGTCTCCCATTCTGGAATAATCTGAAATTTGAGTAATTTTGCTGAAATATATGTAGAAAGTAAGGTTATGTAGACCATATTATGTAATTTAACTTTATTAAAAACCAAGTCAGCATTTTAACCGGGTTCTAGTCAAAAATGTTGATTTTTAAAATGACCAACTTCAATAGCTTGATCTTACTCTGAATAACCTCTTAACCTCTTCATCTAATCCTAATCCCCACTATTTTTGTAACATATTGTAGGCTTCACGTTCACACTTTAGCTCTAAAGCATATAAACTAGTATTATGTTTTACATCGTCGCCACATACTGCGTGCTAATTTTCTCGCGCGTACTGACCCGATTAAACCCGACTTGCCGCTATCTCAAATGAGCATCTAGGCGAGCTCTTTTACTAGTTTGAAGGTCGGGCAACTGTTTTTTCCTGTTTGATATCTGCAAGTTACCTATACCTATGCGTTTCCCACTGAACATTAGTCATCGCATTTGTCACAAAATGATTTATGTAACCAATGTAACGATGCTCCTCTTTCCCGGTTACCACGCGGAAGACAGGGATGCAAAGCTATTTGGAAGTGGGTTAAGTTTGAGCCCGCCCTAACGGCTCGAAGGGCCTTGACATTCGGCCGAGCCAATTTCCCCGCCCCGTAATCGGAGTTAAGCGTATGCGGTTGTGGCGGTGTCAGCGAAAAGGGACAATGGTCTGTCTAAGCTTACATAGCGTATCTCTATAAATATGAAAAACTCTAATAACAGATTTTGTACTCAGTTTAATTATGTACTTATGGCCATCGTTTTGCTTGTTAAAACATCAGAAGGGTTGCAGGACTTGCAGGTGCGTTGCCTTTAAGATGGTTGTACTTTCATTCTATAGTTTAGCTGTGTGAGGCAGGAAGTTTCTGGAGAAACGCATTTAATGCACAGTTGAGGACTGCACTGCCCTACTATAATTCTGCACCTGAAGTGACCTGAACCACATTTCATTAATTCCATTCAATTTTTTCCTTGCGCGCTGTGCGTAAACTTATTTACTGAAGTCTCACTTTTGAATCGAAAGCTCTTGAAATATAATTTGCTGGATTGCAATTCAGATAGACAGACAGTAACGTGGTTGGGTCTTTAATGTACAACTATTATTTAATCTGATTCTTTCATTGATGTGGGCAGATGTGACCTAGTTCTGTTACGAGTTGATAACATTTTATTCTACAGGCCCTTCATTGTCAGTAAATGTAACCGCATTTTCCTGCATATCCAATTTTGTTTACGTTTCGTTATTCGTCGTGTAAGTAACGGGCCGAGTGTAAATTCGATTCGATCAGGGGTGCAAAAGTTTCGAAAAACTACTTCAGCACAAAACATACTGAGATCAGGCCCAAATCGGAACACAAGGACGCCAAAAATAAATTTAAGTGTTCAACGGAGATTGTAAGATAATCCACGACTTTCAGTGCGGAAGCTTTCAAAGTCGTCTGTACATAAAATACTAAAAAAAGATTTGAAGTTCCATCCATACAGGGTTCAACTAGTCCAAGAAATTAATGAAGATAAATAAATCGTTTATTCTCAAAATAAACCCTTTTTTGACAACATTAAATCTTTTGCCAAACTGCAGGACAGTTTGTTGGCAAAGGGCACTCCCTTACATAATAAGCATATAGACGTCACATGTGGCAAACTCTCAGGGGCGTGTTTTGCACTAGGAAGGCTCGCTCACGTGCTACCTCCTAAGCAACTACGCTCCAGCTACTTCTCCCTATTCCACTCGACCATGTGCTACGGCCTTGAACTGTGGGGAACAGCAGCAGAATGGCATCGAGTGTTTATTTTACAAAAACGGGCGATAAGAATAATATCTTTCGCTCCCCCGGATCACCAGCAAAACAACTTTTTATAAGCAATAACATTTTAACACTCACATCACAATACATTTTTAACATCGCCAAACACGTACACACATACAGACACACATTTAATACAAGCAAGCTAACACGAACCCGTCTAGGAAGCAAAGAACGCCTGCTCCTCCCCAGTTGTCGTCTGAGTAAGTCCTCCAAGACTATGCAGGTACAAGGTCCCAAGATTTTTAACAAACTTCCCGAAGACATTACCTGTATAGAATCTTCGAACCAATTCACACGAGCGTTAAAAAAATGGCTTATCGCCCACGCCTTTTATGACATGAATGAATTCTACATCTTTTAAATTATTTAATTAACTATCTAATTAACAGCACAAAACATTGTATCCATTCTATTCTAATATTATATAATGCTCAATGGTCCTTAATGTAATTTAAAAATGTATTACCATATTTCGACATATCAAACTACGAATACTAATATAATAATTTTAATTTTAATATACCATATAATAACTATGTACCTAAATCAATTGTGACGTGTAATATGTAACAATATTATAAATAAATGAGTATGAGTATGAGTAATACATATATTTAAGTGATAACATTATGTGATTTCACGACACGCAATAAAAAATAAAATATCGCTAATGAAATCAGCAAAAATTCGCAGGATATGCTGCGACGAGTGATACAAAACACGAGACTCCGAGTGTACGTGTAGATAGATGACATTTAGACGATATTATTTTTAATTAACTAAATCCGGATTTGTTATCTATGTTTTAGATATTAATAAAGTTTCTAGCTTAAGCCGTTATTTTGTTATATCAAGTTAAAAATAGAAATCTGCCACCGGATACCCTGTATAATTTCTTATCTTATCTTTTTTCCTATCACACCTAACCGTCATTCTTGAGACTCGGAATACAAAAATATACCATTTGGTCTGATAGTGTCAACTCGTTAATCGGTCGTTAATTCCCAATTGATCGCGGCACGCCCTGTCCTGACAATCTGTCTAGACATGGAACGTGTACCTCGCAGTCTGTAATTACTGTTCCTCAATGTGAACACCAGACATATGTATGTACCTATTATGGATAGGTAGTTTATTGTGCTATTAGGGAGAATAGGGAGTAATAATTTTTGAGCAGCACAAATTAAATTATAAAAAAAACAAGTGCTTGATTACCAAAGTACTCAGCTATAATTTGGCACAATTACTGTAACCTAGAACCATATTGAAATTGTAATTGAACAAGCAAACCGCAGCTTAATCTGGCTGCGGCTTCGTATCGACCCTACCGGATTATCCAACAGGTGCGTTCAGCTTAATAGGATTTGGCTATGATTTGGATCGCTTCTGCTCGTGTTATAAATTATCGGGTTGTTCTCGAATTGTATATACATAATATCATGCTTGTATTAGTTTTATTCCCATAGGGGTAGGTCGAACATATGATACTGCTAGAGTTTCAGACTGCTCTTGGCAAGTAAAAGGTTGAAAGAAAACGAGGTTGTGATATTGCATTCACAGGTTGTCGGCCCATCGCTGACACCTAACCACAATGTCCACAATTGAACACAACGTCTGATTACTTGTTATATAACCACAACTGTGTGGTGACGGGTTAAGAATTTCACCACCCCCTTTCTTCCCGTGGGTGTCGTAGAAGGCGACTATGGGATGTGGGTTAAATTGTGGCGTAGGCGAGAGGCTGGCAACCTGTCACTGCAATGTCACAGTTTCGTTTTCTTTCAACCCCTTATTTGCCAAGAGTGGCACTGAAGCTTTAGTAGTTTCATGTGTTCTGCCTACCCCTTTATGGGATACAGGCGTGATTGTATGTATGTATGTATAACCACAAAATTAAAATTTTGAAAAAAAAAACCCCCAACTGCGACATAGTAGACCGATTTTCATGAAATATGGCTAAGCACTTCTGACTAACTCAGCTTTCAAACAAAAAAAACTAAATCTAAATCGGTTCATCCGTTCGGGAGCTACGATGCCACAGACAGACACACACATAGACAGACTGACAAACACACAGACAGACACGTCAAACTTATAACACCCCTTCGTTTTTGCGTCGGGGGTTAAAAAGATATGGATAAAACGTTTCTTAATATGCTTAAGCTATGATTTGAAATGCGCCAGCTTTTCCATTATTCATCTTGGGAGTATTGCAATAAATTCTTACGGCGTTATTTATAAATATATTTTTAGGCGTTATTTATATTTATAATCTGTCAAACGAAGTTGAATCTAATAAGCCATTAATATTCAGGTGAAACTGTTCACATTTGTCTGCATTGAGGCAAGACAGGTTTGACAAATTTTATAAGGGTGTGGTGTGAGTAGGTTTTAGAACGATGCCTCTACATTATTTTAATAGTTATTTGTTATACAAGGGGGCAAAGTTGTATTTTAACGCCGAGTGTGGAATTGAAAAACGAGCAAGTGAAAGGATTCTATAGTTGAATTCGAGAATAGAATCCTGAACTTGCGAGTTTTTTCATACACGAGAAGTAAAATACATTTGCACCCGAGTGTAACACAAAACTTTTCCCTTCACTATAGCGAGGAAACTACAACGCAAAAAATGCGTTTATCACTGCTTCCAGTAGTTCCACAGGTGGTAAATCATCTTTATTACTAGATTCACCTACTTTTATCAATTTTAAAGCAGTTAATTTGACTTTATTCAAGGTCAAATTACTTTACCCACTAGTGGATAAAATGCGTTTTTACCCGCTGGTATTAAAGGGCAAAACACGTGTTTCCGAGCTAGTGAGGGGAAAATGAAATTTTCATCACATGCCATCTAAAACATATAAACAATAACACCAACTTCATTTTCTAATGGTATGATATTTTAGAGACTCTTTCTGCAGGTGACTGAACAATCATGTTTACTGGCAGAAGTGACACGTATAAATTGGATGATCATTAAAAAGATGCCTTCAACTGAACTAAACATAACTTTACACGAGTTTCAAGTTGACAAGTCATACCTGCTTTACAATTTGTAAGCCTTATAGAAAACTAGCTTTTACCCGCGGCTTCGCCCGCGTAATAAAAGTATTCATTAAGATTTTCATTTGGATCCTTAGGTTTCTCTGTAGGTATATTTATCTGCGATTATTTCGATTGCACATAATACTTTTGCTTGCAATGATTGTAGAAATATTACACATCGACCACAGCGTAGGTAATTCTATATACGCTGGGGAAACCTTTATAAACATCCCACATAGCCCGTATTTCGACTTTTTCTATTATCCCTTAAAAATTTTTACATTTTGCTTATACTTATCGCAAACGTAATCTTCAAGCAAGCAAACAACGATCGTCTTAGAGCACATTGATTGTAAGAGACCGCCGACCGATTATCCGTATCCCTCTAACGATACCCATATTATCCGTATCCGTATCGCTATCGCTATCGCTATCCCTATCCCTATCCCTATCCCTATCCCAATCCCTATCCCAATCCTTATCCATATCCCTATCCCTATTCCTATCCGTTATCAAGATGTTCAATGATTTCTTATCAAGTGCTAAAATATAAAGTTTCATGGTTTTATCTTTTAAAATTAAGAAATCCCATACAAACTTTCAACCTCTTTTTCAACCCCTTCATCCCTTTTTTTCGAAATAAAAAGTAGCCTATGTTCTGTCTCAGTGTCTAAAGATTGTCTGTTCCAAATTTCATCAAAATCGGTTGCGTGGTTTAAGCGGGAAAGCGTAACAGACAGACAGACAGACAGACAGACAGAGTTACTTTCGCATTTATAATATTAGTATGGATTAGTATGGATTAGTATGGATATGGATGGTCACCAGTGTCTAGCGTCACACGTCACCACGCACCAGTGTCTAGCGTGGGCATGACTGCTCGCTCATACTGGGCGTGGTGTGCGGCATGATAAACAATTGTAGCTCATGCAAGTGTCCTGAGTCGACGCTGCATAGGGTCGAGGCACGCTCGCCAGCCTCGCCGAACGCTCCGCTCCGAGCGTCCACTCAGGCCCTAGTGTAACAGTATCCTAGTGAACGTCGGAAAGGGAACGGCCGTCGCGCGCTGATTGTCGAGGGCCGGAGACTGGGCGATGGAGCAATAATGTCTCCATGCATCTGACCTCCATGATACCTATTAACTTGCAACAACAAACATGATGTAGTTGTCAGTGTTCTTATACGTTCGAATGTATCAGTATTAATTGCAGATGTTCTATCCTCTGCTTTCCTGAGTGAATAGCGGTATCTTAAATGAACATTACCTGCAGACCTAGATGTCCGGACAATATTGACTTAAATCGTGATATGGATTAGAATAGCTTTTCCTATTAGAACTAAGCTATATTATATTTCTAACAAAGAGGATTATATTAATAATTAGTAATTAACATTTAATGTTTCTTGTTTCAGGTACTGCACACAATCTTTGACAAAACAAAATTGCGTGGTATGTCTCACTCGTGGTAACCCCTCCTGCCTAAATCTACAATTTACAAATGGGAAAGACATAATTGAAAAAAAAAAAAAGACAAATAAGTTAAAGTAATAGATAGAGAGATCTGAGAGAAAGACGTAGACAAATGTGCGAGCCTCATTATTCTGGGTTTAACTGGACATAAATTTAAAGGATAATGTTGGTTCTTGGTTCTTCGAGGAAAGCATGATGTAATAAATATTTTCCTCAATTGAAAATAATAGGTCAATTTGAAAAGACTATTTATCACATGCATAAAAATATGAATTTACAAAAACGTTGTTTAGTCGATACATCATATTCTAAGGGGTCCCTTCTGTGTATTTTACCCTTAAATCTTCCTTTTTTTGCACTTAGGATGTTACAAAAATGTCCTAGAAATTCCCGGCTCTGTGAGCTTGTCATAAACGCGCACAGGCGGCGCTGCAGTAGAAATCTAAGTTGACGTCTCGGTCTACATCCATTAGAGATTATTGTAAACTTCCAGACCACTTAGCTAATAAACTCACCGTGTTTACTTTGCATTTCTTAGATGACACCAGAAAATTGGAGACGAAGAAAAGGGTAGACAAATTGCCCACGACCACAGTAGATTTTTGTTGTCTTCGTTTGCGAACGAATCATAGTTACAATTGTATCTTTATATTAAAGTTTGATATGTATGTTTGGGTCTTAAATTAGGTCAAATGTTTGTGCTGTAATATTCGTGCCAACAGACAATTAGAGACACTTCCTATTGTAGTTAAAATTGAACTTAAATTTTGTGCTAAGCAAAGGCGTTTCATATAGTTAGTTTATCTTTACATAACTTAACATATCCGATAATGTCCATAAACGCCAATATATTCAAGACAGTCTAATTTCAGACCGTGTTAAATCTAAAGACGCAACTTGAAGTTAGCATGGATCCCTATTTGCAAAACTCGTTACCGAGGGTCCCACAGGGCTCTCCACTTGGTAATTAATACCAACTTCGGCAACTGACGTCATGCTGCGATAATAGATTCGAAAATTTACTTACCTTAATCGAAGCCTTTTGTGTTCCCATTGGCTGTCGTAATCTTCGGGAAACCAGTGTCACTTTACCTTTAGATCGGTGAATAGTTGAATACTAGTTCTTTTGTATTGCGTGCGTTTACAACAAGACTAGAACATAATTTCCGCGACATGGTATGAATGACAAAATAACGGGTAGTCTATTTTGCGTCAATCATTGTAATGTGTTTCGAGCCGGCCTAGTCGAAATGACAATCGTTAACGCTAGACGCCGACCAAAACGCAGTCTGACCGGCTAGCTACGATAACGATATTATCGTGAGCGTTTGTGCATTTATTTGGCTACGTACCCAGCTCCTCGCAAGTGATTGGAATGACAATCAGATAGCTATACCAAAGTGCTCCAGAATAATCTATCTAGATCTAGTGAATGCAGTATATATATTTGCTTTGATGTTTAAAGTTTGGGACAGAAAACCACTTTATAACTTGTTACTAGAGCCGTGTGAAGATGCGGCTCTTATTGAATCACTACTACTTCGACTTCTCGACTCTACTATTTCCAGATAGATTTTCCAATATTTTCATACGAGCTCTCAATCTCCGGTTGCGGTTGATTTTTATCAAAACATTCATAGTTCTTATTATACCTAGTTATTGTATTATTATACAGCTTAATCACTAATATACCGTTTCTCTTTGGTGATTTTGGCTTAGTGTTCTTACATTTTTGTCAATGAAGTGAAAATTATCCACTGGCCCGGTGCCACTGTGCCATATTGTCCATTGGAGGACTTATTTTAAGAATTTCAATTTCTAATTTATATCCTATCAACGAAAATATCAGACAAGAGATTAACGTACTTCTACAACGACATTCTCCGAAGATTGAAATTAATAAAAACCAAAAGTCCTCAAGTAATCAGGAATTCCCATCAATCGTACGTAAGATCAAATGTAACTATGATTGTAATTACAAGACCACAACTGAATGAAGAGGTCCAGCTCACAATTATTTGGGACAAGACAATCGCTCCCCGGGGGCGCGTGGGGTGTAAATCAACAAATGAAGTGTAAGTGCGGCGCCGAGTTTTATCAGCTCTAAGTGTTACAACTTACAAGCCTTGGTGATCGAGCTCATGGGTTTGTATAAAAAAACATAGGTATAGCAGTAGCTTCCAATCCGGTTTAAAATCGTTTTTAACGCATATTTTCATAATTCTGTGCGAAATTCTTCTTATTTAAACATTTCAACCTAAAATCTCTGGTGATGACCAAATGCCAGACCTTAGGCACGAACAAATATTTTGACTTGAGCGATTTGATCCTAGCTGTGTCGGACGCGCATTATTAAAATGTTAAATTATAATGACGGATATCAAGTAGGTACGTTGCTGCATTGGAGATCTTATCGGTTGAAGAATACCCGGGGTGGGAGTCCATTCTACAATTTAGATGGTGGAATACTTTTAGAAATCTTGAGCCTTTATCTAAACGCAAAGAACCCTTAAAAAGTCCCTGAAGCGGTGTTCCTAGAGCGCTAGTAATAGCATTCCAGCTCTAAAGAAACTTCAGCTCCGAGTGCAATGACCCCGCAAAGCCCCACATCTTGTGAGACTTGGACGTTTTTATCGCAATGTGGCGTTTTAATCTTCGCAGATTCAAATTTATAGTTTTATAGATCTGTGATCGTGCCAAGTTGAATTTTTCGGAGATTTTGGTTTAAAGAACAACTACAGGAAATCTTAATGTACTTAGTGACGTTTTTATAAGTAGTTATTGATGTTGTGGTTTTTACCTATATTGATTTGCGTTTAAAACATTTTAAACACGTTAAACGACATCGCCAATCTGGAAATTGCGTGATATGACACTTGTAAATCCCATATAAGATGTTTTTACCCTCTATGGACGGACTTAGACATTGTGCATTTCCTCTAACGGTTGTGCAAGTTTGTCTATTTTATCATACATTATGGAGGCTCCTAAAACGACTGCCCATCTATCGCCGCAATGATCTTACTTAAAACCAGTAAGCTTGTTCAATTTTGCTGCCACACACAGAACCTGACACTCCACATATCGTTCGAAATCATAGTAAAGATTCTATGAAAACTAACTGCCTATAAACCGTTTTATCAAACATAAAATCATTGAACAAACGTGGTGACAAATCACGATGTACTCTATTCACATCTTTCAACTGATTATAAAAATAGATAACAGGTGGCCTTTCGCTAAACTACTGCGAGTGCGAGCACTACTGAAGAGTGATGGTATAGGCAGCAAACAAGCAGACGAGCCGGTGATGGGAAAAAGTCATCGCCGCCCATGGACATAAGCAACATCAGGCGAGCGACTTATGCGTTGCCGACCTTTGAGAACCCTAAATACCTTACTCCTCGAAGAACCCCATGTCATAGCGCAAGGGGAACACCTCAGAAGGTGACTTATGCTATAACTTGCACGTTCTGCGCAAAAACGAGCCAGAGGCCCGTTTGTTCTTGTGAGATAACCACAATAAACATGACTATATCCCATCTGGGCCCTTAAAATCAATTGTTTACCGGGCCGGAGCGCGTAATTAACAATCCTCATCAATAATCGATGGCTGGGAAAATGGGTTAATGTGCTACAACCCGCCGCCGTTCAACACCATTCAATATGAATTAACAACATGTCTATTACTTTACAAGTGCAATGGGTCTACAAGTCTAGAAAAATACTTATAGTCAACTTATTTATGTCTAGTCTAAATAAAATATAGCTTCTTGGAAGTTAATGAGCTCGCTAGTTTCTATAATTGATTGCGCTTTGAAATAGGGCATGGTCGATTCTAGATTTTATGTTATAACGTCCAAATCGTTGTCTTAAATACTTATATGTTATTATTAGACTTAATCATGTGACAGAGGAAATATACAGGACAGGAGACGCCTTTCAGTTATCTCTCTGCCCAAAAACTTGCTCAAATGTGAAATAAATGTATCGTAATAAAATTAATCAAAAAAAAATTATTAGCTTTCTGAAATGTCTGATCTAGTGGGCTTCAAATTTGACTCTTCGTTTTAATAATAGATTCTAGAGTATGGCATATGCTTAAATGTCTTTTTATACTAAAAACATAACATTGAAAGTAGCATAAAAGGCTGTATGACGTTTTTATCTACGCCAAGATGTTAATAGATGACATCATATTTACTCCCAGTCTATCTCGCCTCCTTCCAATCTGGGTCGACTACCTAAATGCTACGATCCGACCTTCTACCCCAACATTAAGGCTTAGAGCATCCTATAGTTTGTCTAAATTCTAACGTATTAGGTACAAAATAGCATCCCCAACAAACTTCGCTCAAACTACATCACCTGCCTCGATGACTTCGTCACAGGCTTCGTCAAAACCTACAAAATCCATGTATTTATTTATTTATTTATTTATTATTGTTCGGGTTATTATATGTCCGCAATGTCACGACGTCTATTTAGAGGAATGAGATGGTGTTTTTTACATATGTTAATATAGTTAAACGTCGTCTGATATTCGTAATTTCTTTTTTATCGAGCTATCGTTAATTTTAACACGGCTATGAATTCCGAAACAAAAATATCGATTATCGCTCCTTCATTGCAAGACCCAAGGTCGCTGGGGTAATCAGATGGCAATAATGAACCAATTCATACCCTGCCGCCTTGGAAGAAGGGATAGATTGCCTTGAAGGTGAAGTTTGATGACTTTCGATCGTATCTGTGGTTTCATGCATACGAATAGCAACGTTATGATGAATGGTAATGGTCAGGTGTTATGGGAAATTTGGCCTTTTATGAAAATGAGTTGGGAAAGGTGTGAGTGTAAAGTAATTATAAGGATTAGATACGGAAATACATAATTTTCTCATGAATAATTTGAAATCAAATATCGGGAGCATAAAGATATCATTATTTCTCACGGAAAAATTAATCAGAGGACAATTCATACTTCACATTGTCCTGTCTTTAATCGTCTTGTGATCCTTATATGTATATCGTTCCTTACATAAACCCACACACTCATATTGACGCATTTCATTTTCAACCGCAAGTTGTTTGAGGAAATATTAGTGGTGTTCACTATCTAAAACGACTTTGTTATATAAAAACACATTTATTAGATCAAAGAGCATCAATAAAGTAATCGCTTTTGTCGTCAAATGTATTATAACCAATTTCTGCGACATATGCTTCATTCACTTCAACAGACACGGTAATTACGGCTACTATATTATCTACATTCCACACTCGATTAGCCTCAACTGCCTCAAGTCGGGATTGTTTATATAAATCCTCGATAACGCAATACTACCCTAATAACACCAGTAATGCGTCGAATACTGCGACCGCATTCTTTCTTGGACGCGCGGACTCCTTACCCTTTCTGCGGGATTCTTATTGGATAATCGTAAACTAGAACTTTCCTTTGCTAATCCGCGAATAGATAACGTGCAAGTCAATCAGTGCTAACCTGTTATAATTACTTGCGTATTTTTTACATGCAATTAATTTTCCCACCCTCCCACCGCAAAAATAAAAATAAATACGCAAATAAATATAACAACCCACCACCAAAAATACAAAACTCGACACGTGTTTCGCCTCTCTACGAGGCATCCTCAGGAGCTGATGTTGACGGTCCGAAGTCCCGCAACTGACTGATCGTCCCCAGAATGGTCGGCCATATTTATACTTTGTCCACCCCCCCTACCAAGCAAGTTAGATGGAAAAATTCGTAATAACGGCGATGACGCAACATTCAACTGCTCATTAAGGATTAACCCCCTATTGTTGTACCTAATTATCTCCAACTGTTCCAGAACCCCCAAACGCAGCCCTTTCTCACATACATGTAAAACATCAAAAGAATGATTCTCTGATACAGTATGGTCACTCTCTATCAAATGCTTTGCAAAATTGGATCTCTCTGGATGGTTGTGCCTGTATGATGCCATATGCTCCTTATACCTAGTAGTGAAATTGCGGCCCGTTTGGCCCACGTACACTTTGTTACAAACATCACAGCTCAACTTATAAACCCCAGATTTTTTCCCTTTCTCGATCCTATCTTTGCCGTTACAAAGCTTGGAGTGCAAAGTGTTATTTGTCCTAAAGGCCACAGGAATGCCGTTTGACTTCAAAATCTTATAAATGTCCTCTGACACTTTGCCAACATAAGTAATGCTCGCTTGACACCTCTTAACCGGTTCAGAAGGACGTGCCGCATACAACATATTGTTAACCATAACCATTCGCTTCTTTCTGATGATGCCATCAACGATTGATTTATCATAACCGTTCGAAACTGCCAAGTGGTAAATATTGTCCAATTCGGCTCGATAGTGTTCTTCAGAAAGAGGCACAGACAACATCCTATGCACATAACAGTGAAAAGCGGCCAACCTATGCTGGCAGTTTCGAACGGTTATGATAAATCAATCGTTGATGGCATCATCAGAAAGAAGCGAATGGTTATGGTTAACAATATGTTGTATGCGGCACGTCCTTCTGAACCGGTTAAGAGGTGTCAAGCGAGCATTACTTATGTTGGCAAAGTGTCAGAGGACATTTATAAGATTTTGAAGTCAAACGGCATTCCTGTGGCCTTTAGGACAAATAACACTTTGCACTCCAAGCTTTGTAACGGCAAAGATAGGATCGAGAAAGGGAAAAAATCTGGGGTTTATAAGTTGAGCTGTGATGTTTGTAACAAAGTGTACGTGGGCCAAACGGGCCGCAATTTCACTACTAGGTATAAGGAGCATATGGCATCATACAGGCACAACCATCCAGAGAGATCCAATTTTGCAAAGCATTTGATAGAGAGTGACCATACTGTATCAGAGAATCATTCTTTTGATGTTTTACATGTATGTGAGAAAGGGCTGCGTTTGGGGGTTCTGGAACAGTTGGAGATAATTAGGTACAACAATAGGGGGTTAATCCTTAATGAGCAGTTGAATGTTGCGTCATCGCCGTTATTACGAATTTTTCCATCTAACTTGCTTGGTAGGGGGAGTGGACAAAGTATAAATATGGCCGACCATTCTGGGGACGATCAGTCAGTTGCGGGACTTCGGACCGTCAACATCAGCTCCTGAGGATGCCTCGTAGAGAGGCGAAACACGTGTCGAGTTTTGTATTTTTGGTGGTGGGTTGTTATATTTATTTGCGTATTTATTTTTATTTTTGCGGTGGGAGGGTGGGAAAATTAATTGCATGTAAAAAATACGCAAGTAATTATAACAGGTTAGCACTGATTGACTTGCACGTTATCTATTCGCGGATTAGCAAAGGAAAGTTCTAGTTTACGATTAACATGGATTTCCGCAAAGTAACGCCTGATTCCATCGATTCTTATTGGATACGCGAATCGTAGTCGTAGGTCACACACAATAATAAAAGGTCACACACAATAACTAAAAAATATTTATTTTGACAATGATGAATTCAAACTTCACCCAAAAAATCCGATATATCATAGTAGACGGTAAAATATTCGAAAAACCTTTATTCCTTAACTTCTTGTGGAGCAATACCAGCATATGTTTTCTTTGGGTATCTCTTCATTACAATCAGTTGTGCGAACACCCAGTATACTACGCTCCATCGCTCGTTGGCAAACCTTGACTTTGGACTTAAAAGAGTTAAAAGTATTAGTTAATGACCATGTTTGAGCGCCATAAGTTGGGGTAGGCAAGATACAGATGTCGACAAGTTAGCGCTTTATGCACAGAGGAGGGTCACCCTTCAGTAGCGCCTTCAGAAACACAGAACTACGCTCCAGAACTTGAGTTTCAGATGTAGGTATCAAGACCGCTACCCTTAAGTGGAACTGGGTTGGACATTGCCCATAGCATGCACCCTGAACTGTGGATCAAAATGGTTACTGAGTGGGACCCAAGAAACACCTATAGAGGGAGCTTACTTTTGACTCTTGCGATTCGTCGTAACAACTCTTGACTCGCCCTTACTCGCGAATGGAATGTTGGAACTCATTTTGCGCGTGTAATATAACAAGACCGCCCTCTGGAAATTTGGGATTTCCGATGGGATAATTAGTAGTAGGATAATTTTTCGGAGCTCGACGCCCTCCAATACTTAGTTTAACTATCGTATTCATGGAGACATTTTAAAAATGCACGGTTCTCCTTAGAGCAGCGAATTTTTAACTACCTACTCTGTAATAAAAGAAAGTTCCAAATACAACACTACAAAAATGGGTCTCAGGAAGTTAAATAGCTATAGGTACAAGGTATACATAGCTGAAAGACTTCAGAGGTACTACAGTATCGAGCCAATTTTCCTCATTTTGAACGTCACCGTTTGAAAGTAAAGCTTAAAAGTGAATGGAGTTTTTGTCGATTTTATCTCCACAGTGAGTACCGCCGCCGACACTCAGGCTTCAGTTAATAGCGCTGTCAAGTTGCTGTTGCCAGAGAGAAGTAAAAAATGTAGACATTAAGGGTACCTAAGTTAAAAGTACCAGTGCACAACACGCTAAGGCACTGGTCCCAAAGCGGTAAGCTTTGAGCTATCGGCTATAAAAACGGAAAAAAAGAAGCACTCCCGTGCAAATAAAAGAGACACGGCGATATTGATAGCTCACCGCTGGGCAAGTAAGCCGAGTAACTATAAACATCGCTGCGTCTCTTTCATTTACACGGGAGTGATTATCTTTTGTTCGTTTTTAGAGCCGATAGCTCATTGTTTACTAGCTCGCGGTGGGTCCAGTGCTTATTGCCCTTCTTTTTAATCTTCTTCTGTAGCGGCAATGTGGCAAGAGTGTTGCTGCTGCTGTTTGTCACAATGACAGCTATACTTTATGTCTCTAACGCTATATTTAGTACGAGTAAAATAGCCTCATCAGCTAGATCAAAGCGTTTCCCAAATGTAGGGAAATAAGATCTGGCTTATGTCATATCAATCATAATAATTAAGATGAATGTACACTAAAGATACAAAAGACGTCAACGTATACGCGGCTCTTTTAAAGTTGCGTCGATTTTGCCCTTTTTCATTAGTGCTTGGCTGAAAACCTAGTGTAACGTACTTACATAAGAAAGGTTTTTAATGAAGCAAAACATCTAGACTGTTATCCCGAAGAGACTCAGTTATGGCAGTTGCCGCTATTACTAGTGTTTAGTAAAGATATCAACAGATTGGGGTCCAAAGATAATCAAAATAATAACCGACCTTTTTTTCTAAGTCTATTTGAGTGTCCCACTGCTGGGCAAAAGCCTCTTCCCTGGTTCTTCACGACTCCCGGTTCTCCGTTTCCTCAGGCCAGTTTTTCAAGATGGCGTCAAGCGCCTATCAGTCTTTATTGTTTACTTGTCTACCTCTCTTCTAATGGATGGCAACCATATTCTTTAGTATTTAGAGAGACCCCTTAATACCTACTCGTCATTCCTTTGAACTCTGACATTATGAGCTCCGTTATTTTATTCATATAAAAATACAATATAATAAGCTCTACACGGTTGTTTATTCTGATCATATGAAATGTTATAAAATACCTTTCATGTATTTTAATATAGCTTGCGTCTCATAAATAAATTAAGGTGCACCGGGAGATACATTCAGTGGATATATGGAACTCAATAAACATGAAAAAAATTCGAACCATAAGGTACAGGGGGCAATTTAGACGAATTTCGAACTTCTCCATTAATGTTCAAATACTTCAAATAAATAATTCCTGAATGAAAAATCAGCAAATTATTGTTTATTGGTTTATACAAACAAGATACAGATTTGTTTATACAAATAAACAATAATTTGCTGATTTTCAGTATCAATGGGGAAGTTTCATTCAATGAAGCTTTTCAAAAAATAGCTTACAAGTTTTAAAATAGGCTCACTTAATTGTCGTTTAATTATGTCGATGGAGGTAGTAGAGGTACAGTCGATGTAATACGGACGGGATAGATGCGAACAAAGTGACAATAATATGTAAGTATACTATACACTATTATAAGCAATAAAGTCGTTAAGGTTGTGGACACATATATTATTGGCACTTTGTAGGAAACTATATTTAATAATTTAATACCCTGACTGTACGTAATCTTATACTATTAAACGAGCAATTCTTGTATATTTATTTATTTATTTATTTATTTATTTATCTATTTATTTATTTATACCGACGATCTCGGAAACCGCTCTAACGATTTCGCTGAAATTTGTTATGTGGGGGTTTTAGTGGGTGAAAAATCGATCTAACATATCCTTAGGTCCCGGAAAACGCGAATTTTCGAGTTTTCACGCGTATTTCTTCGCGCGCCATCTCGTGTGGAGTAGTTGTACTGTTGAGACAGAAGTCTTTCGGTCGATGTAAGTATTATTTACTTCAAAGACTAGATGGCGACACAGGTCAAGGCTAACACGAATAGAAAAATACACTGAGCTTTTGTGACGAAACGCGCGCCATCTCGTGTGGAGTAGTTGTGTTGTTAAGACTGAGAGTTCTTTCGATTGATCGATGTAGGTACTATTTATTTTCGAACTAGATGGCGACACAGGTCAAGGATACAAAACAGAACCGAGCGAAGCTCGGTCGCCCAGATATTATTCTACTAAATAATCACCTTACATGCCTAAGGAATTATGTCTAGAGAGAACACCATATTTGCTATTCGTAACTATATTATGCTTCTTCCTCTCTTACCTCAATAGACGATCTTTGGATTCGTTTGTGGTCGCGGTAGGACCCCAGTACTGCCAGTAGCAATCAATACAGATCATCCCCGGAGAGCTCAATCGAAGACAATACATCTATTAACTTGTAGATCCAGGCCCGCTCAGGGCTGCCAGGCGTCAGGATTGTTCTCATTACTGGAAGGAATTTGACTTTCATCAATACTGGCTGGGATATTGGCGTGCTATTTGTTGTGGTTCAAGAAATTCTAGAATTTAAATTAAGTGAAACTACAAACCCAACTTTGAGGCAAGACTAGTTGAAAACTTTTGTAGATTGATCTAGTCATGATATATTTATTTTCAAACATTTTTCGAAGAAGGAAATAACAAGCATCAAAATATTTAATTAATTAACAAAATCATATTCTAGCACGGACTACAGCATTATGATCCCTGACGTGAAAAGTTTAATCGGACTATGGTTTTATATAAAAAAAAATCGTCAGTGGTATCAAGTGGACTAGAGTAGAGGCCATCTTTTTGTCTAAAGCAATTCGTTTCTATCTTTTTCTTAAGGATATGTATATTTTGATCAAAACTTTTTTTATCGACAGTTGTGTGGCAAGTATGCAACCCTAATCCCACTTACGTCATTTGATGGTTATTGAGGAACTCCAAACAATATTTATTGGTTGGTATAATGATGTATGTCTATGGATGCCGAAGACTGGGCAAAGTGGAGAAGGCTAAGCAGGAAAGCGGACCCTGGCGCTAGGCCGGGAAAACGCTAGGTTGAAGAAGATAATGATGTATGTCAATAACGCCGTGGTTACATTCAATAAAAGGGTCTTTCACGCATCCAATTTAGTTGTGACAGGTCATGAAAAACGGGTTACACATTGGGTTTTCTCTTCCGCTTCTGCTTAGTGTAAGGCCTGAGTGGACGCTCTGAGCGTAGCGTTCGGCAGGGCGTGCAGCGGGGCGGGAGAGCGTGCGTTACAGCGTCGACTCAGGACACTTCTATGAGCTTCAATTGTTTGACATGCACGCCGCACGCGCCAGAGTGCACGCGCGTGCACTCTGGCATTTAGATATATCGGAGCGACTAAGGCGGTTTCAAATTTTTGAACACGCCTCTATTGTCAAAGTTCTAATTTGTATGTGAATGTGTAGATATTTTTGAGGACCTCGGCTATTTCGATCTGTGGCCTAATTCACAATAGTGACAATTGTCGCCCGACAGTGACACTTCGCCGTTCATTGCGTATTCAATAAGGAAATATTGACGCAAATATGGTCACAGAATTGTCACTGTCAAGTGTCATTGTTAATTTGTCACTGTGTGGTGAAATAGTCCACAGATGACAACTGTATAATGTTATGCTGCGAAGTGTAGCATCGTAAATCGTATTCAATGTAACTTTAATCAAGAGAAATTCAACGAATTGAATACACAGCTTCCTCCATAAAATCTCTGAACGCTTCAAGGACATTAACTATATTTAAACGTGTACCTAGTGTAGATAACGAGACTCGGAAACGCGTAATCTCATATTCGTCCCTGGATCCGCCCGAGGCTTCCCGAACTTGTTATTGTCGTGAAGAGTCGAGATTTAGAGTAAACCAGCGTATTCTTGGTCACTTCTCGACTCTCGTTGATTCTTATGTATAAATGAAAGTGTAGTCTGTCGTGTTAGCAAAGTGGACGGTAGCTGGAATGGAAGACCTAATTCAATGATTTCATCGAAACTTTTTATGTTTTGTATTCGAAGTTGCTCTTACCTAGTACAGTCGAGGTCCTAAAATATCTGTGCATTTCTTCACTAACTTGTTGCCATAAGGTGAAAAAATGTACACATTATGAACTCGACTGCACCTACACGAAAACAATGATTCGCCTATGTATCTGTCTGAAACTTCGTGTCTGAAGCGTTTAAAGAGCATCAGCATTTTAAAGACATAATAGTTCAGACTTTCGAGAAACTGGATTAAATTGATGAAATCCACTGAACTTCAAACAGCAAAATATCCACATTGAACTTACCTATATAAAGTCCACCATTTGTACTTATTTTTTTATGTGCAATAAGGTATAAATAAATAAAACTGCGAGTTTCAAATCAAATAAATTTTGTGAGAAGTATATTCTCTAGCGTTTGGAATGACTCCTGAAGCTTTCATTGCGTACATTTAGCTCATAAACATTTGACGTTTACCAGACTAAATATTTGTCGGGCTGCGCGCTCGACAGCATGTAAAGGTGTTGTTTTAATAACGATACCTTAGCATTCTTCTTTACAGCCGTATAGTAGCGGACAAGATGCTCAAAATACCTTAACAAGAACTCGTCTCATTTTTCCAAAAGAACGTCTACAAAACCAATAAAACATAGGGCAAACTTCGCCTCATTTGGTGACACGCCTAATTCGGTGAAACAACCAAAAATCGTCTTTCGAAATAGTGCTTCAAAGCTTGTATCACCGAATTAGGCGTGTCACAGAATGAGGCGAGTTTACCCTACGTCAAAATGAGATTCATTAAAGGTGGGGGCCGTTTGAATCTGCTTTCTTTATTATCTTTCTCCGAGCCAAAGCAAGTCAGTAAGTCATATGGGCGTGTAAATTACGTTAAAGATGTTTTAGCTCGGTTGTCTGTTGCTCCATGTTCCAGGAAACTCCGGAAACTTGTAATTGGAATGTGTCTCCTACATTTCTTTTTGATTTGGTGTTAATGTTTTTCTCTGAGATTTCTTGAGAGAGAAGGTACTTCTACCTTTGCTTTGTTGAGTTGAGACAACTCGGACCGCTGAGTTTCCGACTTTTCTAATAAGCTAATTTTATGAGATTGTGTAACCATTGCCACGTGACTTCTGATAAAGCTGAGAAGCTTCTCAATAAAATAAAAAGAACTTGATTTTTCTTTAATTTATTTAGTCCGATGATAACACTATCTCGCTATATCGTAATATTCGTAATCTTATAAAAGATTCGTATAGTAGATCCTCACATTGCTCGTCCTTAGAGTTGGGTTGGTCATAAACGCCTGCCTAGCCTTCAGAGATACGTACACAGAATTTTCGACGGGTAGAGTCAGGTTAGCTAGAGACTCGGATTCCATTCCCGGCTTAGCGGACTTGATCGCTTTTTCTTTGGTGTATGATCTATTTCAGTTTATATCTTAGCTTTACTTGAAAGTATTCAATAGTGATTTTGGGAGGTTATTCAAGAACTTCTCACCCACTTTATGACCCCAACAAACTAGATTTTTTTTCTAGTCGATAAGAAAAGCAGTAAATTGACAAGTGAAGCATGCCATAACTAACTCTCATAACGAACCCCCGCGAGTAAACATCAGCCGCAGTAAAACACGCAAAAAGCTAGTTTTGACGCGATTGTCAACGGCTCCAACTTTCACGGTAAATCATGTATCCGTTGCTGAGTACGAAAATAACTTCAGAGGAGTTGCTCGGTCTGTGCTGTAGGTTCATTTGACCCTTATTTGACTGCTTTGAATTTTTTTGTCTTACATTGACAATTCACTACACATACCTTGCATTTGATACTTCTTTTTTCTTTCTCGTCGAGTGGACAAATCACTGTTGGGCATACGCCACTCAAAACTTCCTTCAAGCAGTACGATTTGCTGCTTCTTCAGAATGGATCTACAATTTTTTTTTGATATCATCCCCCCTAGTTCGAAGTCTGTAACCTGGTCTTATAAAACGTTGCCTCCTAAAATTGGATGCTATTCGGGATAGGTCCGCATTCGCCATTGTTTAAGGTACATTTCATAAAACACTCCTTTTCATATAACATTCTGCGTGTTTGATTATTCGCGTATTCACTGACCCGTGAGAATGAGCACACAGTCACAATATCCAACTGAATTGATCATACATATGACGCACATATATTGTCCTTCGTGTGAATTTTAAATGTATGTTTGATTATTATATTTATTATACTCAATCAGTATTTAATTGCTTTGAGATTGTTAGTAGCGTATAATTTATTCTGAATACCGATGATGCAGCTGCTAAGGACCGGTTCTTAATAAATCATCTGTAGATCTAAAGTAGGAAAATATTTGCTCTTTAAAAATGTAGTTTTACAGTCAAGGTATTATATATAGAGGCGGAAAAATTGCTAATAACTAATATGTAAATGTATCCACAACTTTTTTTATTATTATACTCAAATGGGCTTACTTTTGGTCACAGACTAGCCAAAGGCAAAGCCGTGGCCTACGATGGAGTGAGCTCGCCCAGAAGATGCCTGTTCACCCTAGATGTGAAGGTTGCCGGGTTATATGAGCTGGGAAATATAGCCGCCGGCAAGGAATTCCACTCCTTGGAAGTATACATATTTTTGGCACTTGGTCCGCATCTATATTTTATACCTTGACTGTTCTAAGCTGTTTAGCCATGTCGCGATTTGACGAATATAAAGTCAACCGCGCAAAAGACACCATCAACTAAACAAATAGAGTACAACCACTTTTTGTCTGACACACAGGTAAACTGTGGAATGAACTTTAAACTTGCAGTACTTTCGAACAACACCTTCAAACTTTTAAGAAATAAAACTGTCATTTTAAAATGGCGACGACTATGGTTTTCGTACATTTATTCGCTTCTTAAATATATAAAAAAGTAGAGCTTATTATAAATAGTCGACGAAATTCACTATACATTTTTATAAAAAAAAAACAGATAAATAATATAGGAGACAGGCTCAAATACTAACTCACAGTAAAATATTTCACAGGTAGATAATCGTTAACCTAAAAAATATATATTATCCAAACTTGCTTGATGAATATTGCGTTGAGTATTTAATCACGAAAATGTCTTTGATGTGATCGTGGTTGTCCCGGGCTTTTCCGACACACGAGCCTATGACATGCCTTTGTATGTGGCATTCCTTGGCTAGAGGGTCCTATATCTCATCATGAGGATGATTTTTTGTTGGAATTTTTGATGAAAACTTCCTTTTTACATCTGAAGACTACATTTAAGGAGTCTTCTGTGATGATGGAAAACCATCTAGTAATACGGTATCTTTATGCGATAGAAGGCAAACGAGCAAACAGGTCGCCTGATGGTAAGAGACCACAGCCGCCCATGGACACTTGAAACAGGTTGGAGGTTCGTTGCCGGCATTTGAGATGGGAATCTTTTGTTGAAGATATGAAGGTCCGATCCGGAAAAACCGCAGGTGACAGTTTATTCCACAGTCTAACTGTACAAGGCAGGAAGTTACTGGAGAAACGTACAGTTAAGGACTGCCACTACTGCCAGCCATCTAAGTGAGATTTTTTTATTACTTTCCGGACATGCGTGCGTTCGCTGTCTAAGCCTTATTTACAATAAATAATGTCTCATGTTTCTTATTATAATTATAAGCAGCCAAAAACCACTAAACCCCACTTAGAATCGGCAACGCGCATGTAGCAACTATATGCGGGCCCTATCCTTATTAGCCAACGACGTGCCATAAAATATATCTATTGTATATCCGCAACATTCACCAAAATCCTTCACAGGTTGAAAAATTGAGTTTGTGTAAAGTCCACACTGATTGTAATTAATAGAGGTCCCCTATCTCTGACAAGCGGCATAAGCCCGGCTCAGGATGTCAGGAATGTCAGGATACGTAGCCAATGGCACAAACGCTCACTATAATATCGTTTTCAGTACAAACAGATGGTGTTTTTTTTACGCACTAGTACGAGAAGTGGTTCATTATATGTCAGGTCCAAACTTCGGAGGGCCATCTGTATTCGTGTCGGTTTAAACACTCCCTCCGGTCGTGTTTTAATTTATCGCCACTCGTTTCGAACTTCCTCTTTTTCGCACTTGTATCGTAACGGTCACACACGGGTCGAACATTGTGTGACTTTAAAAATGTGTACAAAACGCGAGAATTTCAAGTGCTATCTATCTCTATCGCGCTTCAGCATTGGTGCGACAGAGCCAGACTGCGTTTCGATCGGCGTCTAGCGTCAACGATTGTCATCCGGCTAGGCCGGCAGCACGTCATATTTCACGTTCAACTGTGAATCTTATTCCAATATCTTAAAGAGTAGTAGCTTGAGTTTGCGAGATTTGATTTGAAACCGCTGCACATTGTAATTGAGATTAATTGTTCCGTTCTCTGGTCACTTAGGTTTTTAACGAGAAGTGACGAATATAGAGGCGGTTTTTGCGGAAACGCATGAATTAAATTAGAATCCAAATCACGAAATATAGTCTGTTTATATTGATTTCCGTTAACTTGAAGGGAAGGTTCTTTAGGTATATTTATTACAATTAATTTCTGTATGAAACCAGTAAGAGTCTTAACTCTCTTACTTTTATCAAGTTATTAAAAAAAAAATTGTTCAAAAAGTTTTGACACGTGCCGTTCAGATACTTGACACTAACTTTAATGTTATCTATTCTTAAGTTTATTATCTCACACTTAGGTACTAATTCATTTACTATGTATGAAATTTTTTTTTTTTAATTTAACAAAAAGTGATATATCAGGTGGGCCATGTTATTGAGAATTTTCGTCGAATTTAGTTCGAATGTCGAATTTAAAAAAAAAACACAGTGTATAAACTCAAATATTTTCTTACAAAATATTTGTAATTTTACAACAATGTTACAAACATGAAGCTTGAGACACAGAAAGAAGCTCTTATTCTCAGGTTTTCTTTGCAATTGTATTTTCTCTTGAATGGTCCCGGCCTGCATTGGACGGACTGCTAGATATTTTCAAAGGAAAGATACTATGACTAAAATATATTCAATAACAATCAAAACGGGTGATTTTTAGGGATGTTTGAATTGTAGTTGTTTTATCTGCCCTTGGGCAAGTTTCAAATTTGATTTTTTTTTGCCTTATATACATTCCGCGATGTTATTAGGTACATGTGAAAACATATTATTATGTATTGTAAATAATAACTTTATTTATTCTAAATTGGCTCATTTTTGTTGCAGGTATGATTCACCGAGTTAACTTGCAGATTCGGGAAGTATACAATACAAAGCATTTTTTCATGATAAACATAACAATACAAACAAACCACGGGTTAACCCACCATTTTCGGTGGTGCAAGTGACCCTTACAGGTGAATCCTCCCCTTTTTGAAACGAGAATGTCTTTTGGAAACTGACAGATATCCGTATCGTACCGTAGAAGCATAATTTGAATTTGGACGTGTTTTATTATAATTAATATATTTCAGTACATTGACCACGTCATGGCCAGTTATACAATTATGTATAAAATAACACTTTACTTATCCGAAGACTTGCCAACAAAGTTGCAAATAACAACCGCGGTGATGGTAATTACATGATTAGTATACTTATATGTACAATAGAAAATGCCTCGTTGTACCATAAATACATGAATTGATGATATTCCGAAAAGTAGTTTATCATTCAAATAAATTGTTTTGACATCATTAGTATCACTACTACTAGTATCAGTAGGTCTCACTTAATTGTTTTTTGTCCATCTATTGTGGCTCATACGAGTAATATTTTGTTTAGTACGCTTACTATGCGGTGTAAACATAAACACAATTATACTGGTCATTTATACATATTTACATTAAAAAGGTTATATTTTGACACAAAAACTTATTGAATAAATCAAAACATTCATAATGAAGTGAATTATTTAAGAATTTCTTCAAATTTTAACTATGGGACGTCTCTACAAACTACTTAAGAGCACATCCGGAACTATACAACTAAAGAATATATACAGTTACTGGTATGTGCAATCATAAATAAATACACTGTTTGTATTGAATTCCATGAACTTCGGCATATAGTTAGGTCCATTATAGGAAACAGAATAACATCGTTTTTTATTCATATTTTTTTCTAAAAAACACTATAGACAACTGATAGATGTTACATCAAATTGCTATTGAGAAACGGGCTTTGTTTGTTCGATATGAGATTGGCATGTCACACTTTTAACATTTACTTAGTAGAGTTTATTGTGAAGCCCGTTTCTCAACAGCAATTTCATGTAACATATATCACAGGTGTATGGTTTTTTTAGAAAAAAATACTAACTATGCTATTCAATAAAAACAAGGTGTATATATTAATATTGTAAAGTATTTTATGAAACAGAATAAAATATAAAATGTTATCGAAAAGGCTTCCGCGAGCTAATCCGTAAATCAAATTATTTTACGGAAAATAATATAAATTATGAACTTAAATATCACATGCTACAGAAAAAGGATTATTTAAACACTTGTTCCGTAATATATCTCACCAGCCCACGATTGATTGTTTATGATAAGGCGAAGCCCCGAGTAGTCTATCAGCGCGGCCGGTTAATAAAAAATCGATAAACCAAAGGGTAGTGTAGGCAGGCTAGTGCTGTAAACAATTTGTGAATTACTTCATGAAAGATTTGTTTGCGGTAATGAAAGTCGAAGTGTTTGTAAGTAATAGGCAGTAGCGGCAGCGGTATTAGGGCAGCTTGATTGAAAGAAAAAATAACTAGTTCTCGAGATATTTAGTAATGTGACACTGACAGACAGACGGACAGAGTCGCACCATAAGGGTTCGTTTTGTACCTTTTTGGTACGGAACCCTAAAACACTAGTAAAACAGGGTACTTAGAGCAGGAAAACTACACTACACATCAGCATTTAGGCATAGGTAACCCTCAACATACGACAAGATCATCCTCAAGAATCACCAGTATTAGGTTTTTTTTTTAGGTAAAAACAACACAAACATTAATTAGCAGTAGGTACGTGGTTGTTTATCGCGAACTTACGTATAGAGACAGAGAGAGAGAGATACTCAGATATGTCTGTTTTAAAAGTGTAGAATGTGTAGATGGTGTGATAAATTGACTTTTTCTCAAAAATAAACACAATAATAAATTTTAATCAGTGGAATCGTCCGCTAACGATACTTCAAGTTGTTATATTAAACTAAAAAATTTAAAAAATTACGCTTCCGGTGAGACTCGAACCCGCATCTACCGCAGACTAGGTGGCCGCTCTTAACTAATTGAGCTACGGAAACCGCGTGGAAACATTTGCGAGAAAGCGTAATTTTCCATTTTTCCTTTATTATAAAAATTAAAGACAATAATATCAACACTACTAATTACACATCACTAAAATCAGAGAACAGAAGAACAAATCCTTGAAGACGTTTAGCGAAAATGAGTAGACAGACAATTCCTTATGTTTATTGTATCCTGTATTGCCACCGCTGCGCGCCGGGATATGTGGATATACACACAGTTACACCATTGTAGACCTTAATGACATTTACATAAGGTCTACTGACGGACAGTTGGAGCGGTCACTTACAATAATATGAAATGCTGTTATGGCTCTACAAATAAGTTTGTGTTATATGTTTGAGCTCTTTGTTATGCAAGAATATTGCAAGGAACTGTAAAGTAGTGTATACTCTAAATACTTAGTGAAAATCGTAGTTGTGTTAACATACTCCGTAGGGAATATACTTGTATGTATATACATTCTGTGATATCAACTAAATAAAAAATTTCTTAGATATTCATTTTTTGATGATTCAAAATAAGTGTAAAAACTAAGTGTAATATAAATACACTTATAAACTCAATTTTTTTTAACGCGCAGAATTGCTTGCAATTGACGACACTAGGCTTAGAATAGAGTACTCGTACATTTCAAAGTGGGAATGGAAAATATTTGCCTTAGGTCACACCTCGGACACTGGCGATCAAATATATGAAAGAGGCGCGTTCCCACGCACACAGTCTAAGCTCGTGTAGGTGAACGCGTACCATGCTTGTACGAGTGAGATATGATAGGTCAACTGGTCGAGTTTTTGACATGCGGTAACTGTGTGGTAACCGAGAACGGGTGGGCGGTACTTTCAGCGGGGAGCAGGAGTGGCCATACTAGTGCTTAGGTGAAACTTGAACTCACAGCCTCTAGATCGACTCTACTTGTGGCTGCGCTGCGCTGGAGTATCGATCCAGAGGCCGTGAGTTCCCATATGACCCAAGTCAGAATTCAGATATTGTCCACTTATAAACACTTGCACCTTGCGCCAACCGCCAAGCTATGAACAAAACCTCCGTTAAAATATTTAAGGACCCAACGGCCGCTCTAAGCGTTGTCTTCATTTATTTACCGCGTCCGTTGCGCCCAGTTTTCACAACTTACCTAATTTTGGGGCCATTAAACGAATTACTATGTGATGTGAGAGAGGCTTGAGGGACAATATTCATTGTTAAAGAATAAAACTAATATCGAATTAAGATTTTGTTTAGGGCTAATTGTACATTGTACAATGTTAAATTACATAAGGCTTATTGTCTAATAACTAAATAACTTGTACAATTTTAAGTCGAATGTGTAGTTAAATATATTATTTTGATTTTGATGTACTGTTTGTGTATCTTAAATAGCGTAGTATCTAAGAGTACTCTAGGTACACATCTAGAGGTCACGTTTGTCACCAAAAAAACCTCATTCTTGAAATGGTTACTGAACAAATTGCTTAAGAGTGCATATTTCTATTTTTATATGTTTTATTACGTTCAGATTTCTAGAACGAGGTTTTCATCTTCTTCCAAATTTATCTTCATCCTAACTTTTTTTTTACAGATGTGCCCCGCCCCGTCCCGTCCCGATCCCGAAGAACCACCTCCCGGAATCCCAATAAAAACCATCCTTACCCAATTTCCTTCGTTTTATTGCTTTTTAAATTATTCTAGCCAAAAAAATCGTAAAAGGAAAAGATTTGATCAGTAAGGATAAGACAATTCATATGATTTCGACGATAAATTCTCGTTTGACGCCGTTGTGGAACGTTATAACGTGATTGGTTGATGAGTTCGCATCACGCGCGTGATTGGTCGCATAGACTACTCGCCTGGCTTGCATTCGTGCAGAGCGGTGTTACTGACACCGGTTTTGGCGGCCGTATACCACGTCCTTACGAATTATAATATAGGTCAATGTTAAAAAGCCTCATTTAAACGAGCCACGGATCAAGTGTCAGAATGTCAACGGAGTTCTGGCAGTTTTTGATCGGAAACTTCTCTAACGACTTGTTTTTGGTAATGGGGAGAGCAAAGATAGAGTTCGATATTTTTTATGAGTTCTGTAATATAGATTTTGCATTTCTTTATCTAGAATATAAAATTACATTCGGAATATAATAGGCCAGATTCCTAATAGGATTATAATTACGCAACTATGGAAACAAATAAAATTATTTTTAACAAATATTTAGATCTGTGTAAGATAAGCGATATGCTAAATGTAGTAAATTATCGTTAACTGGCCGAGGCTCGATACGCTTCGCCAGATATTGAGGTAATTAATATGAATATTAATTTGGACTGATCGGTCAAGGGACTAATAACATGTGTTTAATACATATGACTTGATGTAGGTTCTGACTCTGTGTTATTTTGAAAATGTGTTTTAGTAGTTGGCTCATCATTCTCGATAATTAATAGGAGATTTCACAGGCAGATCAAACTACGCCAACACAAAAAAGAAGTACCTTTAATATCTTTCAAAAACGGAAACACTAGGCATCTGTGTCTGAAGGTAATTTTTATTTATCTATCTGTTGTAAGTTTAGTTTGATCTTATTATCCTCTTGCCGCCCAATGTACAATGAGTTGTACATTTAGTTTAAATGGAGTTTTAAAGTAGATATTTTTTTGTCTTATAATATTCTCCAAACTAATGAAATTCAACTCAATTTAAAATACAATTAGGATTCAAATTCTCTAGCAAACTTTTTGTATGGTGGGCGTTACGAGGACTACAGACAAAATAATCTATTGACTAAAATTTCCATAAAAAATTATCTACGGATGTGATTATTTACATTAGTTTTCTTTCACCCGGTACCTTGATGTGAAAGTGTCCTTTTTGTTCAAGACAAGACTTAAAACATAGGTACCAGAATCGTCGCACACACAAAAAAAAAATCAGGAAATGACACAGTTGATGCTAATTGTTAGTTAACACTTACCGCCAAATTGTAGAACAGTTCTTTGGCAGTAATAGGCTCCCTTTCATTACATTACTGATGTTTCTTCAACCCGACTGATCATCCATCTGTACAAATAAATAAAGCGTCCAATAGGCCAAATAATTTACTTCCCATCAGGAACATCAGGATCGTAAGGGCAGCCGCCGGCGCCGTTATAAATAGCTCGGTCGATACTGGAACAGACAGACCGTATAATTATAGAACCATATGGATGGCAGGGTCACTGTCAGCGTTTTCGGGAGGCTACACGTACGGTACGAATCTGTCTAGCCATTTGCTGTTATCTAGTTGATATAATTTGCTATACCACACCTCGGACAACGGCGATCAAATATATGGAAAAAGCGCGTCCCTGACGTCCCTGTGCACACAGTCTAAGCTCGTGTAGGCGACCGCGACAGTCGCGTTCTTTACAGTCCGTTTGTGAGGTACCTAACCGAGAGCGGGTGTGCGGCAGTTTCAGCGGGAAGCAGGGAGTGACCATGCTATACGATAGTACTCTTATTATACTGTGGCTATACTGAAACAGACAGACCGAACAGTTATAGAACCGTATGGATGGCAGGGTCACTGTCAGCGTTTTCGGGAGACCCGTACGGTACGCCGAAGTGTAAAAGGAATGCTTGATTCATTCTGTCAAGAGGTAGGTAAAAGAATATTAATGCAAAAATCAATTAGACAGTGATCTGGTTGGTATCAGTATTGCTAGAAAGTCTTACATAGGTTTTTGTTAGTTATTTGGCATGGTGTCTAATGATATATGTCGTGGCAATACTAATAGCTGTAGTTTTATACTTCTCTCTTAGACACATCATTGAGCCGGGCTAATTTGTCGTAGTAAGATTCACCTCGATTGGTAATTCTTGTTACCTTTGGCTTTAGAAATAGATGGGGGGGTTTGTTCAGAGTGAACATTATCCTAGGATCTAGGTGATCAAAAACCTATTGTAAGTTTTTGATCACCTAGATCCTAGGATAATGTTCACTCTGAACAAACCCCCACGATTCACGATTAGGTATCGCTAAAGATTAATAAACAAACTAACTATCTCTGTTTTGCCCAATGGTTGACTGGTAGAGAATGCCTTAAGGCGTTAAGTCCGCCATTTGTACTTTTTATTGATAATTTGTGCAATAAAGTTTAAATAAATAAATAAATAATATCATTTATTTATTTATTTATTATTCAAATAAGTTACACAGCATAACAGTAAAACCAAAGCACTGTGAAACTAAAAAATAAAAACAATAGGTATAGCACATAAAACAGTAAAAATCAGACAAAAAAAAAAAACAATATTCTATTTAGGCGACGACGTAACAGCGTGGCTCCGTTGCGTCGTCTGACACGGCGTAGGGTTCGGCAGGTTGCCCCGGAACCGCCGAAATAGCACGCCCTTCGGCCAGAAGTCTGCACTCGCGATGGTGTCCTGCAGCGGCCGCGGCACTCGCAACACAAACGAACTGAAGTGCACGTAGTGGCGCGACTGTAGCTGGAACACTCTCAGCGTGTAGCCAGTCTTCTGGCGAACGTACTCCACCACCTCATCAGCCCCGGCGGAGTAGTGCAAGCGCGACACGTAGAGCGCCCTACTCGGCGTAGCAATCCGTAGACCTGAATTCACTGGTTCCGCATTGCCACACATAGTCTTACGAGGCGCCCTGCGCGCCTTGCTCTTCTTTTGCACCAATGTGAATCCCTCCTCATCCACATTGGTGCGGGCAGACTTTTCCACAATAGGAGCCCGTGATACCTTTACAGGTGCATTTACCCGGTTCGTTGCGACGGACTCACCGACAACGTCAGCATATGCACGCTGACGCGAGTTCATGATTGTTTTTGTATTCTTCTTCTTGCCCTTAATCCCAACTTGTTTTTGGATTATCTCCTTAAAAATAAAGGCAGTGAATAATAAATAATAACAGTGCATCTATAAGTTGCGTACTTTGCAAGTTGTCTGCATTGTTACGTGCAGCTTTATAGTTTACGTAAGCCTGCACCGTCCTTAAACTCATCTACACAATTATTCTAAAAGTATATTGACTTCCACTTTTTTCTTCATTTTAGCACGTTAGTTAAGTATGCATAAGTTATAAAGTGTGGTTGTGGAATTAGCTACCTTCTGAGGTGTTTCCCTTTCGCTATGGCTATGACATGGGGATCTTCAAGAAGCAGGTATTTAGGGTTGTCAAAGGTCTGCTATCCATGTGCGGCGATGACTGCTTCCCATCAGGAGACTCGTGTGCTCGTTTGCTGCATAAAAACCCTACATAATTATTCTCAAGATAACTTAACTTTCTAGTTACTTCATTTTAGCTTGTTAGTCATAAAACTCTTCATTAAAGAGCCACACAGAGAAGCAGGCGAATCGAGGCACAATCTAGAATAATCGGATCAGGCCACAATTTGCATATTGTACGTGAGGACGGCGATTTTTCAGCACGTGCCGCAGCCATTTACCATCGCAGTAACTGTCCAATTTTAAACCTTATTGCGGTTAGAATGAGGTGAGAAATAGTAAATGTTGCTTACCATCGACGACACAGTTGAAATGAGATTTCGTGAACGTTATTGTTATTGAATTGTGGGCTTTACGTATTGATCGAAGATTGATCTTCTATGGCGACCTTAAACAATCGTTGAATTTAAAAACGTTTGTGAGTGGAGTCCCTTCAGTGCCGGACACATCTTACAAGATTGAAATTTTGAAAAAAATACCTCGACATAGTCACATCTCGGACACTGGAGATCAAATATATGAGGCGCGTTCCTAGCACACATTCTAAGCTCGTGTAGGTGAACGCGTACAATGCTTGTATGAGGGAGATATGACAGATCGACTGGTCGCGTTTTTGACAGGCGGTAACTGTGAGGTAACCGAGAGGGGGTGGGTGGCACTTTCAGCGGGGAGCGGGAGTGGCCATACTGTGTGACATAGTGGACCGATTTTCATCAAATTTGTCATTAGTAAGTATACACGACGTGGCATACACATTGTCTATTATGTTCCTACAACGAATCGTTTTGTAAATGTCAGGTCGTTAACATGTGCAGTTTACGGGTTTCCGTGTGATAAAATGGTAAACGAATGTGGTAAAGTTCTGTGAGGCGATGAGACGTTTGGTTTTAACCGCAAATCTGTTATTAATATTGAGTATTTATTGTGTACCAGAAGTTTTGATTGTCACAAATACAAGTAATCTTATGGAATGTCAAACATTAATGCCAGCGGCAGCCGTTCGAACTAAATGAGACTCCATAAGGTTGACCAGAAAAGTCTACAAAATGAGGACAGCATCAATCATGTACCTAGCGAATAGTGTTCCATAGAATGACTAAGTATTAGTCACTGTAATATAATGCCCAACCCAAAGTAATCATTTGAAGGTAAAAGGTGGGGTTAGGTATAAAACACAATTATTATGCCTTGATATGACTTCCTTCCGCGCTGCATTCAATCGGGAAGCAGGATGTAGGATGCATGTCCCATAACTTTAACACGGAGTTCCCTGCACTGGCAACAGACCTTCCTTTAACTGTTTCTGAGAACGAATAAAGCGGGCTAACACAAGGTATATCTTTCATGCCCTTTTATACCGTAATTACTAAGCTCATTAAAGCGTTTTAGTGGTTTTTGGTTCCTGAGGTTGATCTGAAATAATCAAGCAAGAGTGGAAGATAAATAATGTAGCGATGTGTCGCGTAAGTTGGAACTCCAAACTACATATTAAGAACCATCTAATGTTTATCATGAGCATCTGACAGAGTCTACGGAACTAAACAGAAGTCCAAGTGTCTGATGACGATGACCTAATAACATGACAAGAATAGCTACGAGAGTAGTTAAAGATCTGGTAATTCAAGTGTCTACAGATGTAGTGTAAAAAGGGTTTCGTATTTTTTCGGAAACGTTCGTATTTGTCATGCTAGTTCAGCCAATGTCAGTACATCTTGTACTAAGACTGACTGAAATAGCATGGCATGACACGTTCGTTCATAAGTTTCCGTAACAATACGAAGATTGCATCCGTAACAATCTATTCGCACTACATCTGTAGAAGTAATCTGCTCAATGGGCCAAACTGATGATATGATGATAATGAAGTTATTTGCCATAATTTATGATCAAACGAACTTCTTGAAATGAAGTTCGACCGAAATTATATGAGTCACTTCATTTGAAAATATAAGATCATCCATGTATGCATTCAAAAATTCGACAGAATGGACAAATAAACTCATCCTACTATAGTCCTTCGTTGCTCAGAACATTCTGCTATAGAATGTAGTCATTGCGGTGTGAATGGAGCGGACGTTATGTCAATAGATACATTTTCGTCACTTACAGAGCTCTCGTCTCTCATCCATTATGACCTCGAGACTTTTAAGGCTCAGCTATAGTTAATCTTGATTTTATGCATTAAATCTTCTCGTCCTTTACCTACTTTATAATTATTAACCCCTGAAACACCGTTGTCAAAAACTTGCTACTGAATTAATAACCTTCAATTTGTTAATTACGGTTTAAGTTGTCTGGAACAAGGCGTTTGAGCGGTTAAGGCAGTTTCGGTTACAAAATGTTGCCATGTAAAAATAATAACACAGACAGAAGAAATATATTTTCGAAAATTATTGGTTATGCTATCGTACTTAAGTAGATTCTCTAGTAGAGAACTAATTAAGATAACTCTCGATATATTCAGGACAAGTATCAAATTAGTCCTTTGCAGATAACATATTTACCCCCTTATTCATAAACGTACTCTAAAATTATCAAGCCGATAAAGTTCGTTTGTCCCTTTTCAAAAGGACAAAAAAACTTTATCGGCTTGATAACTTTAGAGTGATGAATAAGGGGGCTAATATTTATTATAGATTTAGCTCAGAGCTCCCCCTTGAAGACCTGTATTGATTTAGTGAGAAATTGACAAGGCACAAAAAAGAACCTTATTAATAGTTATTTGTTATACAAGGGGGCAAAGTTGTATTTTAACGCCGAGTGTGGAATTGAAAAACGAGCAAGTGAAAGGATTCTATAGTTAAACCACGAGCGAAGCGAGTGGTTTGAGAATAGAATCCTGAACTTGCGAGTTTTTTAACACACGAGAAGTAAAATACATTTGCACCCGAGTGTAACACAAAACTTTTCCCCTCACTATAGCGAGGAAACTACAACGCAAAAAATGCGTTTATCACTGCTTCCACTAGTTCCACAGGTGGTAAATCATCTTTATTACTAGATTCACCTACTTTTATCAATTTAAAAGCAGTTAATTTGACTTTATTCAAGGTCAAATTACTTTACCCACTAGTGGATAAAATGCGTTTTTACCCGCTGGTATTAAAGGACAAAACACGTGTTTCCGAGCTAGTGAGGGGAAAATGTCTTTCTTGCTCTCGCAGCTGTACTTTTAATATTGAATATACTATCATTCCACAGTTACTGCCCCTTAAAAACATTATGCATATCTCTCTACACTGGTCATCTATAGCCATGACAGCCCGCTTAGCTATGCCAACATCGGCGCCTGCGCCGCTCTCCGACCTTGTCAAGGCAAACCACTTTGCGCTCACCTAAACAACTTTATATCGACCATTATCCATCTTTATCTCCTCACAATAAGGTTGATATGCACTGTAAGATTTTACATTTTTGTACATTCCTCATTTGATATATCGGAACGGGCAACGTGCTCACAAATATCGGAACACGTCTCTATTACCAAAGCGTTAAAGTTCGTCCGATATTTGTGAGCACATAGCCAGTTTCAATACATCAGATGGCGTCTGTGCGTCAAATTTAAACTTTGCCTTTGTGATGCCGCGTGGTATATGAATACGAGGCGTCTAAAATGTTTGGGCCGGAAGCAGGTTTTGTAGAACACGTTTTCTGACGTGTGTCTTATTCATTGAGGAAAAACTGTAGTATTTTTTGTGGTTGTGGTAGTAGTAAGAATGTTTGTATGGAATAGCAGAATGTAGTGTCGATTTCCTTATAAGGTTAACTTCTACCTTGTTGTTTCTTTTTTTCTATTATAAAATCGACTTGTTTTACACTAGGTACTCATATCATAACTATGTAATAAAGATTGTTATTTATAAAAGTATGCAAAACCAAAAATTTCTGGAGGAGACCGCATACACCCTGACGGTAGGAAAGTCTTGGACGACTTGGACACAGGACACAGTCCGCCATGGGTGTGTTAGCCATTACCAGATGACGACTTTTAGTGGTCCTTGGCGTTCAAATGGTCAAAGTCATATCAAAACCATAAAAAAATAAATGATTTGAATAGGGCTTTTGGGCTTAGAAACATCTCACTATAGTATCCTTATTTTGCTCGCAGAATTAAAAGGTCAATGTGGGCAGAGCTGTTTGAAAATGTAAATGTATTAATGTTTGTGCGCCCACGCGCTTTCGTTCGCGTCTGCTCCTTGTTTTACTGGTTACCATGGCACGGCTGGGAAAATATCTTTAAGAGGATACACGTGAAAGAAAGCACTTATGTAAAGACTGTATCGTTAAGTATGAAGACAACTTTGAGTAGCCGTATTTATTTGCTATTATATTTTTTTCTTATAACAAGCCATGGGCTTAATAAGGCACATAATAAGGTACACATTTTATCCTAGAAACTCGACGTAAAGCATATGGTTTAGACAGTATTGACTTAATCCTCCCGAGTACCAATTACGATTCCGGACAAATGCTACTAGAAAATTCACAAAGTGCGTAAAAGACGATCATCATCATCAATCATTTAAGAGTTGGACTCTTGTCGGTGGAGCAACTTCCATGCGTGCCGGTCTTCTGCCTTCCTTTTGACTTCCTGATACGACACAAAAGTATATCCTAAAAGACGATACGATTGCGAAAAAAAACTGTATGGTGCGAACCTCAACGACACATGATCCACAAAGCAGAATATCTGGACATAGTCTAGCCACTGTTATTTAAAAAAAATATAGTTCAGGATCTGTGTATGGCGGCCATTTAGAGAATGTAGCATGGTGCTTACTCTAACTCCGACTTTGATGTCGAATTTGACTATCATACATTGTTTATATCGATCTGGTTTAAGCACTGTTCAAACACCATGAATGTCAATTAGACTTTGGCCTATGGCTAATTTTTTTATCTGTTTCTCTCATCCTGCTAGCATCAAAAATTTACGGCAATCCGGAACGTTGCTCAAAATTGCGTTTTTTAAATTATATAACTTCGCCGCATTTATTCTACAAGTACCCAATTGGAAAAACCATGGAGACGACTCTTAAAGAATATATTTTGGCAGCATATTAACCTTTGTTTGTTGAAATCGTACAAAGAGTCATTGAAATATTCTCAAATTAAGCCAGATAGGGGTTGTCCGAAATTTATTTGCTAGACCTTAATGAAAGTACCATAAAGTCCCTAAAATAAAAAAAATATCAGACCTTCTTATATCAAATAGTACTTACCAATACCTTAAGATCAGACTCTCGGAACATAATAATACAAAATTATGCACATGTCAACATTTAGACGAGGTTTGTTTTGTCCTTATACTTAACGATACAGTCCTTATAAGCAGCCAGTAAAACCAGTAAAACTGAGTGAGATAAGACGGGTCTCGACTGGTCGTGGTCGCGTTCTTGATAGGCGGTAACTGTGAGGTAAAGAGGTAACCAAGCAGGGAGTGTCCATACTGTACGGTAGTAGGTACTCTTTATTATACTGTGGTAAAACTGTTAGTAGAAAAGGAGCGGGAAGTTGAATTAAAAAAAAATCAGCGTGTTTTGTAACTGAGAAAATAAGTGTCGTGTTCGAGAAATGTCTATAGTTTTATAGTCATGAGTGACAATGTTGATGGGACCATCGAGATCAGTGGCCCGTTTCTCGAAAGGTACAAGCCTTGTAATACAAGTGTGTTTCCATGACAACCCATACGATTTGACAGTTCGCGCACTTGTATTACAAGGCTTGTATCTTTCGAGAAACGGGCCCCAGGATGATAAACATAGGTGAAAGATGCCTCTGTCTATAACTCTGTGATAAAACGACGCGAAACTTTTTTTTTGTTCGAATTGATTATTTATTTTATTTAGTTGGCGACATAAGTTTATATACATTTTTTAAGAATCTAAACGAAAACAGGGGGTACTGTGCTTCAAATAAGTGACAAGACAATTAATTGACCAAAATCAGGGGTTAGAAAGAAAAACTATCCGTCCGGGCAATTTTTCACTCTGAAATATATTATGCTAAGTAAAAGAATAAGGCAGCGGCGGGGTTAAACTCGACAGAAATGTCAAGGCCACTATCATCGTTAGACCAACGTGGGGCAGGTTGTTATGCACAACCTTTTGGGCTGTAAATACACTAAACTCAAAATATACTGGTAGTCAATTGCTAAAAAATCTCATATTTCAATCCAATAACGCCAGGTAATCAGGTCGAAAATTGCGGAATGCTCCATTCAAACTTCCACCTCCTCGATTAAAAATGCGATATAAAAACCCCGGTTTACCGACTCGGCTCACTTCTAGAGCGGAATACTTGTCAGTGAAGCAGTTTCCAATTTTATTTTTCTACCATTTCTCATTTTTAGGGTTCCGTACCTCAAAGAGGAAAAACGGAACCCTTATAGGATCACTCGCGTTGTCCCTCTGTCACAGCCGATTTCTCCGAAACTACTGGACCGATTTACTTGAAATTTGGCACACGTATGTAAACCTGTGGCCCAAAGACGGACATGTAATTTAATTAAATGAAATTTAATCACAGGGGTCACTTTTGGGGGGTAAAATTGAAAATTAAAAATCAAAGTTATTAAAACTATATTGTGTTACATATCAAATGAAAGAGCATTTTATCAGCATCTGAAATCTATTTTTTTTATATTTTTTGTTTTGGTAATTTAGAAGTAATTTAAGAAAATAAGCAAAAAATGACCATTCCCCCCCCCTTATCTCCGAAACTACTTAGCGTAAAATTTTCAAAAAAATACACGAGATAGCCCTCTCCATGTAGATTACAGGAAAACCTATTAGAAATCTACAGACAAGCGTAAGTCGAACTTAAGAGAAAAAAACTCAGATTACGAATTTCACTCACTGCCGCTGCAAGTAGTTACTAAACGTCTTAAATCGTGTAATCGAGTTGGACAGGTATAAAGAAATTCATTTCTGTCTTTTTCTTTTTAGAACTTGTTCAATTTTTTTTTTCATTTGTACAAAATGACTTAAGTTCCTACTAAAAAGGAGGCGCTTAAGACCGTTTATAAATTGACTGAGCAAAATTTTATTCAAATCGGTCCAAAAAAAGGTGTCTGTTGACGAAAACATAGAATTTGTGCCACCGAAAGCCCAAATCTGAAGTCCATTTTGCTCTATCTCTTATCGTTTCCGAGATATATACGTAAAGTCTTGAAAGTTCGAAACGTTAACTTTGCCATCATAGTCGTTCAGGCGCTCATGAGTTCTTTGTATGGAAAAGTCGAAAACCGACTCGCACTTGACCAATGTTCATAGAACGTTGTGGTTTTTTTTTTATTAGCGAAAATGAGTTAAGCGCCTTCAGAAGTGTAGGTGCTTAAGACCGTTTGTAAGTTAAAGTTAGCTGTGATGGCTCAACGAAGAAAGAAGATTTCAGTATCCTACTTATCAGGGCGAGCGGTAGCGAAGCCCTCCTATAGTCGACAAAGTTCCGAACCTTGTGGTACATTTTTGAAAAAACTATCACGCCTATGAAGTGGTGCTTAAACATAGTAATTTATATTCATATCTAGATTTCATATCTGTAAAAAAATATTATTTTATTGTCATTTAAAAAAAAATCAAATCTCAGTTTTGTGTTCAATATTGTACTACTAACGCCATCTGTTAGGACTCTAAGGAGTAAGAAAACATCGTTTACTATTTTGTATAACTAACGCCATCTGTTAGAAAACTAAAGAGGTAACGTTGTATTTTTGACGTCTGTCAACTATGACAATCAATCGAAACTTGGCACTGGAAATGGCGCGTAATTCAATTTTTCTATGGGAATCAAAACTTAGCCCCTACATTTTTAATATTATGTTATGGCTCGTCAAAGTTTAGGAAGCCAGCCAGAAGCCAAGGGAAGAAAGGGAGGGAGAGAGAGGTTATCAACACGGTGTTGTCAACACAACAGTCAAAAGAAAAAGTAAATTTTATTTATTTATTTATTGTTGAGAAACCCAATGTACTTGGATATGTTTAGGAAACTCAACGATAGAGTTGTTCGCTGTCGTTCGCTAGATGTCACTGTTACCCCCGCAAACTGGGCAATGACTTGTTTTCGTAAAATGTATAAGTATTTTTTGATGTCAACATTTTTCGTTAGATGTCGCTGTACCACCTGCAAACTAGCGAACGGCATTCTATGGTTCAATAACATATATTTAAATTGTATTAATTTCTTCTTTTTTAGGGTTCTGTAGTCAACTAGGAACCCTTATAGTTTCGCCATGTCTGTCTGTCTGTCTGTCCGTCCGTCCGTCCGTCCGTCCGCGGATAATCTCAGTAACCGTTAGCACTAGAATGCTGAAATTTGGTACCAATATGTATATCAATCACGCCAACAAAGTGCAAAAATAAAAAATGAAAAAAATGTTTTATTAGGGTACCCCCCCTACATGTAAAGTGGGGGCTGATATTTTTTTTTTCATTCCAACCCCAACATGTGATATATTGTTGGATAGGTATTTAAAAATGAATAAGGGTTTACTAAGATCGTTTTTTAGGGTTCCGTAGCCAAAATGGCAAAAACGGAACCCTTATAGTTTCGTCATGTCCGTCTGTCCGTCTGTCCGTCTGTCCGTCTGTCCGTCTGTCACAGCCGATTTACTCGGAAACTATAAGTACTACAGTGATGAAATTTGATGGGAATATGTGTTGTATGAACCGCTACAAAATTATGACACTAAATAGTAAAAAAAAGGATTGGGGGTGGGGCCCCCCATACATGTAACTGAGGGATGAAAATTTTTTTTTTCGATGTACATACCCGTGTGGGGTATCAATGGAAAGGTCTTTTAAAATGATATAAAGTTTTCTAAAAAACATTTTTCTTAAAGTGAACGGTTTTTGAGATATTTAGGGTTCCGTAGCCAAAATGGCAAAAACGGAACCCTTATAGTTTCGTCATGTCCGTCTGTCCGTCTGTCCGTCTGTCCGTCTGTCACAGCCGATTTACTCGGAAACTATAAGTACTACAGTGATGAAATTTGATGGGAATATGTGTTGTATGAACCGCTACAAAATTATGACACTAAATAGTAAAAAAAAGGAATGGGGGGTGGGGCCCCCATACATGTAACTGAGGGATGAAAATTTTTTTTTCGATGTACATACCCGTGTGGGGTATCAATGGAAAGGTCTTTTAAAATGATATAAAGTTTTCTAAAAAACATTTTTCTTAAAGTGAACGGTTTTTGAGATATCAGCTCTCAAAGTCGTAAAAAGTATGTCCCCCCCTCTATTTTTATAACTACGGGGTATAAAATTCTAAAAAAAATAGAGGTGATGCATGCTAATTAACTCTTTCAACGATTTTTGGTTTGATCAAAGTATCTCTTATAGTTTTTGAGATAGGTTGATTTAACTGTAATTTTGGTTAAGTTATTGGTTTATTATATTTGCTGCTACGGAACCCTTTGTGCGCGAGCCCGACTCGCACTTGGCCGGTTTTGATAATATTAATATTTTCGGAAATAATCGCTCCTAAAGGTAAAAAAAGTGCGTCCCCCCCCCTCTAACTTTTGAACCATATGTTTAAAAAATATGAAAAAAATCACAAAAGTAGAACTTTATAAAGACTTTCTAGGAAAATTGTTTTGAACTTGATAGGTTCAGTAGTTTTTGAGAAATATACGAAAAACTACGGAACCCTACACTGAGCGTGGCCCGACACGCTCTTGGCCGGTTTTTTTTCCTTAATTAGCCTCATCATTAAATAACCAACGAACAGTAACTCAGCTTAGCTTTTTATTCCGCTATTTGCGTCATTTTAGTTTCTACTTTCGTTCCAGCAATTAAACGCGGCTTTCATGGAATAGTACCTACATTTATATCGGAATTGTACGTTTAAAACCGTGTGCCCTTTTCGCGGTATATTTCGACTGCGTTAATTTATCGTCGGTAGGGGCTCGGCCCACTGTTAGCGGAAGTCTTGATAAGTTGGTAACTTATGATTTACTAATCATAGACTTCCTGTTCAAGTATTATAGACAACCCTGTTAATAGTATATCTGGATTGGCCTTTAATAAGTAACTATAAGTACTAAGTAAACCTTTATTGAAATACCTACCAAAATAAAATACCCAAACATCAGATATTAAAAGAAACAAGAAGGAATTATAAAGGCAATATCTTTCAGTTAACCTATTATCTAAATATGTACCTATAGATTTAATCCTCGCTAAATGATTATGCCAAACAAGGTGAGATATTAAAAATTGATAACAATTAGCCAAAAAAAACTAAACAGTTCGACACAGATTATTTCATTCTCAAAAATTTCGTTCCGATTGGTTAAGTTTTGGAGTGGGAAACCGTCGAAAGCGGTACCTGGATTTTAAAAATTTATCGCAATATTTTCACCTAACACGTCCTTAACTCACATTTTTTTCTATAAATCTAGTTGGTAACACGAGTATATTTAACTTTTTAGCTAGATATATGTACTAGAAAGGAGGGTAGACTGAGATTTTTTTCCCGAATTGAAAGGGGGGTTTCCTTTTCATTTTATCATTTTCGCTCCTGTTGCGTCTTAACCCTTAAATACATGAATTTTTCTTTTTACGAGATATTAATATATGTGATAGACAATGGTTTTCTGACTCTGGGAAAAATAATAAAAAAAATATTTAAGATCGATTTTTATACTAAATCAGTGTTAGAAGTAAAGTAGGCCAAATCTTATTTACATAAATATATCGTAATTGGTAAGTTTTATTTAAAAAAAATACTACTATTAAAAAGGTGCACTATTTGTGAAACCTTTATGATAAAATGTTTAAACAACTAATTACTAACTCCGAAAAAATCAGCCTAAATCACATCTTAAAAATCGCCATCGTCCTGTTTTTTCACACTTTTCCCGCCATTTCTCTTAATTCGTAAATAATAAATAGTAAATCATTATATTATTTAATTTATTTAATTGTATATTCAGTAATAATAAATAATGAATAAAGAGAATAATCCTTCTTCTTCAACCTAGCGTTTTCCCGGCCTCGCGCCAGGGTCCGCTTTTCTGCTCAGCCTTCTCCACTTTGCCCGGTCTTCGGCATCCTGAGGTGAGAGATTGTTCTCTTCCATGTCCGAAAGATAAAATAAAGAGAATAATTATGAATAATAATTAAGCACTAAATGTGATTTTGGATAGCTACATATCGAGCCACGGGCCATCAAATATATGATGCATATATACATCACCATGCATTTAAGGGTTAATGTCCCAAGTTCCCAACTCGCTTTCAGTGGCGCCCCCCTAGCCGCGGGCGCCGCGCTAATTTGAACGGAGTTAAGCTCGTTATGCCGTTTGTTGGCCGTTTCCACTCATTTTTTTACATAAAAACGTCCCGGCACTCCCGGCCTAGCAACAGGTATATCTGACATAACATAGGATATGTTACTTTTTATTTTTGAGATAATTGGGAGCTTATAATAAAACAGATGTGTATGTGTTTAAGATTATGTATAATGCCATTTAAAGTAGAATTATAGTGTTGCAAAAAAGTACACTGAGATGTATTCACCACAGGGGGAGACAGAAACTTAGAAAGTTCATGCAAAAGTTACTTATACATGACGCTTGGAATGATGATCCGTATGTAAGTTTATTTTTGTAGGGACGAAATTGTTAATATCAAATGAGTTTGCTTGCTAGATTTTTTTTCATGATTCAAGTTTTTTTAGTTAGAAATGTACTGCAAATATTTATGCTATCAATTCGTTTTTATATCAAGTCTAACCAAGAGCGAATTGGGACATCATTCCCCATGTCACGTAGGTACGAGTATAGCTGGGTGATCCACAGACATTTAAACATATCCTAAACGCCCGCCCTCGTTTACGCCTCGCGTGGCCACTCTACAGATCGCCCGACAAACACTTACCTTCCCTAATAGTCCGGAAGCGATTAATTATAACCGGCGGTTTATCCGGATGGACCGGATGCGGGCGGATTGCCGATGGGATGATAATGACCATTGGGGCCTTAACGGTGTTAGGGGCTCTACACATCGCATACACGCCATGCACTTTTTACACTAATAAATTGCTCTGATATTTAGAATAAGATTATAATTGTATTTACATTAAAATGAGAATGTTTCAATGGATGTGTGGTGTGACAAGACTGGATAGGATTCGGAAAGAGCCATATAAGAGGAATCCTGAGCGTAGCGCCAGTGACAGAGAAGGTGAGAGGAAGTAGATTAGCATGGTATGGACATGTAATGCGGAGGGATGAAAGCAATGTTATAAAACGAGTGGTAAATATAAAGGTGGATGGATACAAGGTAGTGGAAGGCCTAAGAAAAGATGTATGGAATGTGTGAACAATGGTATGAGAGTGAAAGGTATGGAAATGACGGCAGTAAGAGAGGAACGGAGGAAGCTGCGCCGACCCCAAATAATGAGAAGAAGACAAGAGAATAATGATAAATTGTAGACGATTTCTTAATAAAGGCCATTTGCTTATTGTTCTTTATTAATAGATAAGTTATGATATGGACGTGGATAAAAGTCTATGAAAAACTGGTACTGGCATTCAATTTCCCTACCCCCGGTCCGTTTAGTGCAAATTGCAGTTTGCTGCCGCAAGCTTCTAATCTCCCTTCGATTTCCATCCATTCATGAGGCTATAGATCAATACTTAGACTATTCATTCTATTTACTGTTTCATTTATGCGTAATTTCAGATGTAGTGCGAAAATATGATGAAGTTTTTTGCATAATGTGCACCTATTCGGGTACTGAAAAAATACTACAAAACATACGGATGATTCTAATAGAATAAGAGCCCACGACCAAAATTTTTGTCTCATAGCAATACAGCCAAAACCGCATCAAATCGATAGATACGATTATCCTGAACTCGAAAATACCAATATCAGACATTTTCCGCGTAGCGTTTGATCTGACCGAATTTTCAAAATTGTCAAAGAATTTTACCGAACTGCATCATAGCAATATGTCTGATTTGCAGACTGTAGTTGAATGATAGTTCTGAGATACCGGAAACATATTTTTCAGACGTTAGTGGTGTAGCGCAAACCCGTAAAATCACTTAAAAAAATTAAAAATGAGACAAAAAAAATGTCTCATAGCAATACGTCTGAAAATCTTTTTTATTAGTAAATTTTGGTTATTTGATGCGAACAAAACAATTTTCAGACGGAAATGTGGACGCATTAAATTTTGAGACCGTTTTGAAAATGTTAACAAATTTTACCGATCGGTATCATAGCAATATGTCTGAAAATTGTTGGACATGATAAAATAAATTGTCCACATGTGCAAAAAATTTATATCAGACAAATTAAGTGTAGCACCTTCTCTATCAGACAACTTTTCGATACTCAGATATCATTTAAAAATCGTATTGAGGCATCTTGAATTCTCTGTTACAAACCAATGAATACGTTGCGACCCTGAATTTATTAGATGATAATTAACTAAGAATTTACTCGAAACCGTAACATTGAAGTTGAAGGACTGAAATAAATCGCACAAAAGGAAACTGGGATGAAGTTGAAAAAAAAAAACGATTTGTTCAAAGTTACAAAATATTCTCGTATTCAATCGCTGTCGGATTCGGAATCGTCGTCTTCGAAATCACTCTCGACGTCGCTCGGGAGATCTTCAACGTCCTCTTCTGTAAAATAAACATCGTTAGTAAAAATCACGAACTTATTTATGAAATTAACAGCAAAAGCCATGTAAACTGTACCTGTTGTGGATGATGATTTGTCGTCCAAAATAACGTTGCTCAACTCAGGTAGTTGGTTGCCAGAGAACCACGAAAACTGAAATCGTCCCTCGTCTTCATACCATCCATGGGAGTATATGCTACACTTAAAGTGTCTGAAAACAGGTTTTTGGTAAACATGGCAGCAATACGAAAAGTTAAAAAAAAAAATTATTCGTATTGCTATGATACAGGTCGGCTAAATTTGTTGACATTTTCAAAAATGCGCTCAGGCTATGTGCTACGCGCAAAATGTCTGAAAACAAACTTTTTCGTAATACAATTATAAAATCTATGTACATTTTCACTATCAGACGTATTGCTATAATACCGACTGCCTTTTTTTTTGACACAGCAGAAATGGCCTCCCACGCAGTTGCTACACTTTCGACCGTTACTACACACCTAGTCGGGTTCAGAATCATACAATCTAACGATTTTATAGGGTTTTTGCCGTATTGCTATGAGACATGGTTTTGGTCGTGGGCTCTAGTACTATAACTGTTATGGCAAAAGAAAAGCAAATTGGAATGATTTTTGATGGTTGGAGAACCTAATTTGCGAATGGTCATTAATAAATTTACCCTGTACCCACAGCTCTCATAAATATCGCAACTTGCACACCATAGAGGAATAAGAAGGAAAGAGTTGTAACTTCATACATCAGTCAATTCGAGTTTTTGTAGTGACATCTAGCGTTAAACACGCGTCAATCACGCGTCAAACAGCGTAAATTATCCATACTGCTACTTGTCAATAGGTGTCGCAACGAAAGAAAAGCCAGCTCAACAATTTTTAGCTAATAATACAATAGTATTAATATATATTCTGTTTTCAATTCCTTCTGCTTGTAATATAAGTTGTTTTTTTTTTTGCAGACGCGACACGCGACACTGTTGACACCTAGTGTCGAGAGTGATAATTTTCGCTATAATAGAGGCATGTTTCGGTATATCGTCACTACTTTTAAAAAAACTTGTATCTTCGTCTGTCAATGAAAAGAAAATTGTAGTAAGTATGTATGGAATGCATGTAGAGTTACTGCGTTTTAACTTTGGGGAACAGCGTGAGATACGAGATTTTTTAAAAGTAGTGACGATATGTGACCGGTTTGGAAGCTCCGATATATTTGATGGGGACTATAGCTACGCTGAATATAAGTAACATTTCAATGAATTTATCTTGTTTGAAAAATCAACAAAACAAACGCTACTTTTGTTATGCAATGAAGTGCAATGAGCGTTGAACAACAAAGTGCATTGACGCACGATGCAGCCTAAATGTCAAAGACCACTGCACCAATAAACATAGTTCTCAAAATAAAGTGGCATTACATGCTGACATTGAAAGAAATGGGGGTGACCAATCGGACATGCATTCTTTCTTTTATTTTTGCAATGTTGTTTTGGATTCCGTATATTCTTTTTTTTCTTGTCACGCGATTATACAGGCTGCCTTGTCATTGAGACTTTGTTCAGAGGAGCATAATATTAAAATGCTATCGGTAGTGCTAATGTGAGCTGTTAGAAAACCACGAACCTAATTTATTTAATTACTTAACTACGTAATAATCTCATCTCATATAAAACTACCATTTCGCAAGTATGAACAAAATACCCCAAAGCTCTTTGACAAGCTTTTTGCAAATTAACTGTAAATTATAATAACTTAAAGCTTTCAGTTTCCTACTTTCAGGCAGAAGCTTCAGGAGCGGATAAAATGAAAATCGCCAGTATATTTGCGTACAGCGCCACCTTGCGGAAAACTGTGGTAACCCTATGCCTCTTTGCGCAGCCTTCAGGCGGAAGGTTCGTGGGAAAACCGCTGTTGGTTAGTAGTTTCGCCACCCTCCGAGAGATGGCGCTAGTAGTAACATAAAACGTTTAGAATCGTTGATTCTATAATGTTATGTTTATTCTACTCAAGTTTTTAGGGTTCCGCAGTCAACTAGGAACCCTTATAGTTTCGCCATGTCTGTCTGTCCGTCCGTCCGTCCGCGGATAATCTCAGTAACCGTTAGCACTAGAAAGCTGAAATTTGATACCAATATGTATATCAATCACGCCGACAAAGTGGTAAAATAAAAAGTGGAAAAAATGTTTTATTAGGGTACCCCTCCTACATGTAAAGTAGGGACAGATTTTTTTTTCATTCCAACCCCAACGTGTGATATATTGTTGGATAGGTATTTAAAAATAAATAAGGGTTTACTAAAATCGTTTTTTGATAATATTAATATTTTCGGAAATAATCGCTCGTAAAGGAAAAAAAACTTTTGAACCATATGTTTCAAAAATATGAAAAAAATCACAAAAGTAGAACTTTATAAAGACTTTCTAGGAAAATTATTTTGAACTTGATAGGTTCAGTAGTTTTTGAGAAAAATACGGAAAACTACGGAACCCTACACTGAGCGTGGCCCGACACGCTCTTGGCCGGTTTTTTTCGTACGTTACGACTACCCGACAGTAACGAATTAACGATATGAATTTATAAACTTTGCAAAAGTTGAAAACGTAATAAAAATAAACGAAAATGGTTATTACTTTCTAGAAAGCGATAAATTGTATTCAACAGAAGTGGTACCATTAAATGTCTACAGTCACCATTTATTCACATTATCTTGCCAATTATTATCCCAGACAAAAAACATCATGTGATTGGACGTCGTTTTATACTAGAGTTATATTTTTATCGTATAAACATAAACACGGATGAGCTGGCACGTTCAACGGTCACGCTACTAGACTACCCTCAGTAGATAGATTTTGTAAAATGTGCTAGATTTTGCTCGTGATTTACTCCGCGTAGAAATCGCGTTAATAACACTATTTATTTAGTTTTAAAAAAATGTGAACGTGAATTCGTGATCATTTTTTAAACAGGCCAAATTCGAAGGCCAGTTGCCCATTTCTCAAAACTGAAAGTTACAAGTTACAAGCGGAAATCTCTTTCCAACTTGTCATATTAGACATTGACTACCACTTGTAAATTATAACTTCTAGCTTCGAGAAATGGGCCCCAGATATACTTATTGTTCTTGCGTAACGTTTATTGCGTAGGCGTACGTAATGCTGATATACATGTTGATTTTCTGTTTGCGTTTGTATGACTTTCATTTTGACTAGGCCTTCTGTCAATAAACTGCACGGAAAGTGAATAGTCATGACATAATAGTCATTATTATATTAAATTAATATATATTCTACAACTCTTCTCTATCGGAACAGGTTCTGTAATTTTTTTACTGACTTAAAACCTTAAATTAAAAGTAGTACGATTTTTTACCATTTGTATTAATCAAATTTTGATGTATCTATTTGAAACTGCAGTGATCTGTGACCGACAGTCACTCGTCTATTTTGGTGCGCGCACGCATTTAGAGTTCATTCATTCATTCAGTCAGAATTAGAACGATTCATTCCGCTCGTTCTGATTGTGGGCGGGGCGGCTAGCGGAAGGATTTTACTAATATGATGGCTCCTTTGAACTTTGGATTGGGAAACATGGTTGAAACTTGTGGCAACAATTGGTGATACACTTTTAAAATTTTATTACTTTAAAAAAAAACTTTATTTCATAATTCATTAAAAATCAGTTTTGGCTAAAGTATTCACCGTTAGGAACTATGACTCGAGTAATGTACTAACATGTTCCTTTTCGGGGATATATTGCAAAAAGGCCAGGTCAGAAGTACTCGAAACCGACGAGCGCGTATGAGAAACGTTATGAAATTGTGTGAAGCGAAAGTGGTTTGTCAGGATCGTAGTAAATGGAAATCCGTGATCTCTGCCTACGCCTCTGGGAAACAGGCGTGATTGTATGTATGTATATTCCTTTTACTGTACAATACATAGATACATTTAAATACACTACTTACAGCTAGACAAAAATAATTCAAAGTGCCCCATATCATGAGACTCAGTAGTTTTCCATTAGCATTGTTGTTAAAGTGTTTTTTTTAATATCTTTATATTATAATACTTTTTTTTGCGGTCCGCATTCTAATATATGTTCAGTAAGTTTAATGCAGTAATTAACATGCTATCCTTTTTCTTCACGTTGTTGAAAAAGGGAGGCATACAGAGTACAGACTAATGATCATATAGATCAGCGGTTCTCAAACTTATTTTCCCATGGAACCCTTTTGGAAAGCAAGATATCTGACTTAACCCTTAAATTAAATAAATAAAAAAATAATTTATTGAAATCAAAATATCAATCAATCTAAATATTCTTTATTCAAATAGGCTTACAATAAGCACTTTTAAATTGTCAACAGTGTACAATATTCATCTTATTCTAAATATCAGAGCAATTTATTGGTGCAATAAACAATATTGTTTTAAAACTACATTGATTTAATAAAATGATATCAATCTAAATTGTATAAAAAAATACTAGTATAAAAACTTCTAGAATAAATTCTAAATGTCAAAAAAATTGTATAAAAATACATTGAATTATCAACAATTATCATCATTAATAAGCTATATAATTAATGGTTTTCAACAATACTTGTATCCCACGGTGTTTCATCATTCATGTAGTCTTGTGTGCTGTAGTAGGCTTTAGAGATCAGTATACGCTTTACATAATGTTTAAATCGATTAAAAGACAGTTCAGTGATGGCATTAGGAAGTTTGTTATAAAATCTTACACAATTACCCATGAATGATTTTTTAATTTTATGGAGCCGAGTGAAGGGCACTGCAAGCTTATGCTTATTTCTAGTGTTTATATTATGTACATCACAGTTTTTCTTAAATTTACAAATGTTTTTATGTACATACATAATATTCTCATAAATATATTGACAATGCACTGTCATTATATTAATGTCCTTAAACTTATCTCTAAGTGAGTCTCTATGGTTCATTTTGTATATTGCTCGAATAGCCCTCTTCTGCAGAACAAATATGGTATTTATCTCTGAAGCACTGCCCCATAGTAAAATACCATATGACATAATGCTGTGAAAGTAACTAAAATAAACTAATCGAGCTGTTTCCACGTCTGTTAACTGACGGATCTTGCTCACTGCAAATGCTGCAAAGCTCAGTCTATTCGAGAGGGTAGCAATATGGGGACCCCACTGAAGTTTAGAATCTAAAGTTATGCCAAGAAAAACTGTACTATCTACCAGTTCCAATTCCTCATCCTTCACACTTGCTTGTTCATTTTTAGCATTACTCGTTACAAACTTAATACATTTAGTCTTTTTCTCATTTAACAATAAGTTATTAACACTAAACCAATGAACTACTTCGGAAATAGCATTGTTTACATTTTCACAATCTTTATTTTTATAAGTCTTAATCATAATAGTAAAATCTAATCACTAGATTCTAATTTGAGGTATTACATAGAACTGTTTTTATTTTTACAATTGGTGAATGAAGTCGCATATCAGTCAACCAAAAATCACACGGAGCCCCCAGAGAAGTTTTGCGGAGCCCTAAGGCTCCGCGGAGCACACTTTGAGTATGGATGATATAGTGTAGGTACTTTCGGCCAAAGAAATTATTGATTTAAGTTTATTAATTAAGTTAATTATTTTCCGCGTTAACATTATTATAATATAATTTACCGATTACGCAAAAGGGAATTTAAATCGTACAAATGCAACCAGTGTTTATCGTAGCGTGACTGAAGTAAGTTAAATAAAAACATGGACATGAACACAATGTTAATGTTCAAACAGTTTTATAGCAGTTAACATGCTATTGTACTCTGTTGCTACCTAATTAAGTAATGATATTAATTAACTTGAGCGTAAATATTTACTATAAAATGTAAACAAAGATTGAAGTGTGCACGATTTCATTGAAATAGTTATGTATATTAAATCGAACCGAGAGCTTAGTGTGTTTAATTCAGTTCAATTTTCATTCGATCTTATTTCAATTAGTTTTTACAAAGAACATTAATGTATTTATGTAAACTACTAGCTTTTACCCGCGGCTTCGCCCGCGTAATAAAAGTATTCTTATTGAAACGTTTACAAAAAATAAGATTTTCATTTGGATCCGTAGGTTTCTTTGTAGGTAGGTACATCTGTCCGCGATTATTTCGATTAAGGTAAAGCGGGACAATTCTCGACTGGGGGGCCATTGTAACTGATCTATTTGCTGTACGGTCAGCCAAGAAAGTGGTTTCCCACTTTTCGACTCTATTGATCGAAAAGTGGTAAACCACTTTTTTGGCTGACTGTACCTTACACAAATACACATATTACTATTGTTTTAAAAGAAATTCTTGCAATGATTGTAGAATTGTTACACAGCGACCACAGCGTAGGTAGTAGGTACGAATATGTATGTATTTTACCTATATAAATATTTATACTGGGGAAACTTCATACAACCCACATAGCCAGTATCTCGACACTATGGTCGGTAGGGTAAAAAGTACTTCCTTGCATTATCGCTTACAATTTTTTCCATTTTGCTTATACTTATTGCAAACGTAAACATATAAAAGGCAAGCAAACAACGAACTTCTTACAGCACATTGAATGTAATAGTTATTACGGATGCAGGATGCCGATGTCTACTTACTAATCCCTACCCACTGAGCCACCTGCATTTTACACTGCCTAGATATCGATTGCCGACCGATTATTCCGACCCCAATCCCTATTCTTATCCCTGTCCCTATCTCTATTCTTGTCCCCGTCCCCGTCTTCGTCCCGTCCCTGTCCCCGTCCCTCCCCTATCCCTATCCCTATCCCTATCCCTATCCCTATCCCTATCCCTATCCCTATCCCTATTAAATTATCATGCTAGGAGGTGAACTTTGAAAAATCCTTTCTTAGTGCTCCTCTAAGGAACTTCCGTGTCAATTTGAAATCTCTTGAACCAGAAGTAAAGATGAAAACTAAAGCTATACTTATGGCTATTTTGGATATTTTAACCCCATTGCACAACAACAGGGGAGAAAATCTCTTTTCCACGTCATTAGATTTTAAAATCGTTCGTATTTATCGTGATCAGCGACCTGATAAACCATAAAAACGATACCCATATTGTGTTTTTGATTTTACCCCCTTTGCACCCCTTTAGGGGTCAAATTTTCAAAAAACCTGAAACATGTATTTAGTCATATGTCTTTAGGAATCCTCCTGTGAAGGCTCGAATAAAATAGTCAAACTAATCTTGTTTCCCCATACAAACTTTGAACCCCCATTTCACCCTTTTAAGAGGAGAATTTTGAAAAATTTTTTTTAGTGCTCCTCTACACCATATAAGGAACCTATGTGCCAAATTTGAAATCTCTAGGACCAGCGGATTCGGCTGTGTGTTGATATATTATGTCAGTTAGTCAGTCAGTCAGTTTCTTCTTTTATATATTTTTTGATATTTAAACCCCATCGCACTACAACAGGGGAGAAGGTATTTCACTTCCGCCTCGTTAGATTTTAAAAACGTTGTATTTATCGTGATCAGCGACCCAATAAACCGTAAAAACGATACCCATATTAGTTTTTTGACTTTATCACCCCCTTTTCACCCTTTTAGGGGTTAAATTTTCAAAAAACCTGAAACACGTCTTTAGTCATATGGTTTTAGGATCCCTCCTGTGAAGTTTCGAATAAAACAGTGAAACTAACATTGTTTCCCCATACAAACTTTGAACCCCCATTTGACCCCCTTAGGAGGCGAATTTTTAAAAATCCTTTCTTAGTGCTCCTCTTCACTATATAAGTGCCAAACGTGCCAAATTTGACATCTCTAGGACCAGCGGTTTCGGCTGTGCGTTGATATGTCAGTCAGTCAGTCAGTCAATATCTTCTTTTATATATTTTTTTGATATTTAAACCCCATTGCACCACAACAGGGGAGAAGGTATTTCACTTCCGCCTCGTTAGATTTTAAAAACGTTGTATTTATCGTGATCAGCGACCCGATAAACCATAAAAACGATACCCATATTGATTTTTTGACTTTATCACCCCCTTTTCACCATTTTAGGGGTTAAATTTTCAAAAAATCTGAAACACGTATTCAGTCATATGTCTTAAGGAATCTTCCTGTGAAGTTTCGAATAAAATAGGCAAACTAATCTTGTTTCCTCATACAAACTTTGAACCCCCATTTGACCCCCTTAGGAGGTGAATTTTGAAAATTCCTTTCTTAGTGCTCCTCTACACTATATAAGGAACCTACGTGCCAAATTTGAAATCTCTAGGACCAGCGGTTTCGGCTGTGCGTTGATATGTCAGTCAGTCAGTCAGTCAGTCAGTCAGCTTCTTCTTTTATATATTTAGACTAGCTTTTACCCGCGGCTTCGCCCGCGTAATAAAAGTATTCTTATTGAAACGTTTACAAAAACTATGATTTTCATTTGGATCCGTAGGTTTCTTTGTAGGTACATCTGTCCGCGATTATTTCGATTAAGGTAAAGCGGGGCAATTCTCGACTGGAGGGCCATTGTAACTGATCTATTTGCTGTACGGTCCGGTTTTGGCTGACTGTACCTTAACCTATTGTTTTTAAAGAAATTCTTGCAATGATTGTAGAATTGTTACACAGCGACCACAGCGTAGGTAGTAGGTACGAATATGTATGTATTTTACCTATATAAATATTTATACTGGGGAAACTTCATACAACCCACATAGCCAGTATCTCGACGCTATGGTCGGTAAGGTAAAAAGTACTTCCTTGCATTATCGCTTACAATTTTTTTCATTTTGCTTATACTTATTGCAAACGTAAACATATAAAAGGCAAGCAAACAACGATCTTCTTACAGCACATTGAATGTAATAGTTATTACGGATGCAGGATACTCGCCGATGCCTACTTACTAATACCTTCCCACTGAGCCACCTGTATTTTACACTGCCTAGATATCGATTGCCGACCGATTATTCCGACCCCAATCCCTATTCTTATCCCCGTCCCTATCTCTATCGTTGTCCCCATCCCTATCTCTATCTTTGTCCCCGTCCCCGTTCCCGTCCCGTCTCTGTCCCCGCCCCTGGGATAAAAATAGGGGACGGGGATAGGGATAGGGGCCCTATCCCCGTCCCCGTCCCCTATTTTTATCCCTATCCCTATCCCTATTTCTATCCCTATCCCTATCCCTATCCCTATCCATATCCATATCCCTATCCCTATCCCTATCCCTATCCCTATCCCTATCCCTATCCCTATCCCTATCCCTATCCATATCCCTATCCCTATCCCTATCCCTATCCCTATCCCTACCCCTACCCCTAATAATAACTAATAACTAATAAACCATAAAAACGATACCCATATTGTGTTTTTGACTTTACCCTCCTTGCACCCCTTTAGGGGTCAAATTTTCAAAAAACCTGAAACATGTATTTAGTCATAATATGTCTTTAGGAATCCTCCTGTGAAGTTTCGAATAAAATAGTCAAACTAATCTTGTTTCCCCATACAAACTTTGAACCCCCATTTCACCCTTTTAAGAGGAGAATTTTGAAAAATCCTTTCTTAGTGCTCCTCTACACCATATAAGGAACCTACGTACCAAATTTGAAATCTCTAGGACCAGCGGTTTCGGCTGTGTGTTGATATGTCAGTCAGTCAGTCAATATCTTCTTTTATATATTTTTTTGATATTTAAACCCCATTGCACCACAACAGGGGAGAAGGTATTTCACTTCCGCCTCGTTAGATTTTAAAAACGTTGTATTTATCGTGATCAGCGACCCGATAAACAATAAAAACGATACCCATATTGATTTTTTGACTTTATCACCCCCTTTTCACCCTTTTAGGGGTTAAATTTTCAAAAAACCTGAAACACGTATTCAGTCATATGTCTTAAGGAATCTTCCTGTGAAGTTTCGAATAAAATAGTCAAACTAATTTTGTTTCCCCATACAAACTTTGAACCCCCATTTGACCCCCTTAGGAGGTGAATTTTGAAAAATCCTTTCTTAGTGCTCCTCTGCACTATATAAGGAACCTACGTGCCAAATTTGAAATCTCTAGGACCAGCGGTTTCGGCTGTGCGTTGATATGTCAGTCAGTCAGTCAGTCAGTCAGTCAGCTTCTTCTTTTATATATTTAGATTGGCAAATACATCTATAACTCCGCAAGGACAGATACAGTCTAAGAAAAAAAACGTAGGTACCTCGGAACCATCGAGAAAAATGTACGGTCGTCGGGCTGGAAAAAAACGGATTTTTCTTAGACATTCTGTCTATACGGAGTTACATATTTATTACGTATGTCTTTGCTATACACGGTGTTTCCGGTATCACTCAAAACCTCAGACACCCCAACTGATTTTTATTTTTTTAAACTCATCTAGAGTATTCATCTTTTAATCTGATCGTTACTTTTTTTTAAATTGAATTTTTAATTTTCTGTACAGCTCTACTTGACTTTTAGCTCTACACTCAATAAAATAATTGCTAACTACCATCATAAACCATAAGACTATTTATTTGTGTACGTTACTGCAACGACATAAGGTTTACCAATAGACAGCTAAGATGTCACTGTAAAACACTTTAAAGCTTTGTCACAGTAAACTTCAAATTGGACAGGTAATCGCAGTAAGCAAATAAACTCAATATTCAAAATGACAAGGTTGTAATTAGGTACGAGTTCAATTTGTTATGACTTATGATAAACATTAAGATTAAACTGACAAACAACGTCAAACTAGTAGCGGAAAAAATAATCGTCCAAGTAACCGGCCAGTATTAATACCCCTAAATACAGAAAAAAGGTAAACAACCTCTAGCAATGCGATATACACAATGTTGTATTACGAGTACAATAGAATGGGCACGTAAAAAATAACTAATAATACTAATTTAAATAAAAATATTACCCCCATCAAGATATAGCTCAATCGATTCTACTCTCGATTCTGAACAAACTGTTTTCAGGTTTTTAGTGTTAAGTGAAACACGGTGTAGATTAAAGTTATACCAACCAACACTAGTGCAAGGCGTCTTAGTAACTCTCTGTCAGTGTCAGTGTAATTGTCACGGTGTCGTCGTAAATTACTCCTTCGGCGGCCATTACTGTACTGAGCCTGTGATTACTGGCCTGTGGAGACAGCTGGCTGACGTGTGGCTCTTGTGACTACGAACTATTTATTTATTATTTAACTTTATTGCAGAATAGAAATAGTATAAACGGCGGATCTATTAGTCTTAATGCATTCTCAATTAGTCAATCCTAGGGCAAAACAGCCTACAACTCGACAATTACAATTTAATAATTAAAACAATAAGTTGGACACGGTGATTGCTTACGACCACACCACCACCGTATGCCGTACCGTACCACCGTAGGTCGCATGCCGTATGCTTGTTTGCTATCGTCTGGTATAAAAAAATCTCAAATGGAGAGATCGCTCTTTAGCGATAAGATCACCTGTTGTCTGCCTCTATTTATTATTATTTATTATTTATTAGTAAAAACATGTTTACATGACATTACAGTAAAACCAATGCGTCACGAAACTTAGATAACATAAAAGAAAAAAACAGTATGTAAGAACATGAAAAAAAAAAAAAACAATAAAGTTTAAAACTAAACAATTGATTTGGGCGATGACGTAACTGCGTGGCTCCGTTGCGTCGTTTGCCCCGGTGTAGGATTTATAATCATCTAGCTTTTGCCCGCGGCTTCGCTCGCGTTAGAAAGAGACTAAAAGTAGCCTATGTCACTCTCCCTCCTTTCAATTATCTCCACTTAAAAAATCACGACAATTCGTCGCTCCGTTTTTCCGTGAAAGACGGACAAACAAACACACACTTTCCCAATTATAATATTAGTATGAATTATTTGTCTCCGCTATACTTTTGCTGAGGTGTGCCAATAAAGAGTTTTCTATCTATTTACTAACTATTTGTATAAGTTGTAAGCCTCTTAAGCCACTAAAGTTAACCCGTGTTTTACCATTTATCAAGTTGCCGTCGTTTAACCCGTGCCGCACTGCGATAACTCTGCCTCATGAATATTGCTGTCAATCCGCAAATAAATCAATTATTTGCCAGCCTTGCAGGCTAAGCTGTGAGAAACTACCAGTAACAAGGAACATGATTCTAATTTATCAATTTCTTAACGGTTTGATACGACCATGTCGATGGTCTTGGGAGGCACTATTTAGGTGAAATTTCTATTATTGTTTTGTCTACATGCATATTCAAATAATTATTGCCACCACCCATCTAAAAATAATAGGACATACCATTTCATTTCATGCACGACTTTCACTTCGATCTGGAATGTGGAAAGCGTAGATATACTCGTAGAATTATTGAAATGACAATATTTATTGACATACATTAACTTATGTTTGTAATTATCAATAATTTTTGTCTCGCGCCTGTATTGTCAAGAAACTACTCAAGTTTCTGTACCGCTCTTAGCAATCAAGGGGTTGAAAGAAAATGAAAAAGCCGCTAATTTAATCCATACTAATATTATAAATGGAAAAGTGTGTGTCTGTTTGTTCGTCCGTCCTTCACGACAAAATGGAGTGACGAATTTTCGTGATTTTTTAAGTGGAGATAGTTGAAGGGATGGAGAGTGACATAGGTTAGTTGTCTCTTTCTAACGCGTGCGAAGCCGCGGGCAAAAGCTAGTAATTGCATAAATGAACCCATATCAAAACCTTATAAGTTTCTAAAACCGAATAAAACTCAAGGATTTGGATTTCAACTTCCTATTCTGGTATACAGGCTTGTTAAAAGCTGATTTTAGGGAAACACGCGAACTAGAATAGGAATATAAACCAAGTAGGTACTTGGTTTATATTGAATATGGAATAGGAATAATAAAGAGATAAGTGTGTTTACCTTGTTGTGCTTAAGCAACGAAATTATTACCACTGCATAGTGCATACCTACTTGTATTTTTTGAATTTCAAAAAACACTTACCCCCTTATTCACAAACGTACTCTAAAGTTATCAAACCGATAAAATTCGTTTGTCCCTTTCCGACATATAGGTGTGATAGAAAAGGACAAACAAACTTTATCGGCTTGATAACTTTAGAGTATGTTTATGAATAAGGGGGTTAGTAGCTTGGTTTATTATGTTTTTAGAAAGATGTGTATAATTCTGTAAATTTTGAATTTAATTTAAAAATCCTATTAAGTATCGCTAATTATGTGGTTGATTATGTTATTTTTGTTACAGGTATGTAAAAACCTTCAATTTTACATTTGGAGTCTTCTGCAGTAAATCGGTAGAGTATCTATTCTATAACTCTCTACCCTACATCTAGACTTAAACATTTTTTTTTACACTTGCTAACTAACACTACTATCAAATTGACAGGTACGAACAACGTAACGATTATCATCAATTTGTTAGAATTAATTGAACTTTGAATAAATTTATCGGGAACTATCAACTTGTCAACTCGTTTATAAAGCTTCTAAGTATTCAGCGATGTCCTAATTGTGTCGTGTTGCAAGTCGTAAATCAAATAACGTAGTACAGGATACGTGACTTCGATGCGACGTCATAGTTGGCTGTCCCTGATTTGTGCAGTTTGGCTACGACATACTCCAATGAGGAGGCACACTCAAAGGTCACAGATGGCGCCACCCTATTAGTCCATACATGAGAGCGAGAAGAAGATATGTTTTCTCTCTCTCACATATGAATGACAGTGACATGCCTAGACACTTGCACAGGCGCCGCCTGGCGGGATAAAATGTCAGTGTGCCTCCTCGTCATTACCGACTTATATCGAAAGAGTATTTTGTCATATTACGTTCGATATTTCCAAATTTTTATTAGATAAATGCATAGTAACTATGACTGCCTTGGCTGCTTCACAATATCTAATCGAACTTTCTGGAACGTCAAATATTATCTCTAGATACGATGTAATATCGTATATCGTATTCGTGTCAAAATTTATGTTTTTGTTTGATTCGAATATACATATTGAACGTATAATTTGATTAGAGTTAATATTTGACGGTTTGGCGAAGATATATTTTTGACTAGAGTTAATAAATATTTGACGTATGTATTTACAGTTTGCATTGGGCCAGCAACGCCAGATTGCAAAATACAAATACTTCATCTAAATAGCCCTGAAGTGTCTAACAAAAGCAACATTGATGCAACTTTCTGGCCAGCGTAGGCGATTTAAAGGGGTATTCTTTCTCCAGTATATTAGGTCGGTAAATCGTACGCTAAGCAACTGCTCCTCATTTCACACTACGTTCGGTAAGGGCTGCCGGTAAACTTGGTGGTTCATGGCTTTAATATAAGCTAAGAAAACACTCGTAAGTTATGCGCTTATGTGGGTGGGATATATCGCTACTTTTACAAGAAGCAAAGTTTGGATATGTAACTACTTAGATCGTTTTCACATTATCCGATCCGATATCGGATGTCGGAAGGATTTCAATAGAAAAAATCCAAGATGGCGCCTGTACTGTATGGGATATCGGTCCGACATCCGATATCGGATCGGATAATGTGAAAACGGCCTAACGCAGTCTCCAGGGCGCCATTAAATGTACCATGTGCTTTTGATCAATAAAAACATTTATTATTATTAAATAAAACTCCCAGTTTAATAATAAACCAAAAGTACGTTTAATCGGCTGAACTGAATACCACATAGGTCTTCTTGTCTTCTCCCTTCGATACAGAAATAACTAAAATCTATAAACTACGATAATATACCGTTAGCTAGTTGCAAATAGCAAAAGTGACATCTCTCGGGAAATTGAGTAAACACCTAAGTAAGCGTTTTGTACAACGCACTTACTCGTAAAAATAATTTTGTTAATAAAATCAATGCAGGTCATCTCGCCATCTCGTTTTTTTTGGTCTGCCCAAACCCCGGCTTTATGTTATTAGGTAATCCAAATAATTAAAACCCACTAGTCAATATCGTAGAAAAATGTGCACATAATTAATTTGCCACTTTTTGACCTCGTCGAGCTTTTTGAGATTTCTTTGATTTTTTTTTTTGCATACATCTATTAACAAACAAATCCGACTGTTAACACTTTCGCAACCAAGAATGCGCCTGGTAGGCACTCGTGAACTTTGCTCAGATGCCGGACAACCCGCTGGGCGGGCTGTCGCCATACAAACGGCCGGTTATACATAGATAACGTCCGGTTTTTGGCGGAGCGCGCCATTTTTTCTCTGGTAGTGAATGTGTTAACCTAAATAAGACATTTGGAAGCAAACCACCCATTGACATATATGCGTAATCACTAATCTGTTATATAAAACGTTCTTGAAACCGACACATTTGGCGTCGCGAAAACCCTGGCTGAAACGCTTATTCTAATTTATAGGCATAGCGGTCTCTCTCCCACAACGGGAAACATAAATATACTTGTGTATTGTTGTTTCAGAAGGCTTGTTCGGTGCAAGAAATGCAGCCAAATACAGGGTTGGCCATTTTTTACAATTTTCGTAGAATTTAGGTCAATTTGGAAGGCGCGTTTGGTTGAAATAGTTAAAGTTTTGGATAAAATATGATCGAGCGCATTGAGACAATTGAAAGTTAGACGGATTACGACTGCTGCGAGCGAATATAAGTGAGATGAAATTCATGACGTTTAAATGCCAATTAAAATTTATTAGTTAATAAAAAGCTTTATATTTACTTATTTTTTCATTTAAAAGTAGCTACGAAGTTTTTACCGGTAAGCCTAATATGGCTATGAACTCCTAATAACCCGTCAGTACTTACAATTTTATTATAGGTAAAGATAGCTTATTTTATATTGTTTTTATGATGGCTACATACTTTTATCAGTTAGCTTCCATAGACTGATTATATCAAAACTATCAACATTAATGCTACGACTACAAATAAAATAATCACCTCTCATTGTTTTCATAAAAATTAGGCTTTATTCGATTTTATCAAACGATCTCATATCGACTGAATCATGCGATATAATTCGTTATGACAATCGTTAGTGTAATGTTACGGAGTTACGGGGATAATGTGTGCCCTTAACTGTAATGTATATTCATTACAAACTTATATTACTTACTAATAAATCTAATAATGTATTTCATGACTCAAGGTTGCTGACTACTTTATTAGGTAATATTTGTGGCTAAGTGCGTTTTCACATTATCCGATCCTATATCAGATATAGGACCGATATCCTATACACAGTGCTCGCGAGCATGATGCGAGAGATTTTAACCACGCATTTTGTGAGCCCAAAAGAAAGAAATTTTTTTTAGTATTATTTATTTTTATTAGTATTTTGTTTTGAATGTATTTTCATATAAAAAGTAAATGTTTATTCATGAAACTGGCACATCAAATGAGTTTTAAGGCTTTTTTTTCCAAAAACCTAATTTTTGAACCTAACTTCTCACTTTCTGACATCTATCAATGAGGATAGTGAGACTATTATGCATAATGGCATCAACGCCTTTAAAAAAGCTTTTTGTACTGAATAACAATTTTTTTTTCCGGAATATGCTGTTAAAATCTCTCGCAATGCTCACGAGCACCATTCACCGTGTATATTAAAGGCGCCATCTTTGACTTTTGCCTTTGACATTCTTCCTACATCCAATATTGGATCAGATAAATGTGAAAAGGCTCTAACTGCGCACGCAACAGTGTGAGACGTAGATCTATACAGTTCAGGTTCACCTATACGCGTTTACATTACAAAAACTCACGCCTCACTTCTATCAGTCCATCTTCTACATAAAAATCTCAAATGACATTCACTCTTAGTCCGTTAAGTCCGTTTTCACATTATCCGATCCGATTTCGGATGTCGGAAGGATTTCTATGGAAAAAATCCAAGATGGCGCCTGTAATGTATGGGATATCTGTCCTACATCGGATGTATCGGATCGGATAATGTGAAAACGCACTTAAAAGATGCTTCCGGTTTCAGCTAGAGTAGATGTGATTCGTGCATAATTGGCCTAGTGTCTGTAGTCTGTAGCCGGGTCAGGCTCACAGGCGCAATCACGGCTACTGCCGGGGAGGCGATTCAATTAGAAACTAGCTGAGAATAGGTCAAGTCAGGAGAGGGAGCGGAAACTGTACAACACGTGTTCTCTCCTCTCGGCCGTGACCGCTAAAACTTTCCATTTCTAGCTTTCACATACCCATACCATTTTACATTATACACAGTGAATAGGCCATACTCCTTTACAAATATACAAACGTTTATTCAGAAAGTATAGGCTACAGGGGCTCTTTTACATGTCAATATGAATAATGATCTTAAAAAAAATAAACAAAAACAGAGATTATAATCTGAAATACGTATGTACAAACATACACTAAAGGAAAAGCGATCAAGCCCACTGGTGGCGAAGCCGGGAATCGCACCCGGGTCTCCAGCTATCGCGGCTGATGTGCTAAACCGCTTTTTCTATAGTGTATGGTATCTATTTCAGTTTACAATTTATATATAAATAGTAGTGTTACTACTTAAGAAAACAAATCAAAAAATATTGTTTTGTTCCCTTCGTCGAAAAACAAACATGTATTGTCTCAGTAGTTAATAATACCTAAAAATAAAATTAGGGATGTAAAAGGTCCCCGAAAATGAAAAATGAAAAAAATGAAAATGAAATATTTATTTTTCAAGTAGGCATATTACAATGCGCATATGCACGTCAAATAAAGCTACGCCGGCTCTAACCCTACGCCTCAGCCTCGAGAAGATTTCATTCCCCCCTCAGTTGGGAGGGGGGTATCCACTATGGGACCGGCAAGAAACTCGGCGGGCAACTTCTTTTCAAAACATTACATCTTATAATTAACATGCATGAAATAACAAGAAACCGATGTCATAATACTAAAACTAATAAGATTGGGGGTGTAAAGTATCTCCAAATGTCAATATAACCCGGTCTGCAATAAAAAAAAACTCGAATTGCGTTAATTTTAAGGCCAAATTATTTTGTATTCATTTAAAACGCTTCAGCCTAAGCCTTAACTCCGCTTGTAGGCTACGCGTAAGTGAGTGTTCGCCGGGGAAATCGCACGGGTCCTGAGAATCCATCTTTTGCCTTTCGTAGCGATGAAAACAACTGTCGTAGTAACTTGGCTAAGGTTAGTCAAGTGGAGTAATGATGTAAAACACATTTTTATTGTATTACTAGTTTTTGCCCGCAGCTTCGCTCGCGCTAAATTGCTCCAAACCACATTTTATGGAAGTGAGGGGTTAGAAAAACACAAACAGTAACCTATGTCACTCTCCATCCCTTTAACGACGTATCTCCAACGTCGAAAGTGTCGAAACGTCGGGATGAATTGTAAATTCATTATACGCGATATAATCCGTTTCCATAGTTTTATTTTACTTATCTCCACTCAACACACAAAAAATCAAGTCAACTCGTTCTCCGTTTTGCCGTGAAAGACGGACATACAAACATACACACACACTTTCCGATTTATGTATGAGTATGGAATAGTATGTACCTACTATTCAATGACGGGTAGGTAATCCGATTTAAATACTGGGAGGTGTATTTATTTTGTCCATATTAAAAATGTCAAGGTCATTTTTTCAATGATCTAAATGGACATGCCGCATGAGGGGTTAATTAACACCTCTCATAACTCTTGCTCTTTAAATAACAAACGTACGTACATACATACATACCTAAACCCTTATATTGATACCCGTTATCATAAAGAGCATAAAAGCGAACGTGGGGCATGTTTCGCGTTGAAATGCGGCCATTTGCAATATTAGCATATACCCCGGGCTCGGCCGTGCCAAAACTGATGGGGTTTTTGGCCTGCGTCATAATTTTAAACAAAAACGGCTTTAGAATTTGACTATGGTATATTTTGACAGCCGCTTAACTTAGCCCGTGTTGACTTTTTCCGATTTAAATAACAGATCTAAATTCTGTCGTTATCATATCATGAGCCGTGGCGAATGCCGAGATAACGCAAGGAGGATGATAAATTGATGATATTATTGACATAGACATCATTTATTGGTAATAATATATTACAACTCACAGTTTTTACTTACATACTACTTACCTTACTACTTACGTTTTTACTTGATATAATACCATATCATCTGAAAAACATAACATTATTTTAACTATTGAGTTTGTACGGAACCCTCGGTGGGTGAGTCCGACTCGCACATGACCGGTTTTTTTAAACATGTACTTAGCCGTTTTCAGCATTGGAAATTTTTCCCACTTTAAAAATGATACGTTTATAGTATTAGTTATTGTTCGCGTGTGTTTCTCTTAAAGATATGAAGCGATAGTGTAGATATCCTATTTGCAAGACGTATACTTAGCCAAAAAACGTCAAAAACAATTAATCACCGACAAAAATCAAAACATCTTCGGTCATAACAAAGCACTTATCACTCTAATTACTCCTATATCTTTCACTCCAGTTCATAACCTCCCTCGTAAGACAAAGACCCGCTGTTATCTCAAATACTTAAGAAAAACATGGCCGCTGAAAGATATCAAGCAAGAAAAGACTCAAAGGAATTTCGAGTTAAATATTTTCAGAGGAAATAAACGCAATGGTAAATACGAGAACGGAGTTCATTATATTGCTGGTCAGTTTTCATTTTCTTTTCTCTGGGGTTTATATTTTTTTCCATTGAATATAAAGATTTTGAAAGGAGTTTATAGGAGAAGCTTTTACGAATTTATGAAGAATACTGACTGAGGCACTGACGTACACTACATACTACAGTTATCTATAATAAAATGTATTATTCGAAGACCGCAAAAATAAACGACACACACGTATGGCTTTACAAAAAAGAACATATCACATATATATTTGCTGCCTTTTTTGTGTAACATATTATTTATGGCAGGTTGTATTTAGTCACAACAGTCGTTCGTTGATTTCTAACAATGCATTATGCTCTATTCCACGCGTTCATAAATATTTACAACTATCCCTAATTCGATATTAATCTTTTTTCCTGTGGTGACGGGTTAAGAATTTCACCACCCCCTTTCTTCCCGTGGGTGTCGTAGAAGTCGACTGTGGAATATGGCACGTTGGAAAAAGGTAAAAATGTTATTTTATTAGGCGGGGCAACCTGTCACTGCACTGTCAAAAACAAATAGTTAGTTACTTATCCGAGAAGTTTATATTTTTTAAAATCTGCCGTTCTGTAGTTATAAGTAATATATTGAGGTGTAGCTTTATAGTTATTGTATTTAATACTACATTAATTCTCGTTCTTGTAGCATTTTACTAGGGGTAGCAATTACGCAGACAATCACCGCAGCATCTTATCAGCGAAGTGCCGATCAGAGCCATTAGCGGCGATCCATCACCGACTTAAGATAATGTCTCCCGCTTAGTTTTTGACCGCGTTCCGTCTTGGGGTCGGTTCCACATAGTTATACTTGCTTTTGGAGGATACAAGGAGACGTATAGAAGTTAGACGTGCGCATACTGTGACACGGAAAAGAAAAAAGTGATATTCATAATATCGTTCAAACACTGTGAAATATTTACTTCAGTAATTCTTTTACAACTAGGGCACAAACCAAATTAGTTTATTGAATATTTTTTTGATTTGTTCTTGTTGGCGGGCGGGTGGTCTAGTGGTAATGACGTTAGCCGCGTAAGCTAAAAGACCCGGGTTCGATTCCCGGCTGGGCCACCAGTGGGCCTTGTAGTTTTTTCTTTCGTGTATGATATCTATTTCAATTTATAACTCTTTTAGGCCCACTTGCACCAACCACTTAACTCAGGGTTAGTGGGCTGTCATCTGTCAAATTCCATATAAAATGGTGGGTTAACCCTCGGGTTATCCCTCCATTTTCGTTGGTGCAAGTGACCCTTAGTTCACTAGTTCCGTAGCTCAACAGATCTGTCTACTGAACTACTGAAAAGAATCTGAAGTAATTGGAACTGAATTAATGATGACTGAAGGAACCATCCGGTCGTGTCGAAAGAACATTTGAATGCAACAAGACGACGACCAGTGCCAATAATATTATGAAATACGTTCGAGCTTCTGTTGCTACAAAGAAACTAAAATATACGTATACTAAACTATACTTGCTTCTTTAATATATCTAGAATTCACACAACTTCATATTACATTTATATCATGCAGGATCTAATTTCTGAAAAATAGATTTCATCACATTTGCTGTTTAAAGGTCTCATTGTGTCTACGTGTACTGAAGAATAATGTACTATTTTATTCCCAAGGGAGTAATGTATTTAGTTTTAAAAATTAGTACAATCCGTACAATACTTCAGGCAAAGGATGTTTCAATCAGCCAAGGTTTTTTTTTGCACAACAAAAATTTGACTATTAAGCTATAAAAAATATATTATACGGTATGAAAAATGCATTTTATTTATGTTTTACAATTATTTCAGTGTATTTTACATTTATTTTGTAAATTTCACATAGATACATCGTTATAATTTGCAATCTGGCAGGAAATTGTGACGGCCATCTCGATTTGCGCTTGATCGCGTTGCCATAGCAACGGGCAGTACAACACCGCCATTCATTGAAGGTTTTGCCTTATGATTTTTTTTCTCTGTGTTTTCCTCTCAAATGTGATGAAAAATATTGTGTGTAACTCAGGAGCTAAGGATTTTGTAAACTCGTGTCTATAACTCTTTCCAGCCTGCGGCTGTCGCGAGTTACTAACACTCGTCGACAAAATCCCCCTAACCTCCCTTGTTGCACAATATACTATTTTCTTCCAATATATATTTAAATTGCTCACGTATGTTTCTTAATGCTCTGACTTTCTATGATATTTTTCCGAGTGATGATAAAGGTGCCTTATAGGCTTACTAACCTTGCCATAATCAACCAGATCGACGACGTCTTTTACTTGAACGTAAACCCTTGTGAAAATGAGGGAGGGGTTGCAATTTTCAGGGCACAAAGTGTCAATGAATTTCAAGGTGAGCTGTCCTGACAAATTAGAACCGCTTTGGAGCTGACATTTTATGAACATTTTTATGTGCGTAGGTATAAAACGCTGTGTGGACTAATTTAATGCTCTTATATTTCTACCGAAGTTAACTTATATTTTAAAAGTATATTGGATTTGAACCACAAGAATGTTTTCGTGTTGTTAATTACATACATACATATAATCACGCCCGTATCCCATAAAGGGGTAGGCAGAACACGTGAACTACTCAAGTTTCAGTGCCACTCTTGGCAAAAAGGGGTTGACAGAAATCCAAATTGTGACATTGCAGTGACAGGTTGCCAGCCTCTCGCCTACGCCAAAATTTAATCCATATCCCACAGTCGACTTCTACGACCCCCACGGGAAGAAAGGGGGTGGTGAAATTCTTAACCCGTCTCCACACGAGGAAACATGTGTGTGGTTAACTTCTGGACAAACATTGTTAACAAAAATTGTCTAAACATGTTTATATAGGCGCAAAATCGTTTTTTAAGTTCAAAAGAAGCATACTTTTCATGAAACGTATATATATACTAATTCCCTGATCCTAATAGTTTCTTGCATCTGAGTTATGTGGCGCGGTATAAGAGACCGTAATTCGCCGCCATTGGCCCGTTAAGGGCGTGCCGGTGACGGGAATTTATAATGAGACTGCCTCGTTACCTCTTCATTTGCAGTTGCGGTTCCTACTGAAATTATATGCATCTTTTTTCTAAAATAAAATCAATAGTTTACAAAACATTCCATCTAAAATTATAATATTAAGCCATGGAAGGAAACACATTTATAATAATCTATAAAAAGTTAAAAAAAACACGGAAATGTGTATTCACCGTAGTAAATAATGATCAGATAAAAAAAGATATATGTATAACGCCCCCGATGTTATAATAACCTAAAATAGCCGCGATATTAGAAGCACTAAATTTCATTATGTAAATATGTACTTTAGCTGTTTATAAATTGGTGCGTGTTAGACAAACAGGCAATTATTCTTTTTTTTTTCATCGGCTCCATAATGATTTGAAGAAAATTTGAACACATCATTGCGCAAACGACTGCAATAAACTGCCTACTTAGAGAAAATTTGGCATTCAAATTAGGTTCGGCTACTTCGGCTAGACATAGTCATAAAACAATGTCACGTCGCTCAGTTTGTTTTATGAAAGCTAAAACGTACTCGTTTTACTTACAGTGACTGGCATAAAGAAGTGATGATTTCTGTACTTTGTCGCTTTTAATCGTTTGACAATTACGTATGACATTTTAAACAAGACGTTAATGTGACAAGGGACATAAATCATCATTATTTATGCCGGTGACTGTACTACCTACCAGCAGTGGCTGGTCCATACAAGCCGATTCCCACCGGCTTGCCTAAAATTGATTACTATAGTAAAGTACCTTCATGAAAATCGGTCTACTATGTCGCGGTCGGGGGTTATTTCAAAATTGTAATTGTTGCTAAATTATACATACAATGAAACAACTGTTGATAATAAACACCAGTGGCGGCTGGTGAAAATTTCTGCTAGGCAACACTGAGCAAAAAATAAACCTACTTTTGCATTAGGTACTTTACTAGAAATCAATTTTAGGCAAGCCGGTGGGAATCGGCTTGTATGGATCAGCCGCTGCTGGTGTGTACATATATAATATACGAAAGATATGGTACAGAATCTTTAAAATAATATCCTCTAAGGGAATCTGGAGAATATTGCGTGCGGCGTAAAAATGCGACCATATAAAGGTAAGTATGATAAGATCTCGTAACAAACTCGCGACAGGACGGAAGTATTTGGGCCCTACTCATGATGTCTAGAACACTGCTTGACATATGACCACTTCGTTATTAATTTTGTGAATAAACCGTCATATTTTTATCGGCCTGATTCGAATCAAAGACAGGAATAGCTTTTTTAATTGTGACGTATGGTTATTTTTGGCCGGTCTCCATCCTTACTTGGTAGATATTCCACGAATCCGCACGAAGCGCATTGCTTCTTCTTTTCTTATGCGCACTGCCAAGGAGTGAAATTCCTTGCCGGCGGCTATATTTCCGAGCTCATATAACCCTGTAACCTTCAAATCAAGAGTGAACAGGTATCTTCTGGGCGAGCTCACTCCATCGTAGGCTACGTCTTTGATTTTGGCTAGTCTGTGGCCAAGAGTAAGCCCATTTAATATTTAAAAAAAAAATGTGACATACATTGGCCGTCGTATTTATCTTTAAAATGTTTGGTTTGCTGAATGGTAGTTTAAATGATGAATCAACATGTTTTGAACTTAGTTTTAATACGGGTTGATAAGTCATTTAAAACAACAATTTTATTTATTAAAGATTCAAGTGCAAATAGACAGATATATTTATGATATATCGGACTGTTTTTTTTAGCATTGCCTCATTCGTAGGGTTGTAAATAGAAAAAAAAACAAATTAGAATTGTGAAAAAAAACATGAAAACAAACCGAGCACCTTGGAATTTTCTAAAAATGGTTTTTTTTTCAGATGAACAAATAATACGACAATAACGGTTTTTCGTGAGTTGTAACGTGTTTCAATAATGTTGGGGCGTTGGCGACTAATAGGTATGGCAGGAACAGCAGGCAGGTACTCTTCAATGATTTCTTCTTATTTTTGATTTTATAATTGATTTTATTTTTAGTTAATTAAATGAAATATTACAATTATTTGAATGTATGGCGATTCTATATAAAATTTGCAAAAATCGCGAGAGCGGCTTGTGTGCCGTGTCGTAGAGGATGGTAAAGTGGGAGAGGCTGTCGCCGCGCCCCCGCGCGGCCGTGTGTGGAACTCGTCCTCTTCTTGGGAGGTCCGCTAGATGGCGCTGTGCTCGCGAACAAATAACAATAACGTAAATTTAGTAAATAACATTCAGTATACAAACGTTTGTTGGGGAATCCCCGATGCTGCGTGTAGCGTGGGGAGGCGGTGGTGTTACCAACAGTAAAAAGTGATAACTACCAACTACAGATTTCGTAAATGTTACTTTTATAAGACCAGAAATTAAAGTTATTCGATTAAATTCGTTTAATAGTTAACATTAAGTCAAAACCGTAAAAATGTATTAACTACTTTCAAATTTTGAGATTTCGTACTTTAGAAAAAAAACATACTCCAGAAAAAAACTGGTTTTTTTTTCACGGTTTTTTTTCATGTTTTTTTTTTCAAGCCAGAAAAAAAAACCGTTTTTTTGCAACCCTACTCATTCGACTGAAATAAAAATAAAACCTGTTCATCTTCCAGATTCGCGACCGATTATAATGAAATATTTTGAGTATTTTATGTGAAATTTAACTCTAGCTTGATTTTTAGTGTTTCCCATGTCATGTCACCCTCCTTGCGTTATCCGCCATTTGACACGGCTCATGGGAGCCTAGGGTCCGCTTTGATAACTAATCCCAAGATTTGGCGTAGGCACTAGTTTTTACGAAAGCTACTGCCATCTGACCTTCCAACCCGAAGGGTAACTAGGCCTTATTGGAATTAGTCCGGTTTCCTCACGATGTTTTCCTTCACCGAAAAGCGACTGGCAAATATCAAATGACATTTCGCACATAAGTTCAGAAAAACTCATTGGTACGAGCCGGGTTCGAACCCGCGACCTCCGGATTTAGTGTTTCCCATGTATCGACTCAAATTTAAAACAAGTCGAACAGCCCTCAAAATCTCGATAACATCTGCCGAGGACCTTACGTCACCCGTCGCAGTGCTACGCCGAGCCGCTACGCTCGTAGCAGTGTCTACGGGCCGGCCGCGCGCGGCGGCCGCTACGCACCCAACACTCATAGAACAATCGACCTTGAAACTTGAGTGATAAGTTTGATAATAGATGTGAGAGGTGATTGAGTTATTACTTTTTATAAGTGAAGTGAGGAATGTTGAAAGTTTGCAAATTATTTATTCATAAAAAAGTTACTGAACTAATTAGTTAAAAAGTGTTTTGTCCCTTTCTCACAAACACGTAAGTCAACATGGCAGATAATGACAAACGATTATTAGCCAGGTTTATAAAGCTTATATGAATAACGATATAATATTGTTTGAACTATGTAAAGTGTTTGTGAACTTTAGATATTGTTTACGGAATAACGATAAAGTTATGAGCGTTTATATTTCTTGTTCCTTTTTAAATATGATATTTTTGATTAATTTTATATTATTCCTACTCAGAATCATCAACTACCTTTCTTAATGCTAATAGGTAAACAATTGTCCCATACGATTTTTTCTTATTTTGTTACCATTTACATACATTTTGTGTAACACAAAAGAGGAAAGTAGGTAACAAAAATGTATGGAAATTCTGGTACACATATCGGGCCTTTTGAGATAGAAAGTGCTCGTGAATATGACTACAATGCATCTAAAATTTCCTAAAAATATAAAAAAAATGCCAAATGAAGAAACGTGCGTATGAAAAGGACTGTAGAAAAAATAAAATTGAAATATACAGTGTGTTTTGTGAAAGTTTTAGCGGCACGTACAATCAGATGCAGAAAGAGGCGACTTTCTGCATAGGAATGCGTTTGTTTGTAGGAGAGTAACTTCTTTCTATTTGTCTACTGACTAAACTTTTTAAGTAACTAGTTTTCTTTTCCATTTATTTTTTTATTAGTCAACAATAATAAATACCAATTTGTTGACACTTCATTTATCGCAGTAGTTTAGGCGTAATGATGTAAACATTAACGCATTGCCTACAGAGACTGTTAAAATGATAATTACGTTTCCTAATAAACATTCAGAACGAAACAGCTACTGCGCAAAATCTAGTTTACCCACTTTGAGCACAACAATGTAATCTAAATAAGTAATTTTATGAAATACAATGAAAACATAGAATATTGTTCATTTTCAACAAATTATTTCAGCCGTATTCGAAAAATATTGTAACATACCGATATGTTTTAAATACACTAGCAACGTATTCAAAAATATACTTACTTATCGTAGAGTTCAGTAGCCTTACCATGACTTTTTTGAGTTAAAAAATACGTTACGTTTTCAGTGAGAGTTACAGAAAATGTATGGAAAAACTGAACAGCGCTCCAAGCGGAAACGCTCACGTACTAAAATTTTCATCGGTACCATAAGTTATTAACGTATTTACCAGTGGCGGCGCGTGAATATATTTGGAAGGCAACACAGAGCAAAAAATTAAAACCGGCCAAGAGCGTGTCGGGCCACGCTCAGTGTAGGGTTCCGTAGTTTTCCGTATTTTTCTCAAAAACTACTGAACCTATCAAGTTCAAAACAATCTTCCTAGAAAGTCTTTATAAAGTTCTACTTTTATGATTTTTTTCATATTTTTTAAACATATGGTTCAAAAGTTAGAGGGGGGGCGCACATTTTTTCCTTTAGGAGCGATTATTTCCGAAAATATTAATATTATCAAAAAACGATCGTAGTAAACCCTTATTCATTTTTAAATACCTATCCAACAATATATTACACGTTGGGGTTGGAATGAAAAAAAATATCAGCCCCCACTTTACATGTAGGGTGGGTACCCTAATAAAACATTTTTTTCCATTTTTTATTTTTGCACTTTGTTGGCGTGATTGATATACATATTGGTATCAAATTTCAGCTTTCTAGTGCTAACGGTTACTGAGATTATCCGCGGACGGACGGACGGACGGACGGACGGACGGACGGACGGACAGACAGACATGGCGAAACTATATATATAAGGGTTCCTAGTTGACTACGGAACCCTAAAAAACGCAACCTACCTTAATATTAAGTACCATAGGCGCCCATCCAAGTGCATTTATCATACAGTCCGCTATGAAAGCGCTTAAAAAGCCATCTCTCCGCTTATAACTTATATTTAAGTCTGGACGATCGCGGTCTCGCGTGACAATACATTTCTTTATTTCGAATGTTTGCGTCGAAAAACGTGTTGATTCATTTAGTAAGTAATCTATTATGTACCTTGCCAAACACATAACGTCTCTTTAATGAAGAACGCATATGTTATATCCCTTAAAATACTTAAAACATACCTCTTTCTCTATGGTTACCGTGTTTTTTCTCTATGGTCCAGCTGGGATGCCCGCTCGCGCTTGGCTGAAGCGAGCTGTCATCCTGACGGTTGACGTCTGTCACTTCATAGCGTATGTTTTCCCTCCAAAGTGTAAGTCACGTTTTTCCGTGAAAACAAGAAAAGTGAACGAAAAAGCTGAAAATGAGCTCCAAAGACGACGGGAAGGGTGCGGAACCCGACCCGCAGAACGGCAAACGTTGTTCCCTGAGCTCAGAATCCTCGGACGGATCGTCCTCATCCTCGGAGGGTGAGACGCCGCCTCCGAACAAGCGACCTCGGAAAACTCGCGGAGAGTTCCCACAGGTCATGTACGACCCAAGGGTCGACACGCTTACTAGTCAGGTGAGTTACATTTCGAACTACCTAATACAATCGCAGACTACTGATGGCGTCGATGGCGAGGTTCCATCACGGGACGAAGATTCATCGTCTTTAGTACCGCCACGCCTCAACAAAAGAACGATTGATATAGGAGAGATAAGTACGGAGATTAAAGAAGGGACTGTGGTTCAGACAGCAGATCCAGTTAACTTAAAAGCTTTAGAAAAATTGCAAAAGTTCAACTCTCCGGCCTGGCAGGCAGTTCGATATAAGAATTCTTTAAAGACGATGTTAGCTAAACCCGGATTTGTGGAGCTAGGAATCAATGAAGAATTGATGCATTTTAATAAAGGCAAGGATTATTTGGCATCTACAGAAAATGTCCTAGCAGGACTATCAAATGCGGTGTTAACCAATAGATGTATCTTAAAACGAAGCTTACAGGAGTTGGCTGACTGGAGTACCAACAGCCAAGAACTAAATTCAGAAACCTTGTATGAAAAGGTGTCCTCAATTTTCGGATCAGGTTCAGAGATATACAAAAATTATGAAACAACATTACAAATAATTGCTGGGAAACGAACAGAATGTATAGAAATTAGGCGGAACCGAATACTGAATGAAGTTACAAATCCAAACCTGAAAGCTAGCTTAAAGAATCTCCCGCCAAGTAATGAACATCTGTTTAGTAGAGAAGCAATGGCACCGCTGATACAGTCTCTCGGAGGGACACAAGTATGGCTAAATACTCCAAATTATATTAAGGAAAAGAAGATACCATCAGCTAACACAAATAAACAACCAGAAAAAGTGAAAGAATATGACAATAGTTCAGATGTGAAGCAGCGGACCCAATCAGAAACTCAAAGCTCTCAGACACATAACAATAACAAACATGACAGAAAACACAAAAAACAGAGCTACAGACACAATAAAACCATTCATTCTAACAAGAAGAAGTAACAATCAATTGTTTCAAGATAGTTGTCTAAAATTGTTTGAGGACAATTGGAGGCATAATGGAGGAAACCAATTTATTTTAAAAACAATAGCGGGATGAAGGATTCCTTCCAAATCAAAAGCCCTACTTACATATCCAATAGTTCCAATACTAAATCAACAGTGATGATTCTCAACAAGAGTATCCCCAGAGATGACCGAGGTGATAGAGGAGGTAAAAAGTTTGAAGATTTTGGAACACCCACCCTTCAAGAACCCCGGTTTCATCTCAAAGATGTTCTTTGGTAAAAAAGACAGACAGTGGGGTTCAACCAATCTTTAACCTGAGAGGTCTGAACCAGTATATCTCAACCAATGAGTTCTCAGACTGATATCTCAGGCTTTAGTGGCAGAAATTTTACAACGGGGAACTGCTTCAACTAACTTCACTAGCCTTCGGCCTCTCCTCAGCACTTCGATCCTTAGCAGCCTTTCAAGCTGGACAGCGGAAGTCTTGCGGGCAAAGGCCTTCGAGTTCTAGTATATCTCAACGACTACCTGTTAGCAAACTAGAGCTGTTCAGAGTTGAAGTCTCCAGCCACGGAGGTTGTGACTCTTCTCGAGCATCTCAGCTGGAAAATAAATTACTCAAAGTCTAATTGGCCTTGTGTTGGAACATTCTAGAAAGTACAAAGTCCTTATCACAAAAAAAAGGTACAAAAGATTCAGGACAAGAGAGCTTGTCTGGTGAAGCGAGGCAGATGTTGTCTTCAAGAAAACAGACTTCTCGGCCATTTGAATTTTGCCAATAGTTATGCACAGGGGTTAGCTGAAATGCAGAAGGATGCAGAGATACCTCAGACAGTTCTGTCAGAACAGACCTCGACGAAAGGAAATAATCCCGACAGGTGTCCTAGCCGAGCTTTCGTTAGTGAAAGGATGCTTTGCACTGCACTATGCTTCAATGCCCCTACGGAGCAAGGACATAACTCATTTCTAAACCACGACGCGGCGGACGCGGGATGGGGAGCCCAGTTAAATGGGATTCATCTGTCAGGAACGTGGAACAAGAAACAGAAGTTATGGCACTTATTTGTAAAGGAGATGTATGCAGTATGTGCTGCAATAGGAGTCAGATGAGTCAGATGGACCACCTCGGAGGTGCTCACAGATTAGTCCAGACAGACTATCAGACTCTCGTTGCTTATATCAGAAAAAAAAAAAGGGGGCACGAGGTCCCTAGCACTACTGACTCTTACAACCAGACTGCTGACACTGACCGACCAGCTGAAAGTTTCACTGTCGGCTTGTTACCTCCCGGGGAGGTACAACAATATTGCAGACCGATTATCAAGTGCAAATCCACTTCTGGAGTGACGTTTACTTCCACAGGCTACGGAAGCCATATTCAAGAAGCGGGGAGTGCCAGAAATCGTGGTGTGTACATCGGCAGAGACAGAGATAGTGCCAAGGTATGTAACTCTAGACTCAAATCAGCAAGCGGAGTTCTGCAATGCATTCAGTTGTACGTGGAAATTCCAACTAGCTTGAATTTCTCCATATCCCAATTCAATTCCACAGGTGCTTTGTCATCTAAACTAAAGGTATGTTAATACTAGTAGCTCCAATTTGGACTCAGTGTTATTGGATGCCAGATCTTCAGGCACGAGCACTGAAAAAACCCTATTTGGTACCGAACCTGCACAGGGTTCTACTGGACAGGACCACAGGATATCAGTATCACCCACCTCAAATAGAGCTTCTGGAAATACAGACTTGGAGGATTGGGGATGGTATGAATTTGAGATCATCCACCTTGAATACTTCAATACTTACGCTCCAGCAATGAGAAGACGGAAGGAGTGGTGTAGTAAAGACAAGGTGAAATGTAAATCCCCAAGTGGAGATGAGGTAGCTAGGTTCCTAGCCGGCTTACATATGGACCAGAACTTAGCTTAGCTTACAATACAATTTTATTACATAACTATTGCTACCTATTGTGCCAAAACAGAAATGCTGTCCAAGAGTTTCCTAATTAAATAGATTTTAAGGCCACTTTTTCTGCTAAACCAATAACTCAAAGATCACCGATATGGGATACAAAATTATTGTATGACCGGTTATTGACTACAGGAGCAAAATTCTCATTATGTGACATAGCAAGAAGAACTGCATTAATATTATTGTTAGCATCTGGCAGGATTCATGATAAACCTTGCTAAGAATGTCAAATGAGAGCCTTATAGAATCAGATAATAGCATAGTATTATGGCCAGTGTTTGAATCAAAGACAGATACAGCAACCCAAAGACAATCGGGTTGGTGCCTATCAAAGCACCCCGAAGAAAAATATTTGTCCGGTTAGACATATTAATCTACTGTTGACTTTATGAGAGATGAGACATTCCATTATATCATCCACATTAATAATCCATGTGAGTTATTTATAACTGTAACTGGCACCATTAAGCAGTCCTCTAAAACTAACATAGCAGGCTAGATCAGATCCATATTCAAGGAGGCTGGCATTGATGCACCACCTGGAAGTGTAAGATCTGCAGTTGCCTCTAAGGGTTGGTTAGATAATAGACCAGTTGATGAGATCCTGGAAAGAGGCAACTGGAGATCTTTCAAAACTTTTAAAAATCATTACTATAGATCTGCACAAGTGCCTGAAAATAATTCTGGTACTGATATGCTTCATAATAACTTCACAAGTACATGAATCTTTTAATTGATTATAGTTAATCATTCTTATGTTTGTTAGAAACATACATTATTACTTATGTTGTTAAAAGTCAGAAGAAAGTTTTATTTTGCTTTTTATAAATTTGTTTTTATAGTAATATAGATTCATATTGCTAACAGCATCACAATAATTAAACAGAATTATGATGCTAATGTATGTTACTGATCTCGAATACTACCTAAGTTGATTATTGATCTCAGTTAATTATTAATGGGCAGGTGCCTTAATAGGTCTATTACAGAGGCTTATCTATTTTGTTTGTATTATGTACATCTCATTTATATTAATAGAGAATTCACATAGCGTATGGGTGTTTCTTTCTTTCAACCAGCAGATATCAGACACGTCTTCATTAAAGAGACGTTATGTGTTTGGCAAGGTACATAATAGGAATGTTTTGCATTCCAACAAAACATGTATTATGTACTAAACAAACACATAACGTCTCGGCAAGGGCCTTGCTGTTGAAGACGCTATGAAGTGACAGACGTCAACCGTCAGGATGACAGCTCGCTTCAGCCAAGCGCGAGCGGGCATCCCAGCTGGACCATAGAGAAAAAACACGGTAACCATAGAGAAAGAGGTATGTTTTAAGTATTTTAAGGGATATAACATATGCGTTCTTCATTAAAGAGACGTTATGTGTTTGTTTAGTACATAATACATGTTTTGTTGGAATGCAAAACATTCCTATTATACAACAGTCAAAATGAATTAACGCTGCCATTACTAAACAAACCAAAGAAAGTCCTAACTATCTCTAAAAAACAGGTAGTATCTAACCTTGAAACTCTGGCTTGCACTGTCACTAAAACACGACACCGAAACACTCCAAATAATTTAAATTTCACTGATATATTGCACGTAATGAGCAAGTTAATAAAAAAACTGAGAGGATAACACAAAACATTTGAAAGCACATGAAACCTCGGTAACAAGCGGGACGCAAGTGTTGCAGTGATATTATTCCATTTTCACCCACGAATTTAAAAACCTTTTCATACAAAGTATATCTGATGAAGAAACGTTCATTATCACATTACTAAACTTAAATTAAATAAGATTCTCGGTTTTTTTAATAGAAACATTAGAAACTATCAATATTTAAAGACTTTTATTTAAAATAAATATATGTGCGATAACAAAACGCAATAAAATTTTACCCATTAATACATTTATAATTTTAGTATGGCAATATTTAGCATGCAATTATTACACTGTGATATCAATCTTATTTGTTTCACTCGAAGCTTTAAATTCAAATGAACAAGTGCGAGCCATCGAATGTTGTGCGCTTGGCTGTTTATGTGTGGCGGTCACCCTTCTCTGTCATCTCAATCCTGCTATGAGTAGAGTAAAAGAGATAGTTGCGCCCAAATTACGTACATAGGAGTTCGCGATAGGCAAACACTCACACGCGCGGACTTTGTGAATGTGTATGTGCGTGTTTTCAAATATAAACCTTATAACGCATTGTTTACGGTTTTTATTCAAATGAATAACTCGATAAGAAGCCGAGTTGCTTTGGAGTTTAGTTGAGCGGGCTGTCTTTATCAGCGTGTGCGTGATTTTTGTATCTGTGTGGAGTGACCATGAATGAATATGAAAGCTTAGGCATAAGTAGCTTCACTTCGCGTTCGCGCGCCCGATAATTTTAGGAACAAGCAAATGGTGTTATTATTTGTGAGGCAATACGTAATGTTTTAATTATAACTATTATAATGTATATTTTTTCATTTCAATGGTGGTTTGTAACTTTGGTATTTGTTGCGGAACATCAAGGGCAACTCGGTGGGAATTGGATTGTATGAGCGCGCCGCCACTGGTATTTACTCCGAGTTTTCAATACGTTCCTAACTTTACAGCTAAGGCGCTCTCTTTCTAACTGTATGAAGTCAATAGAACCAGAACTATTTGACAGTCTCTAGTGAAAACACAATACTTTACGTGAGTAATCATTGACAGTCAATAGCGTAAAAGTAAACCACCAATTCACTGTGATGTGTCATTACTGTCAAATTATATAACAATCCCACAACATTTTCACGATTATATTTGCAATTTTAAATACAATTATGACTAATAATTATGTATTAATTTATAATATTACGTGAAATTCAAGAACAGCTTAAATGTAGCAGTTAGTCAGTAGTTCGATAAAAAGATAAACCAGTGATGAAACCAGTGTTTGATACTTTTACAAAGGTAATGAGTTATATTTATTCATCATTTTGTACTGTTTAGCTACAGTTGAGATGATTATATTGCTTGCTTTCAGAAAAAGAAGTTATTATTGAAAACAATATTTCCATGCAAGCCGTATGGTATTCAGCAAACCCAACGTAGAAGATTGTTCAAATTGATAAGGAATGAGGCAGTAACGAATCAACTGATTACCTACAGCAGCAGGCAGTACCAATTCATAGGCATTTTTGTTCCTCAATGCACAATACGTGTACCCATCCATAGTCACCATAACACCATATCTCGTGGGTATATATTATTAGAAGTGAACCAAAGGAGAAAACTTCAAAAAAATTATCCTATTACTGAAATAAAGTATATCATTCTGTGACTTTGTTTATTTTGTTATATTTTTGAGTAACAGGCTAGGCAGGAAACGAAAACTTAAAACCTAAAATTCAGCGTTTCCGTACATATCAAACATCAATTACAACGACATCGACATAACGACAAAGTCTAAGGTAAGGTATGGAACTTTTGAAGGCCATTATGTGATGTATATGAAGATTATAATTTGATACAAAAGTGAGAGCATAGTGAAAAGAATTTTGAAACAACTAAAAATTATATCCCATTTTAAGGCGGGGCACGTAGCCAAATGCACAAACGATTATGATAACATCGTTATCGTAGCTTAGCTATCTCTATCACTTTTCCGTATTGACGTGACAGAGCTAGGTATACTGAATTTCGATCGGCGTCTAGCGTCAGCGATTGACATTTCAGCTAAGTCCTTGTGTCAAAATTGTCAAAGCTAATTTTTTTTAATTTATTGGGAGCATTGGCAACTTGGCCATCAGCTCAAACATACAATATTTAATACAACATACAAATAACAGGAATAACAATTACCATGTTAAACATAAATGTAATAATTGCACATATTGAAATGCTAAACTTATGACTATTTAGTAACTACACAAAACAATGTTTTATGAATGAAAAGCAGTATTTTTGAACAATTACTAAATTATTTACAAAGCGCCAATAGTGTGCATAACAAATTCATAAATTACAGGGTATAATTTTGGATATTTTAAAAGAGCCTTCAAGTTGATTTCCCGGTTCTTTGCTTGGCTGGAAATCCCGGGAATTCCCGGTATTTTCGGTAGATACCGGTATTTCCCGGGAACAAACTAATAGGGATAGGGTTAGGGATAGGGATAGGGATAGGGTTAATCGGTCGGCAAGCGGTAATTGTAAGCGATAATGCGAGAAAGTACTTTTTACCCACCGACAATAGTGTCGAGATACGGGCTATGTGAGTTCTGTTGTATGTAGTCTCCCCAGTGCATATAGAATACATATCTACTCGTACCTACTACCTACGCTGTGGTCGCTGTGTAACATTTCTACAATCATTGCAAGCATTTCTTTAAAGACAATAGTAATATGAGTAATCGAAAAAAACGCAGACAAACGTCTGCATAGAAAAATGAAAAATCCTACGGATCCAAATGAAAAATTTATTTTTTGTACATGTTTGAATAAGGATTCTTTAATTACGCGGGCGAAGCCGCCGGCAAAAGCTAATTCTATATAAGGTGCTATGTACCCTTTTTCTGCAAATAAAATATTTTTATTTCTTTACTACTCGAGAACATCACAAATAAACAAAGTCAATTAATGAAATACTTTATTTTAGTAACAGGATTATTTTTTTGGAGTTGAGGTTCCTTCCTTTATTGGAGCACTTCTATACATATACCTGTGATGATCATGGCCAATAATACCATTAAGTGCATCGCGGAACAAAAACACCTATAAATTGGTACTGCTTCCGAAGGTAATGAGTAGCGTATCTGCCACAGTGCCACAGTATTCATATTAATTGAACTATCTTCCATGTTGACTGAATGAAATATTGATTTCAATAATAGCCTCCATCATCTTTCTGAAACCAAAAACTACTTTGAGCAATATAATCATCTCAACTGTAAATAGTACAAAATTATGGCAAAAAATAACTCATTACCTTATTTGATTTGTTCACTGGTTTATGATGAATTTCACGTAATATTATAAATTAATACAATATGTTAGTCATAATTTTATTTAAAACTGCAAAAATAATAGTGAAAATTCCGTGTGATTTTTGTATACTTAAGTTGACAGAAATGTCACGTCAGAATGACTTGGCCTATGGTTTGAGGCCTACTACCGAATACCGGTTATCGAAATGTGGACATGCGTCTCTTTTACTCTTATCAGTATGAAGTGAAAGAGGAAGAGTCCCTCAATGCGTATGTTTCAGAATTCGCAGTAGACCCTATATTGACAGATTTCGATAGGTAAATTTATGGAGATTAGAGGTAAGGAGCGAAAGCTTTAAGTATCAGAAGTGCACATATAAAAGAAAAGATAGTTGGCACTGGAATAGCAGGTACATAAGGGTTTGACAATCTCTTAGCCTTCTCGGTAGTGACCCCGCCTACGGAGCAAGAGGTCCCGGGTGCAAATCCTGATAAGAGCTTTTTTATTTTTTCTACTGCATAATATCTTTACCTGGATTATTTTATATTTTTACATACATACATACATACAATCACGCCAGTATCCCATGAAGGGGTAGGCAGAGCACATGAAACTACTCAAGTTCCAATGCCACTTTTGGCAAATAAGGGGTTGAATGAAAACGAAATTGTAACATTACAGTGACAGGTTGCCAGCCTCTCGCCTACGCCACAATTTAACCCATATCCCACTGTCGCCTTCTACGACACCCACGGGAAGAAAGGGGGTGATGAAATCCTTAACCCGTCACTACACGGCATATTTTATAATTTTCATACTCGTATCAAAAAATATTTTTTTTTGTTACAACTTTTCGAAATTTCATTCGCAAGACTTACAACATTACCTAAGAATCCTAAGATGGGGCAAACAATGTAAAAGGGCTTAAGTTGACATTTTTATTAATAAAACAATAATTAAACACAATTAAAATACACAAAATGAAAATTTAAAAAAAATCAAAAAGAACGCTGACAGGATCGAACCTGAGAACATCTGCATACGAAGTCAGCGCACTACCACGGGACTACATCTTGACTTGTTGTAGAATAGAACGTCTAATGTCATGTTACATCGCTGATCATTGAGCAAGACATGAGAGATTTGTAACCTCAATTAAAAGGCATCAGCCGGTCATTTTTGCGACTGTTCTACTTCGACAGATTTTCCTCCTTACCCTCTATTCTCCCTGGGTAAATTACATTTACTTATGATTTTAGTTCCATCGCGTAAACACCAGAGGCGTAGCATTCGTCTATAGTTCTTTCTCCGCTTATTCATAAACTTAGAAAGGGACAGAAGCAGCTTCTTTGGAGTGAAGTTAGGTACAATATAATGTAAACAAACGTAAACTCACTCACTTTCTAAGTAAAGTAATACGGCTCTCACTTGGACAGCCCATGGTAACGGTACAGGTGTAAATACTATATAGTGTAAAATAGTGAATGAAATCTACCGAGATGTGAGCGATGGGCTCTGGACCGGACGGAGGCGTGTTCTTTGCAAGAGGACCGAATGGAAACGGGTACAGATTGTCAGCGAGCGGTGCTGCCATACTACGTGGGTTACTGAGGGACCACGCCTCACAGTTATCACAGGTTAGTATAAGCTTACTTATATTAGTGTAACTATTGTATAGTATTGTCAAAAGTGAGTGATACCTATCGAGATGTGAGCGATGGGCTCTGGTCTGTACGGTGGTGTGTTTTTCGCGAAGGGGACCGAATGGAAACTTACCGGTTGTCGCAGATTGTCAGCAAACGGTGCTGCCGTACTGCGTGGGTTGCTGAGGGACCATCACAGGTTAGTACCAGCTTACTTATAGTAGTGTAACTATTGTATAGTTTTGTCAAATCCGCAGCTAGAGTCACATGAATCACGATTTTATGGCATGTTCCATTTATTCACGAGGCAAGTTCGAGTCATAATCTATCTCTAAATAAGTTACTTTCCCAATATATGCATAGGTCCTTTCATTCAGCTGTAGTTCAAATAAACAATCAATGAAGTCGTGACACGTTACTTTTACGTGGATTCTCCCATTTGATGTTACAATTACAACATAATCGCAAATCTAGAACAAAAATTATCTGCTATTTCTCGTTTGGATTAAATACTAAAATTTCCACCAGTAAAAGTAAACCTCCAATCACGCAAGATAACCAAGGATTATAAGCTTTATAAAAGAATAAGCTTTCATGAAAGCACCAAAGCGTATCGTTCATAGCGGGAAGATGCATCGCGGTCCTGATTCGCGACTTTGATCTATTGCGGCTCTTGACCCGTATTTCCTGTTCGGTTTCGTGAAAGCATTGCTTTCTGGAATGAATCTCAACCTTTTTAAATGCAATCAATTTGGCTATTTCAAAATGGGTACCTGGGCCATTTTTTCAAAGTTGTCCACCCCACTTTTTTTTTGGATTTGGAAATTTTTATGTGGTTTCCACTCAGAATCGCGAGCTCTTTTAATTTCTAATAGGAGAAAAAAAATGTCTCAAGAAATTTTTCCCATTCCGTTACTATTTTTCATACATTTTGTATGGTGGCGGTTACTTTGAAAGACCTTGAGTTGAGTTAGAAATTCTTGAATTTACAATAATTTTGATATCATCTGAATTGGTAATGGTTAAGTACAAAAATGATGATAGAAAACCTTTCAACGCTCCAAAATGACCTTTAGTAATTGTTAATTAAGGTTCTTCTTTCTAAGGAAAGAGCACTTAGATCGGTTCAATTGGAATCTTTGAGAATTCATACTTTGAATATAAAGTTGACTTATGGTTAGTCTTTGTGAAAAAGAGTAACATCAGTATTTTTGTAACAATCCCATCTTGCAGTAAAAATTGCAGGAATCATTTATTAATTACAATTTTATTTTTATAAGTACGTAATTATTTGTATTGTTTTACGAAGGAAAGGGCAGCTATATCTCTTGGCGCAAATAAGAGAGGGGAGAAGAGTTTATTAATTGCAAATCGCATGGTTAGTAAGTAACTGAAATAAAGTGCGACTAAAAATGTGTCGTTTAACTTCAAACTTGGGTAAATCCATTCTGCTTTAAGGTTGATTATAAAAAAATATAATATTGTTCTGAAAGATAATAAACCTTATAGCAGAATGGATTTACCCCAGTTTGAATTTAAACGACACAAATATCTTAACTAATTAACCTAACTGTTATTGCATGTATTTTGTGCCTTTTAAAACATTTTATAATGGATATCATTAAGATTAAAGCAACTACATAGAATACAACAACAAAATAGTACATATTTTTAAATTAAAGGAAAAATGAAAAAAATCACAACTCCGGCAGGACTCGAATCTGCGACCTCTGGCCTAAAAATATGTAATAAATATCGCTCGCAGACGTTTCTGCATGATAAAAAACAAATTTAATAAAAATAGTGTTAGAATTCAAAAATACTATCTAAAAACCTTTTCAGCTGCTCAAAATATATAAGGTTAACAAATTTGTTAGTAAATACCATATGCCTATGGTATTTTTGACTAAAGGTAATTGTTACCTTTCAAATTATTACAAAAGACAAATAGCATTATCGCTATCCTATTTACTTGACATTTCTGCCAAAAATTTGGCAGACAATTCTGCTCCTATTGAGCAGCAAAGTATGAACTTGGAATTGGTTCCAGTCATAACCAATGATTTAAACTAGCTTTTAAGACAAAAGATTCTGTCTCTGGCAATCTAGACTTAAGTAAATATAAGGAAAAAAACTGTAAGCAAGGGAAGTATATCCACCTGGTGCATCAAAATATTCAATGTATTAGAGGTAAAGATTTACAAATTGAACTTTTTATGAAGGATTTTTATATAGATATTTTATGTATTACTGAACACTGGTTAAAAAATAATGAATTAATGCCTCAATTTATTAATCACCAGGTAGGAAGTTCGTTCACCAGGCATAGTTCCATACATGGTGGGTCGTTAATTATAATAAATAATCAGTTAAAATTTAAGGAACGCAAGGATATTGTGTCCATGTCTGTTGAACGGACTATAGAACTAAGTGCAGTAGAATTGGAGCAATTTATTGTTGTGTGCGTGTATAGGCCGCCATTAAGTAATTTTGAATTATTTGAAAGCATAATGGAATCTGTGCTACTGAAAATATCGCCTTCCAGCAAGAAATTACTTATTTGCGGCGACTTTAATGTAAATATTTTAGAAAATTCGACATTAAGTTGTAGGCTGTTGAATTTTTTCAAATCATGTAATCTGAACCACATTTTTATGGAGCCTACTAGAGTGACTGCTACTAGTGCAACCTGTATAGATAATATTTTCACAGATATTTTTCCTATTACAAAAAATGTAATCAGCAATATAGAGTCCGACCATTTAGGTCAATTAATGGTATTTGAAGCTGCTAGGAGAAATACCTTGAAAAAACAGATAACTTTTGTACCAGTAACCTCGGACCGCGTGGAAAGAATGAAACAGAGTTTAGTTCAGGCGCTACCCGTTCTGTCTCCAAACATGAGTCCTAATGATATGTATAATTCATTCTTTCACACATATATGGAAAATTATAATACGATATTTACAACAAAAACGGTCACGGTTAGTGATGCATCAGTTTTTAGTGAGTGGGCAACTGCAGAGTTACATCAACGAAGACGTGCATTGTATGCCTTGTATGAGGAACGGCGGTTTAATGCGAGTGATGAATTTAAAGAACATGTCAAACAATTTTCGAAACAGTTTAAATTAGATTGTCATACCGCTAAACGTAATTATTTAAGCAAGAAAATTAAAAGTAGTTCCGATATAATTAAAGCAACGTGGAAAGTAATTAACGTGGAGACTGGTCGATCAAAGCAAAGAACAAATGAACTGAAATTAAAAATTGATGGCAAAATTGTAGATTCCAATTTAGAAGTAGCAACAGAATTTGAAAAGTTCTTCACTGATATACCAGTTTCCACAACTAGGCACTTAAATTCATCACCTGCATCTGCCGTTACATTGTTAGAAGATAATGTCACAGAATGTAGTAGAGACCTTGTATTTGAACATGTTAGTACCTCAGATATAATTAAGGCATTTCAATCAATTAATGTTAAAAAAACTTGTGACCTTTGGGGAGTCTCTGTCCATGGTGTTAAATCTTTAATAGAAATTGTAGCGCCTGACTTGGTAGTTATCTTTAATAACAGTGTTGATTGTGGTGAGTTTCCTGATCTTATGAAACACAGTAAAATCATTCCATTATTTAAATCTGGTAGCACATCCGACCCCACTAATTTTAGACCGATATCAGTGTTACCGACATTCAGCAAAATTTTTGAAAAGTTAGTGTTATTTCAGCTATTGCAACATTTTAACATCAATAATCTAATGCACAATAAACAATTTGGTTTTACACGGGGTCGCTCAACAACCGACGCTGGTGTTGAGCTAATCAAACAGATTTTCGATGCCTGGGAGGAGTCACAGGATGCCTTGGGTATCTTCTGTGATTTATCTAAGGCTTTCGATTGCGTCTGTCATGAAACACTGATCAGGAAATTGCACTACTATGGAGTGAGAGGATCGGCACTGAATTTAGTCAAATCTTACTTACACGATAGAATACAAAGGGTCGACGTGAATGGACAGCGCTCACCGGGGTCACTAGTCTCTATGGGTGTACCGCAGGGATCAATATTGGGGCCTTTCCTGTTCCTTATCTACATTAATGACCTGCCATATCTTGTAAAGACCCACCATGATATAGTATTGTTTGCAGATGATACTTCCCTTATTTTCAAAGTCAAACGTCAGCAACAAACTTGTGAAAATGTAAACAATGCTATTTCCGAAGTAGTTAATTGGTTTAGTGTTAATAACTTATTGTTAAATGAGAAAAAGACTAAATGTATTAAGTTTGTAACGAGTAATGCTAAAAATGAACAAGCAAGTGTCGTTGTGAAGGATGAGGAATTGGAACTGGTAGATAGTACAGTTTTTCTTGGCATAACTTTAGATTCTAAACTTCAATGGGGTCCCCATATTGCTACCCTCTCGAATAGACTGAGCTCTGCAGCATTTGCAGTGAGCAAGATCCGTCAGTTAACAGACGTGGAAACAGCTCGATTAGTTTATTTTAGTTACTTTCACAGCATTATGTCATATGGTATTTTACTATGGGGCAGTGCTTCAGAGATAAATACCATATTTGTTCTGCAGAAGAGGGCTATTCGAGCAATATACAAAATGAACCATAGAGACTCACTTAGAGATAAGTTTAAGGACATTAATATAATGACAGTGCATTGTCAATATATTTATGAGAATATTATGTATGTACATAAAAACATTTGTAAATTTAAGAAAAACTGTGATGTACATAATATAAACACTAGAAATAAGCATAAGCTTGCAGTGCCCTTCACTCGGCTCCATAAAATTAAAAAATCATTCATGGGTAATTGTGTAAGATTTTATAACAAACTTCCTAATGCCATCACTGAACTGTCTTTTAATCGATTTAAACATTATGTAAAGCGTATACTGATCTCTAAAGCCTACTATAGCACACAAGACTACATGAATGATGAAACACTGTGGGATACAAGTATTGCTGAAAACCATTAATTATATAGCTTATTAATGATGATATTGATAATTCAATGTATTTTTACACAATTTTTTTGACATTTAGAATTTATTCTAGAAGTTTTTATACTAGTATTTTTTTATACAATTTAGATTGATATCATTTTATTAAATCAATGTAGTTTTAAAACAATATTGTTTATTGCACCAATAAATTGCTCTGATATTTAGAATAAGATGAATATTGTACACTGTTGACAATTTAAAAGTGCTTATTGTAAGCCTATTTGAATAAAGAATATTTTGATTGATTGATTGATTGGTTTAAAATGGCCAAGTTTATTGAAAGTTCCTCTCCAGTAAGCTCCTTACATGTTGCAAAGGCACGTGTTGGACTAATTTAAAGTTGCCAAAGCCACTAACTAGACCAGTTCTTTGCCAACTTATAAATATAAACTTGGGAAATTTTCGTTTCGTCTCTTCACAAAATACGAGAGTATTAAACTTAAATGATGCTTTCATGAAAGTTTAAAAATTAACAGGTAACAGTGTGGTAACGGGTTAAGAATTTCACCACCCACTTTCTTCCCGGGACAGTCGTGGGATGTGACGTAGGCGAGAGGCTGGCAACCTGTCACTGCAATGTCACAGTTTCGTTTTCTTTCAACCCCTTATGTGCCAAGAGTGGCACTGAAACTTTAGTAGTTTCATGTGCTCTGCCTACCCCTTTATGGGATAAAGGCGTGATTGTATGTAAAATAAAAACCGGCCAAGAGCGTGTCGGGCCACGCTCAGTGTAGGGTTCCGTAGTTTTCCGTATTTTTCTCAAAAACTACTGAACCTATCAAGTTCAAAACAATTTTCCTAGAAAGTCTTTATAAAGTTCTACTTTTGTGATTTTTTTCATATTTTTTAAACATATGGTTCAAAAGTTAGAGGGGGGGGACGCACTTTTTTTTCCTTTAGGAGCGATTATTTCCGAAATATTAATATTATCAAAAAACGATCTTAGTAAACCCTTATTCATTTTTAAATACCTATCCAACACTATATCACACGTTGGGGTTGGAATGAAAAAAAATATCAGCCTCCACTTTACATGTAGGGGGGGTACCCTAATAAAACATTTTTTCCATTTTTTATTTTTGCACTTTGTTTGCGTGATTGATATACATATTGGTACCAAATTTCAACTTTCTAGTGCTAACGGTTACTGAGATTATCCGCGGACGGACGGACGGACGGACGGACGGACAGACAGACAGACATGGCGAAACTATAAGGGTTCCTAGTTGACTACGGAACCCTAAAAAGGTCTAAGTTGTTCACTTTGTCATTTTGTATAATACTTATTGATGTCATTTTTAATTGTGTGTTTGTTTCTTTACAGGTAATAAAACATCGAGTTTTAAAATGGCGTACTTCGAATGTAATATAAAGAGACCGGGGAGGTATGATATATGTGTAATGTTAGTTATAAGATAGGTAAATTATAACGGTAAAACTTTTGCTTTAGGAGGTAGTTTAATTAGAATAGGACCCCCGCTAGGCATAATGCAGCGACGCTGGCTTATGAAAAACACAAAAAATATATAACTTATACTAAAACTGGTGAGAACAACCAGCATAGATTTGATTATGTAAGGATTGTAAGAAATCAATACGTATTACATAACATGATTCAAATCATCATCCTCCTTACGTTATCCCGGCATTTGCCACGGCTCATGGGAGCCTATGGTCCGCTTTGACAACTAATCCTAAGATTTGGCGAATTTAGTTTTACGAAAGCGATTCCCATCTCACCTTCCAACCCGAAGGGTAACTTTCTTTTTCTTCACGATGTTTTCCTTCACCGAAAAGCGACATCAAATCAAAGAGCCACTTTCTGACTATCTTATACAAGTATCATTAACCCTATATTGGAGGGAACCCTAGATCAGCCCCGGTAAGACATCCTTAACGAATGTCTTACAAGCCACCCCAAATTAAGGGCTGGTCCTAATTGATCCTGCCCCGGGAAGCTCGGATAATTCCTGGAAAAGGGCTGAACACAGAACAAAATAGCACAGATATTTATCTACATGTATTTCTTATAAGAAGGTTGTACCTCTATTATTGGCTGCGATTACAGAGATAGTTATGAAGTAAAACATAGTCACAATACTTTAGACTACAGCGGGCCAATGATACTTGCAATTTTATCACTTATCTGCATGGATAAAGTATCCTTAACGTTCTGGAAAGTATGTCAGTGTGAGAGTGACAGATGTTTTATCCACGTTGATAAGTGGGGTGTATGCCAGAAGTCTCGGCAATATTAAGGGTCTGGTAGGCTAGGCTTCTTGGTAGAGTTGGGTAGGCAAGAATAGTGCACACAACCCATCAAGCAAAGCAATAGGCCAAATTTTAAAACGAGTTGTTGAAACCAAGCCCGCGTTAACCTTTACATTATTCAAGAAATAAAACTGTCAGCATCAAGAGTAAGAAGACATACATATCGAATTAATCAGGTTAAATACGTATAATTTGTGGTATCCACCTAGGCGCATGCTTCAGTTTCTTATGCACGTGATCACATGATGAAAGTCTAGAGATTTGACGTTTTATCGTACTCGTCGTGAATTTTTAGTGTGAAAAGTACAATCAGTGATAAAGGCGTATTTAAATGGTCGTTTAAAAAAAACTATTATGGTAGTTAAAGTTCTGCGATACATAGTCTCTGTACGCATTAATAGAGGGAGATTAAGGAATCTTTTCAGGTGCGAAAGATGGTTTCAGTGCTGTAATGAAGTTGGGATACGTGACCTGCCTGAAATACATAAAACCTATTTACTGCGGTTAACATTCTAGGTCTATAGGTGATTCGAATCTTTAAATTCCTTGACGTCTAGTGGCATATCAAGCTAAGTTAATGGTTTAAGAACTGTATTCTCAAAAAAGTTGACATCGAATTTCATAGCTTTTAGAAATTAGAGATTAGAATTTGATTAATAATGTATTTCATAGAGATTTATGTTCAAATAATTATACAGTCACGACCACAGAACTATATTTAGATAGAAGAAACAAGTTCATCTATTTGTATAGGGGCCGAGCGTGTCAAATTTTGTACTGAAGTTGTTTCTTGCCTGTAATTTTAAATATGTCTCAGGCTCTTGATTGTTCATAATTTTTGTGTTGTTGCAATTGAATATCACGTAACGAGGCATTTTTTTATGTTTTGATTGACTTCAACTTACAAAAATTGACGCCCGAAAGCTGCAAGCTGCGATTAAAGACGGACAACTCAGTGGATTTCACTGAGTTCATTTGACACGCTAAGTAGATACGTTTGCTTGATCTATGGTATATATGACATCTGTGGTCACGACTGTATTACCAATATTAGGCGGTGTATTACCTATATGAAATTGACCAAATTTCAGTGCAAGAAAACCGAATTTTGATAGTTACTGCAATGACAGGTATTTCACAATCAACTTCTACGACACCCACGGGAAGAAAGGGGGTGGTGAGGAAACTAATGGTGAAATTCCCGCCATCAGACATCTTATCTTATCTTAAATCTGCGGGGGCCCTTACGGATACACTTCGACCCATCGGGATCTTTTGTGCAATTACCCCCTACGATCCTAAGATCCTTCAGCTATTTAGGAGCTTCTCGACCATCTCCACGTATCGGATGATGAGGCTCATGGGTAGCTCTCTGAAGTCCTTCGGTGCCAGGTAGCCTGCTCCAAAGTTCTTCATTCTTTGTCTGGCGAGGGCGTGACATTCACACATTAAATGTCTGACGGTCTCTTCCTCTTCGCCACACATGAGACAATCAGTGTTGTCGGCGTGTCCCATCTTGGCCAAAATTCCTTTGACCCCGTAATGGCCTGTGAACACCCTCGTTATAATTTGGAGTTGTCTTTTGCCTAGCTTCCCTAGCTTTTTGCTCCATCCAGAGTCTACCCTCTGCATAAAGAAAAGAAAAGCCATCAGACATGAAAAATCATAGTTATTTTACGTTCGAAAGCAGTACATGCCAGTAGCAGTTAATTAATCTCCTATTTCAAAACGTATTTTTGCTTTTTACAATATTATTTGCAAGTTTAAAGAGTAATTTATTATAAAGCCACAATGCACTATCTAATTAAGGAGACTGCAGGCTCGCTTAAAGGAAAATGCATTGTTCATTTTAAAATATTCACGTAATAGTTGCGGTAGTTTTCTATAAGTCGTTAAGTTAATAAGTCCTTGGTAACAAGAAAACTTGCCCGCGTTTTACGAAACGCGAGACGTGTGTTGCATTTAAAGCCTTTATACAAGTAAAATACACACATTGTAAATAACAAATATACGTGATAACTGATAATTCTCATTCCAATATATTAATTTGTCATCTGGGGGCCGATTTTTGAATCTCGGCAATTCGATTTCGTGAAATTCGTTCAATAATATCTCCACTGCTAGCGATTTAAATTCTACTAACAGAATCGAAAACGAGTGGTCATTACCACTAGTTTTAAAATAGCTAGCCGTCCTTTTTCAAAAATAGCATTACGTCGTTTTCCACAGACTTTCTAACGGCGAATTCGTGGCGTTCGAAATTAAAAAATCGATCGATTATGATTGAGTCCTACTTATACTCCAATACCAAATACATATATAACTCCGTAAAGACAGATAAAGTCTAACGGCCCAGCCACGACATTGGTCTAACGGCCCAGCCACGACATTGGTCTAAGCGCGGCAGCGGCGAGCGGCAGCCATACGTGCGAATGAAAAGTCCCATCGCTGTGTCTCGCTTCAATGTATGGCCGCCGCTTGCCGCTGTCGCGCTTAGACCAATGTCGTGGCTGAGCCGTAAGAAAAAAACGTACCTCAGTACCATACAGAAAAAGGTACGGTGGCCTTGATGGCATTACACCTTTGGGGTACGCTCAGCTAGATGGCGCTAATATTAATATTTGACATTTTAACACATATCAAGCTAAGAATATGGGCCAAATTGTCAAAACTGAGGTTCAAAAGTTTTAAGCCTGTGTCAAGAGATGGCAGTCTATGCACTGTGATTACACATTTTACTTCGACAGTAACTCTCTATAATACTCGATCCTCTTTGCCAATACTAAAACATTGTTTTGCAAAACTGCAACATATTATTGAATAACACATTTGTTTTGTCATTGATAAATAAATAGTATAGTATCGTGAAATTAAAATAAGTAAATATTATTTTTAGTTATGTATTAAATGTTTTGTTTAAAACTTATGATATCAAGGTTATCGCCACTAAAGCTGTTAGTAAATAATTACAACCTGTACAATCGATTTTTAATAAGTAAAGCTCATACTCTTTGGCTATTCTGGCATGTGGCTCTAATGAGTCATTGACATCATTATCATATTCCATATCTCGCTCCAGCGAGGAGCGTGATGGAAACTCGATTAGCGTCCAACTGCATAAGTGTATTCCAGACGCGTCAAATCATGCGGCTCATTTGTTAGGAAATTAGCGAAGTTTTTTTTTACTTAACAAGTTAAAGTAGTTATTTAATTTAAAAGAAGACAAAGTTATTGTTCAACCGCTCGTGCTTAATATCCCGCGAACAAGCGAAAGATTCCAATATTGAATCTTGAGCCTTGCGCAGGGTTCAAGTCACAAAAATGTTACTGACATCAATGCCAATGATGTCTTTGAAGTATATATGGGTTGGTAGGAGGTAGGGCATAGCGAATGATATTCCGCTTTGTGTGGTAGGGCACAGCACAGCGGATATCGTCTCGCTCGAATCTAGAGCAGAGCCCAACTGGGGTAGTACCTCCGCCTTACAGAAGACCGCAGCCAAATAGCACTAGACCCTACTCATAGTGTTGTGTTCCTGCCGGTGAGTAAGGCTGCCAGAGCTCAACGAGGGTGCGGTGTGCTGATGACGGGAGGACTTACGGAACTAACTTGTTCCGTCTATTGTCCTTTGAGTCGTCGGCAACCCGAACCCTCCTTAGAACTTGTGCACTCCTTTTTGCTGCGTACTTAACACAGCAACAGGGAATGTACAAGTGTCTAATAGGGTGGCAACGCGCATGTGACACTGTTTGAGTCGCAAGCGTCCATAGGTTACGGTGACCGCTTTCCATCAGGCGGACCGTACGCTTGTTTGCCACCGACGTAGTATATATATATATATATATATATATATATATATATATATATATATATATATATATATATATATATATATATATATATATATATATATATATATATATATATATATATATATATATAATGATGTATTATAACAACCAAAGTACAGTGACGGCGTTAAATACTCGTCAGTAGGTTCATTTTACGCTGACGGTTACTGTAGAAATGTTCTCCAATATTTGATGTGTTTTTGATGAGGCCTGCAGCTTAATTGCGTTATACTATTTTCTGTGTATTTTTTGGTATAATGGAGACCCTAAAATTGAAAAGGTGTGTAGGGAAAGAATAAGTGTAATTATTTTCACCGTTTATTGAATTTTTGTGTAATATGGTTATCACTGCATTGTAAATATAGTTCATGGCAAGCGGTGCCTTTCCTTCTTACTTTAAATATACACCCTGTTTATATTGAATTCCGTTAACATTAAGGGAACGTTCTTTAGATGAAATACAATTAATTTCTTTAAGAAACTAGCGTCTTAACTCTTACGGTTATCGAGTTATTAAACAAATAAAGATAATTACTGAACACGTGTGTGACAGCCTTTAACAATTCCTAATGTTATTTGCTTATTTGTTTTAACATGTGCCGTAAATCACTTGACACTAACTTGAATGTTATTCTTAAGGATATCTCACACTAATTAATTCATTTACTATGTATGAAAATAATGAAAAAAAATTTTTTGCGAATTTAACTTAAAGTGATATACAGTGTGGTTCCTGATAATGAACCTAGCTACGTTCACAAAAAAACACGGTATATATTACCTTAACACTTTCGCTACCAAGAACCCGACTGTCGGGCACACCGCTCGTAGAAGCGTAGCCGATTACATGGGGAAACCCGTATGTAGCGAAAATGTCGTAGCGCCGCGTAGAGCCCGGTTTCGAAAGTGTTAAACAAACATTTTCTTAAGTAGTCTTTTCGCATTGCCTCAGTGGAAAAACTCGTAAAAAAAATGTGCTTCTAATAATTCAAAGGTCATCGCTACGCCGCTAAAGAAACCGCTACGCCCCGTAGCAAGCGTAGCGGGCTACGACGCTACAACTCATGGTGTTACAGATAAGAGTGTACTATTTATTCGAACTTAATTTAGATAAGCATGGAAACCTCACTCTTGACACTGACATATCCGATTCTTATCGTATCTGGAGCTAATATTTGACGTATCTGAAAGTTTGAATGGTGCCGCCTACATTATTATGAATTCGCATTGAATTCGTTGTCCTATGGATACTACAATACATACGAATCACAACATTATTTTACGCCAACATTTTTCTTAGTCTACAATGCTATACATATCTACCACACTACACATGAAAAAAAAAACAAAGTTGTTTTTTTTTAATAAACCTTTGAATTAAGAATTCTTATCGGATTGCAATAATCTAAACATCCAAATAGGCCTTAACTAATAGTACATTACATCAGAGGCCGGGAAAATGAGGATTTCCGGCCAAGTGGATATATACGGCCGAGCGAGCGTGCGAGCGAGGCCGGATAGGGATACGAGGCCGGGAATCCGTCTTCACACCGAGGCATGTATAGTGCTTTTCTCAAACATACAATGAAATAAAAAAAATGCTCTAAAGGACAATATTTTATAAAGAAAAGTTACTTTGCAGGCCTAGGCCTAAAAATAATATGAAATCCCTTTACAGTCCTCTCGAGTTGTTGCGCCCAAAAAGCGATACTTCCCAGCCCATTTTAAGGAACGTAAAGACAATATTTCATTGCATGTTTGAGAAAAAATAATTACAAACAGTAATTAGTCAATACCGCTCCGCACCGCCTCCGGTGCAAAAGTGCCCATAATGCTTGCGGCATTACCCCGTTGGATCGCTATGTCCAGCCTTTGCACCAGAAACGATTCGTATTCGAATGAAGTTGAATTAAAAACATTTTATTACAAAGTAAATTTAAAAGGTGTCAAAACTTCCCGCGGACGAAACACGGCTCACGCATTAAAAGTTACAAAAAAACTCCAAACCCTGTGGAAGACAATGAATGTGGAATCCAATATGGCGGATAAATTGAAACACGTCGCGGGAACATAAAACGGAGTAGGCCGGGCCGGAGTACGAATGTCACGCGTTACGGAAACGAATCATTCTACTTACCTATACGTTCGGCTTGTGCGTCACACGGTGCCATTCTCTATTTATTTGTTTTTTTTTTTTTTTTTTATACTACGTCGGTGGCAAACAAGTATACGGTCCGCCTGATGTAAAGCGGTCACCGTAACCTATGGACGCCTGCAACTCAAACAGTGTCACATGCGCGTTGCCACCCCATTAGAAACTTGTACACTCCCTTTTGCTGTGTTAAGTACACAGCAAAAAGGAGTGTACAAGTTCCAAGGAGGGTTCGGGTTGCCGACGACTCAAAGGACAATAGACGGAACAAGTTAGTTCCGTAAGTCCTCCCGTCATCAGCACACCGCACCCTCGTTGAGCTCTGGCAGCCTTACTCACCGGCAGGAACACAACACTATGAGTAGGGTCTAGTGCTATTTGGCTGCGGTCTTCTGTAAGGCGGAGGTACTTCCCCAGTTGGGCTCTGCTCTAGATTCGAGCGAGACGATATCCGCTGTGCTGTGCCCTACCACACAAAGCGGAATATCATTCGCTATGCCCTACCTCCTACTACTGTTATTATTAGCAACGCTAATATAAAGACAGTATACATGTCCACTGCTCCACAAAACTATATACTGTTGGTTTGACTGCTTGTGCGTCGCACGGGGCAATTCGACCTCACGCTGATAAGAGTGATGAGATCAAAATTATGACATTTATTTACTCAGAATTTTTCTTGTATTATTAGTATGTATTGGCGTTCTATTAGTATGTATAGGCGTAAACAATGTAAAGACGACTTTAATTTTTAAAACCAGAACGAAATCTTTATTAAAATTACAATATTCAGATTCGTCTCTTAAACGTATAATTACTTACAATCAACAATGATTTAATACTGGACTGACAAAGCCCATACAAATAAGCGTACCCCTGAAATGTGTGGGCCTTTTAAGATTAAAACTAGATGGCGGTGCGGTGTTCGCAGCCTGGAAGTGGCCTAAATCTTATTTACCCCAAATATTTTTGCGTGTTTTTATTTTTTACAATAACAAATGACATATTTCTTTATTTTAAAATCATGATATCTCGTCAATATACATTTTGAAAAAATAAATTTGTAGGCAACATCAGTGTAGTTATGATAGTATTTAATAGGTGGCGCTAAACAATCGAGGTACGATTCTTAGTATGAAGTATGTAAATCCATACTATACTAATATTATAAATGGGAAAGTGTGTGTGTCTGTTTGTTTGTCCGTCTTTCACGGCAAAACGGAGCGACGAATTGACGTGATTTTTTAAGTGGAGATAATTAAAGGGATAGAGAGTGACATATGTTACTTTTTGTCTCTTTCTATCCTAGTCCTATATAAATAATACTTGCTTACAAAAAAAAACCTACTTTTCGAGTCCAAGTACGAGTAAGGTACTTTTTAAAAGCGCTTGTGTAAATTAAGTGCTAACCTAGATAGCAAACCCAGCAACCTGAAAAGAGCAAAAGGTTGTGTTGGAAAGCGGATGGAGTAAACAAGCACACACGGTACTGTACAAAGCAGTCGATCGCGTTTGAAAGCTTACCAACACCTTTTAGCATTTTCCTGGCTGTGTTGTTCCAGTTGCTCAGTTATACTTCGGTTCTTAAGCATTAGCAAAGAGCGCCATCTAGCCGAGCGTTCCCCAAAGGTGTAACGCCATCTAGGCCACCGTACCTTTTTCTCTAGGGCTTTGAGGTACGTTTTTTTCTTAGATTTTAACTTTATCCGTCTATACGGAGTTACGTATGTCTTTGGCATTAGAAAAAACAATATTGACGTATTGTCGCATAAATATAGGCAACTTTCCTCCTAGTCAAATCAGCTCCTTTTTAAGAACTGTCAAAACGATTTTGAACGACTAGCTAATATGTAATTAATCTGAAATCTAATTGATTGACGTCACGGTCAACTGATTTACTTTATATATTTCTATCTAATTTATAAAATATAAATTAGAGTTAAAAATTAATTCTGTCCCTGTTCTTCTTATAATTATCTGATGCTTTATTTCGTGCATGGTATAAAATATTTCTTTTTAAGATTAGTTAAGTTGCCTATTATAAACATTTTTAAATAGGAAGTAAATATTACGTGTGAAAGTAAAAAAAAACATGATTGTTACATAATGGTGCGGCGCGAATCAAACTTTAATAATTATAATGTTCCTAGTTTTGGATACGCAATGCATTGGTAGTTATTGTGAAAAGTATAGTATTTGTTTGAAGATACGTAATGTTTGACAATGACATATTATATTGAATCTAGAACTCAAATAAAAAGAGAATTAAATCATAGTTGACGTAGGAAACAGGTTGTCTAGAGCTAGTGTTTGAAATAAGTATTTTATCAAAATCCATTTTTTAAAGACTTTCAGCAGATATAATACATGTAAAATAGTACATTTCGATACAAGTGCGAAAAAGTGGAAGTTCGAAACGAGTGGCGATAAATTAAAACACGACCGAAGGGAGTGTTTTAAATCGACACGAGTTACGAATTCCCTTTTCGCACGTGTATCGAATGACGTTTTTCAGTACAGGTGGACCTCCGAAGTTTCGACCTGCCATATAATGAACCACTTCTCGCACTAGTGCGTAAAAAAAACACCATCTGTACTGAAAAGTACAGTTAATCCTTGTCATGGCGTTATTACATAACTTATGGACAAAAACTGTCATTTTGTGTTACTAAAATGTGCAACTTACATCCTGCTCGATGTGACATCTGTCAAGTGTCAAATAACCGTCAAGCGAGGCGTTCTGTATCCAAACAACGGGAACAGAATGCTCTTGAAAGTTCAACGGCCGTGGCCCTGGGTTTCGCACGCGTGCTGATATAAGTACCTACTATACATAGTATCGGGTATCGATATATGAGTACGTGACATACGAGAGGTCGATATACTTACTTGCCCGCGTGATATTTTTTTGTAAGTTTTGTTTAGACGTTGTATTAGGTTAGATAATGAATATTGTTTGTTTATACACAATGTTTTTTTTTGTTTCCGTTAAATTGTACTCGTGGTTAGGTTAATAAAAACACGTTGTATATTTAATAGTTGGTCGTTCATCATCATCCTCCTTGCGTTATCCTGGCTTTTGCCACGGCTCATGGGAGCCTGGGGTCCGCTTTGACAACTAATCCTAAGATTTGGCGTTGGTCGTTATAGTAGTACTAATTCTAAAACCATTAGGTATAAAAATTTCATACAATTACGCAAAATGAAGAACAAAGGCTAAGTTCGCCTTCGTAGCCTTTCGCCGTTCCCTTTAAGTAAACCTGGGCAAAAGGTCAAAGGTTTTGATTAGAAAATATGCCTTTAATGCATATTTGAAAATTGTATTACTCACAGATGTATTGCGACAAGCTGTTTCTGTGTACGGAAACGCTCGTATTTGTCATTCTAGTTCAAACAATGTCAGTATACCTTAAAAATGATTGAAATACGTAATATGACACGTTCGTATGTTTTCGTAAAAATACGTAGAAATATCTTTTCGCACTATATCTGTACAACATGGCCTTTTATAAAATCCCGTATAATAACGATAGCAGTTTAGCTCTTATCTTTAATAAGTCAAATTTACAAATTGAAATATTCAAAGATATATTTGTCGTGCGTTTCGACTTTTTTTCATCATCATTTAGATGTCAATCTCGTAATAATTTACATTTGAATTGGCATATAAGTTATTTTACTATAGCGCCATCTCTCGGCATTTTCCCGAACTTGTCGCGGGTAAAGCTAAGTGGTTCAAGCGTTGCCTTGCCAACGTGCAGAAGATGAAACTTTTTGCTCGCGCTGGTGAATCGAACCAAAGAGGATTGAGTATTATAGAGAGTTACTGTTAAAGTAAAATGTAAAAAAAAAACACCACTCAAACCATCTCTCGACACAGGCTTAAAACTTTTGAACCTCAGTTTTGACAATTTGGCCGATATTCTTAGCTTGATATGTGTTAAAATGTCAAATATTTTTATTAGCTCCATCTAGCCGAGCGTTCCCCAAAGGTGTAACGCCATCTTGGCCACCGTACCTTTTTGATTATGGTTTTGAGGTACGTTTTTTTCTTAGACTTACATATATGCCTATGGTCGAACCAAACGGATACAATAACAAAGTTAAGTAATGACATCATTTATGAAAAAAAATTAAACTAATTTTTATATCGGTGAAAAACTTCGCGATTGGGCGTAAGACTTCGTGAATAAATTAAAAAGCACTTTAAAGAACTTTTACCACCCACGCCACTGTTTTACCTTTTTTCCAAATATTGTTTGCCCAACTTAGGTCTTAATTCATTTGTATTAAGTAGCAAATCTCATAAATTTTCCTTTTCGGTTAACTCAACCTTCTTAGACAAGATTTGAATATGTATAAGTCAAAGTTAACGTCAGTGTAAGTAACGAGGTGCATTATGAAATTTTCAGTTATTGTTACATTTGCTCCGGATGCATAATGCAAGTTTTGCAAGTCGCGGTTTAAACGGATGCATAACAACTGTTGTTGTGGATACGTTGCTTAGTTAAACTGTAGTTCGAGGGTCGTTGTTTTAATATACTGACTAAGCCATATTGGGATTAGTCCAGCCCATTCGAAAGTACCCATGTTGTACATATTGATATCTTACTGACATCTCAACCAGCCACCGTATCATGCTTCCAATTTTATCACTTATCCACGTGGATAAAGTATCCGTCACGCTTTGCCAAGTATGTCAGTGTGAGAGTGACAGATGTCTTATCCACGTGGATAAGTGATAAAATTGGAAGCATGATACGCCGGCAGCAAAAAATCAACACTTTGGACTACGAATAAAATAGACTGAACAAATAATCCCAGTAACCGTACCATGGTTTTGACACTCTAACACAAACGCATGCGAATGCGTACCCAAGCTCACATAATATGTATGTATGCATGCCTTACTACTGAAAAAGGTGTAAACAAGACGTACTAAGTGTGAATAAATGTGTGATCGGTGTGGAATAAGTATGTTAAGTGTCATGTTCGTGGTAGAGGAATCACGGGAATTCCTTGAAACTTGATGCGTCATTGAGTAAGTTCTTTAAAAAAAATATCTGTCAGATAAGTCAGATTGACATTTATAAGGGCCATTTTTTTCAAAGTTGTCCACCGCACTTTTTATTTGGATTTGGAAATTTTTATGTGGTTTCCTCTCAGAATCGCGAGCTCTTTCAACCCTAATAGGAGAAAAAAAGTGTCCCAAGGTTTTTTCCCATTCCGTTACCATTTTTTTCATACATTTTATATAGCGGTAACGGAATGGAAGATCTGAAAAATGTATGGAAATCTTGGGATATTTTATATATCAGTCTATCTATCAGGTTCGAAAGACCTCGCGATTCTGAGTATGAATCGCGTAAAAAACGACCATGTTACAAAAAAATTGGGGTGGACAACTTTGAAAAAAATGGGCCATAAAAAGAAAATTTTGCTTAAAGTAGTTCAAAGGCACTTCAAAAGCTTCAATCGACAACTTTAATCCCACATTGTGTTTTGCCATTATTATTCGTACATTAACATTTTATTCCATAACGAGCGAAGCCAGGGCATTAATATTAATGACTCGAGATCTATATTCGTTTCTATTGTATATTTACGAGCAAACTCGTAACTACCTACACTTCTGCTGAAAAGCTGCAGGTAGTACAGTCAAGTGCAAAAATACGAATCGAAATAATCGTCTCATAAATATGGTACTACGCTCTTATTACACCGGACTAAGATGCTATAGGACATATTTTTGAGTAAGATGTGTACACCCATATTTTTACACTTGACTGTACGTGTAATGCTGATATACAGGGTGAAAAAAAATGAACCGCTCTTTGCATAGTGACTTTTGAGATCATAATGAATAACTTTTATTATGGGACCAAAGCTGAAATCGCCAAAAAAAATTTGACAGTTGCATAGAAATGAGCGGTATCATGACAGTCGAAATGTATGGAACAGCTAAATTTTTTTTTGCGATTTCAGCTTTGGTCGTAAGTACTCGTAATAATAAAAGTTGTTCATTATGACCTCAAAAGTCACTATGCAATGTTTGAACGGCCTTTTTGTTACCTTCCAAAAAATCTCATAACAATATGGATGATATACATACTTAGATAAACACCTGTATTCCCAAACGAGGTATGCAGAGCACATTGGATTGCTTCTTTGTAATTAAAGGGTAGAAAGAAAACGAAATTGTGATATCGCAGTAACTAATTGCTAATTTACCCATCGCCCACACCACAATGTAAGGATATACTTGCTTATAATAAAGTATAAAATGTTTGTTTTTTCCATATTTATCATATATTATTCGATTCAATTCGTTGTTTTGCCGTAAAAGAAGGACAAACAAAGTAAACAAACAGCTGGGTACATACACTTTCTCCTTTATAATATTAAGTATGGATATTGCCAAACGATTCTACATATAAATATCTATGTAAGTACTTAGGTACACCTTGTATCATCATATTGACGACCGGTCTGGCTCAGTCGGTAATGACGGCCTGCTGAGCCGCTGTACTGGGTTCGAATCCCGGTAAGGGCATTTATTTGTGTGATGAGCATATTTGTTCCTGAGTCATGGACGTTTTCTATGTATATTATGTATATCGTTGTCTGAGTACCCACAACACAACACAAGCCTTCTTGAGCTTACCGTGGGGCTCAGTCAATCTGTAAGAATGTCCTATAATATTTATTTATTTATTTATATTTCTCCGGCGATATTTGGCTCACTGAGAGTTCGTTAGATGAATCAATAATTACCGGCAATCAACGGCTTTCAGCCGAGAGCTCTGATTGGCTGATTGAGAACGAAGCAGGCTTTTGCAGCGAGTTATTCTTATTATAAAAACATGGCTCAGTCGGTAGAGTGACCCTGCCTGCTGAGCCGCGGTCCTGGGTTCGAATCCCGGTAAGGGCATTTAATTGTGTGATGAGCAATTGAGCACAGATATTTTTTCCTGAGTCATGGATGTTATCTATGTATATAAGTATCTGTATATTATTTATATCGTTGTCTGAGTACCCGCAACACAAGCCGTCTTGAACTTACCGTGGGATTCTGTCAATCTGTGTAAAAGAACGCCCTATAGATTTAGATTTATTTAATTTTATTTCATAATATAAAATTACAATATAAATTATTCTACCTTAATCTATACGAATTTATATTATGATCGTCAAGTATGATTATTATATACAAATGTCAAAAATTACAATATTTAAAAGTAATGAATTATAAATAATCACAATGTCAATTTTTACGTAAATAGAAAATAGAAAAATAACAGGTATCTCATAATAATATTTATTTATTTATTTATTTATGAAAACGATCTGTCTATAGCTTCAGGCTTTAGATATTTAAATAAATATAAGAAACGTTTGTCGAAAAACTGCATAGCAACACAACAGGTTGCCATGGTAACGCGTGGGCTGGCTCATTATCTTCGTCTACATTGTTAGGTTTCCCCAATTCTGTTGCAATTCATTACGATTGGCTTCCAGATGTACGTAGGTATGTATTTCTTTCGATAAATCTTCTCCTTTAATTTGGCAATGAATGTCAGAGCATACAAAATCTGAGGCTTTGTATCTTTTCCTAATAATAGCTTTTCCTAATATTAGGTCAATGAAGCGTTTAGAAGGCTTAAATTCACGACTTTTATATGAAAACTGCCTGTGAAATTCATGTATTAATATTACAGTTTAAGCAACATTATTGAGCAGAAAACAATAAAATATTTTCAAGAAGAACTTCGGAATTTTGAAGTTAAACAGGAAATTGTAATTGTATGTAATTTTTGGTATTATTTTGTAACCGTTTGTTTTTATTATTATAAATGGGCTTACTCTTGACCATAGTCTAGCCAAAGGCAAAGACTTGGCCTCCGATGGAGTGAGCTCGCCCAGAAGATGCCTGTTCACCCTTGATTTGAAGGTTGCCGGGTTATATGGGTTTGAGGGCACTGATCGCCTTTTTTCCAAACAATGAATCATGAGTGCCGTTTTTACGACGTTTACATCTTACAAGAAACTCATGATGACATAGATTAAATATATGAATTTACGACGTTTACATGTTACAAGAAACTCATGATGACATAGATTAAATATATGAATTTACGACGTTTACATGTTACAAGAAACTCATGATGACATAGATTAAATATATGAATTTACGACGTTTACATGTTACAAGAAACTCATGATGACATAGATTAAATATATGAATCCCATACTTACATTAAAATGCGACCGCCTAAGAACGTGCATACACTACACCACACATAGACGGCGCCACAAAAAAATGTCTTGTAGCTTTCGATTATACTTGTAGATGGCGTTAAGTGTCACTTTTGACATAGATTCATGACTCGAAAGTGACACTTAGTCAATCTACAAATAATCGATGGCAACAAGGCATTTTTTTGTGGCGCCATCTATGTATGGTGTAGTGTATGCATGTTCTTAGGCGGTCGCATTTTAATGTATGGGATGGTATGATCTTATATTTAATCTATGATGATAATCACACTACTTTCAGCGCATGACAGCTGTGACATTCAGAAACTTATTTAATTGTTCCCTGTATCGCACAATATTGTCCAAGTTTAATGCTTCCTGACAATACGGGAAAGCGTAGTTAAGCCCAGAAATGACCCGCCTGTCACTGTTTGTACTTTTCAGAGCGAGTTAAAGTCATTTTCCAATGTAACTTATGCTGTTACTTGCTGTAAACTTTTCCATTAAATAAAAATGATTTTATTTCAACAAAATATTAACATTTGCTAAGAAAATCAGAGTCGCATTACTTGAAGCTCCTGAACACATGATAGTCAACAGAATACGTTTTGGCAAAAAAAAAAACATTTTTAGTGCAAGCTTTTGTACCTGATAGTATGTTTTTTCCATAGCTAGCTAAATGTTCATGGATGCAATACCTGAAACTCAAACGACTGTTTTATCACAGAGTTCCATAGGTCAGTGTGCGTAGCCGAATGCACAATCGCTCATGATAATGTCTCTTTCCTAGCTATCTATCTCTATCGCTCATGCGTATTGGCGCGACAGAGCCAGACTACATTTCTGCGGCGTTTCGTATCGCAGAAATGCCAATCGGCTACGGGGGCCTGATCCCATCTCCACCATCAGTACAGATCACATCAGTCCATGGAAGGAAAGGGGATGGCGAAGTTCTTAATCATGATAGGATATAAATTATATGTATACGACACACAGTTCCTTCAGCCGCCATGGCTGTTAATTCCTAATGGGGGACTGGCAGCCATGACCTAATATAAAATTGCAGTAATAATTAAAACTATCGGCATTATCTGATGACCTGTCCCGTAACCGACGGAAGACACGCCACAAGCATTAACTGTACGTGACTAATGGTGGTTCAACAGTTGTATTACTGAAAATATACGGTACTTTTATTTAATTATTGGCTTACCTATGTTTGTTGATAGGCTGGCAGGCATATTCTAGTTTTGATTTGAACGTCAAAATTTTTTAAAAACCTGAAGGGATATTTCGTTCAAAATTCGTGCGCTTTCAAAATTAGCTATTACGGTTTTGATTCCACTGTGATGTGGGTTTATGAGTTATGTCTGAATTGCACTGTATTATGATTCTGACAAATGATGAGCCGAGGTTCGAACCCCTGCTTTGTACAATTTGTTTCTGTCTGGCTAATGACTTTTTTTAGCCGCACTGTTCTTATTTAAACTTATTCACAAGTAGTACTAATGCATGTATTATATATATGTTATACCATGCATATTTTATTCTACCTTCATTCCTAACTGTAATTACAATTATTCTATATCCTAAATAACAATTAATTTCCGTAGCGGTTTCCGCTGGTTCGCAGCCCGGGCCGGGTGCTCATTAGCCACCACATAATGAGGCACCGGCTGTTGCCGTAATCTGTCACTTTAATACCTTAATGCGATTATTCATTCATTTGGTACACAATTTATGACGGTTGTCGCTTCATTTTATAAATAGGTCGCAATTGTCGCAAACAGATATTAATCG